>NW_019154138.1:6319051-6871985 GCF_002288905.1 Enhydra lutris kenyoni
CTCTCTCTCTCTGCCTGCCTCTCTGCCTACTTGCGATCTCTGTCTGTCAAATAAATAAATAAAATCTTAAAAAAATAAAAAGGATAAATACTACATGATGGCATTTATATGAAATGTCCAGAATGGGCCAATTTATAGAAGCACAAAATGGATTAGTGATAGCCTAGGTCTGGAAGGAATGGAAGGTTTCTGTTACTGGGCACATGTGGTAATGAATTGCACAATTTAATGTAGCAGTGATTGCACAACTCTAGGAACATACTAAAAACCATGGTTTTGTGCGCTTCAAATGGTTGAATTATATGGTATGTGAACTATATCCCAATAAAGTAGTTTTTTAAAAAAAAGCAAAAGGATGGAAAACATATATACTCTGCTAACAGTAATTACTGTAGCTACTCCAGCTTTCATGTCATTAATAAGAATATTACCACTGATAAAGAAGATCATTTCCCAGTCACAGGGCATAAAATCCTATATAGAAAAAGAAATTTCTAATCAAGACATTTCAACATAATTGATAGAACGAGTAAGCAGAAAAAATCAGTAAGAATATTCAAGATGTGAACAACCAAATTGGCTAACTTAACATTTATAGAACACTCCAACAGCATCAGTTGGAACATTTACCAAGACAGACCACACTGAGGACCATAAAACAAGTCTTGGTAAATTTTAAAGGATTCAAATAATGTATTTTCTTTTACCACAACAGAATCAAATCAGATATCAGTAACAGAGATACCTGGAAAACCCCTAAATTTATGCAAACTAAATTGCATACTTCTATTAGTCAAAAAAGAAATTAGAAAGTATTTTGAACTAAATGAAAATGAAAACTTGACATACCCAAATTTGTGGGATGCAACAAAAGCAATGTTAAGAGAGGGAAATTTATAGCACCAAAATACTTACTTGAGAACAAAAGAAAGGTCCCAAAGTAGTCACCTAAGATTTTACCCTAAACAACTAGAAAAAAGCAGGAATCTGTAAAACAGCTTAAGATACAGAAAATTAAGGCCATGAAAAACCAGGGGTTTTTTTTTAGAAGGTTTTAAAAGATTGATTCATTTATTAATCCTGATTAGTCTGTGCAGAAATGTATCAACAAGATCAGAAATTAGAGCAATCAGTACAGGTCCTACAGATATTAAGAATATATAATAAAGGTTAAACAACTTTTTGCCAATAAAAGTAATAATGCAGATGAAATGGATCAATTCCTTGAAAGACATACACTTCTAAAACATGCTGAACAAGCAGTCTCAGTGACCCTGTATCAAGCAAACTGAATTTATAATTTAAAAACATCCTTTCAAAGAAAACTATAGGCCCAGATGGCTTCAGTGGTAAATTCTACCAAATACTTAAGATACAGTTGCCCCTTGAACAGCACGGGGGTTAGGACACCATACCCCATGCAGTCGAACATCTGTGTATAACTTTGGACTTCCCCAAAACTTAACTATTAATAGCCTACCATTGACTGGAAACCTTACTGAAAACAAAAACCGCTAACACATATTTTGTATATATAGTACATACTATAAAGTAAATGAAAATACTGAAATCATCAAAAAAAATCCAAGTATAAGTGGACCCATTCAGGTCAAACACGTGTTGTTCAACAGTCAACTGTAATGCCAGTTCCATCCAAACTCTTCTAAAAAGTGAAGGTGATAAATCATCTCAGTAGTTGAAGAAAAAGACATTTGACAGAATGCAACATTCATGATAAACCTCTCAGGAGACTTGATCAATCGGATCAAGACTGCATACCAAAAACATCTGCAGCTACCATCACACTAAGAGAGAAGGCATCCACAGTCTTCCACTGTGAAGATCGGGAACAAGGCAAGGATATCTGCTCTCACCACTCCTATTCAACATAACTGTAGGCCCTCACATATGTAATAAGGCAAGATAAGGCATACAGACTGAAAAGGAAGAAATAAAATCCTCTCCATTCACAATGATTTTCTATACAGAAAGATGAAGATCTAAAAAATGCCAGTGGAATAAGATTAGCAAGGTTATAGGACTAATATATAAAAATTAACTTTATTTCTATATACTAGCAACAAGTAATGAGAAGTAAAAATTTTCTAAAGCACCATAACACTAAATACTTGGGAGGGGGGGAGGTGCCTGACTGGCTCAGTCAGTAAGCACCCAGCTCTTGATCTCAGCTCAGGTCTTGATCTCAGGGTTTTGAGTTCAAGCCCCAAACTGGACAAACAAAAAACAACACCACAACTTAGGGATAAGTTTTGACAAAAGATGTAAAAGACTCCTATATCCTGAGATCTGTAGAACACTGGTGAAGGAACGACTGAAAGTGGAGAAATTCCATGTTCATGAATTGGATGACATTTTCACGATGTCCGTTTTCTTCCACTTGGTCTATAAATTCAATCCAGTTCCTGACAAAATCCCAGCAGAATTATTTGTGCAAGTTAAACTGGTTCCAAAATGTATATGAAAACCCAAAAGAACTAGGTTAAACAGTTCTGAAAAAGGTGGAAGACCCACACTGATTTCAAGACTTAACCATGAAGCTATGGTAATCAAGACAATGTGGTATTGGTGAAAGGACATACAGATTGATAGACTAGAATAAAATCCAGAAATAGACTACATATCCATGGCCAACGGATCGTCAGCCAAGGTACAAAAGTAATTTAGTTGTTCAGCAGATGGTGCTGAACAACTTGATAACCATATACAAATAGTAAACTTGTACCCATACTCTGCACCACATAAAAAATGAATCAAAATGAACCATGGACCTAAGTGTAAAACTTACAAAACTTCTAGGAGAAACCACAGGGGAACAAATGTTTGTGAACATGGTTTACACAAAGACGACTTAGGTAACAGAATCAAAAGCGCAATCCATAAAAGACTGATAAATCAGACTTCATCAAAATTAAGAATTCCTGCTCTTTAAAAAATAAGCCGCAAACTGGGAGAAAAGTTCAAACCTCTTACCTGATGAAGGATTTAATTCTGTAACATATAAAGGATTGTCAAAACGCAAAAGGAAAACCAACCAACCAGATTTAAAACTATGCAGAAGATTCAAACACGCTTTATCCATTACGTGCCTGTTGGGACGGCTAAAACCAGAAAATGTTAGTAATTCTGGTGATGATATTGGAGCACTGGGAACTTTTATGTATTCCTGGTGAGAATTCAGAATGATCCAGCATAGCTCTAATACCTGGAAAACAGTTCGGCATTTTCTTACAAACATGCGCTTACAATATAACCGGTAATTTCACTTCTAGGTGTTCACCCAAGGTTCATTACAAAAACACGTACATGAACATTTAAAACTACTCCTAATTGCCAAAAAGTGGGAAACAACCCACATGTCCTCCAGCTGGCCAGTGGATAAGCAGACCTGTGGTATGCCTGAGTCATGGCCAACTACTTTGCTGTAAAAGGGACTACTGATACACCCGGCAACACGGATGAGCCTTTGTCAAATGTGTTGGTGCTTAAGTGAAACACCCTGGATTCGGTAGGCCAATTACTATAGGGTTTCATTTCTGTGAGAGTCTGGAAAAGGCAAACTATAGGGACAGGGAACACATTATCAGTGCTTGCTGGCAGGGGGCCCCCGAGCTGTGTCCCTTAACTAGCAATGTGGGAATTTGGCGGGGGAACGAAGAAACTTCTTTATTGTGGTACTTACAGGGCTGTGTTTATCAAAACATGTACCACTATACACTTTTAAGGGTGTTTTACTGTAGGTAAACCTTTAAAAAATGACATTTTGTGTAAAAAAAGTTAGACTAAATATATAAATCAGCGGCTTTCAATCTTACCTATCACCACCTGGGAAGGTTTCAAAAAAAATCTTGCAGAGAATTGGGAGTTTCTCCAATAAATAACAAAATTAGACCGCTGAAGTAACATTTGTCATTATGACTGAATAGATGATAGCTGAGATCGGAAGTACCTCGGGTCTAGAACCACTTACACCACCAGAAGAAAAGAATTCTAAAATACCACACAAGGTAATTAACATGATTGGGGACCATTAGTTAACATTTATCAGGGCAGTTCGGCATATTGGTACAGTCAAGTATTAGAACGTTGCTTGTAGTATTAAACAAGTGGGAGGAAATCATACATCAATCGGGGATTGAACGATGACAGCACACGGCAGCTAAAGAGATGTGCGTATTTCTGATACGGGAAGATCTAAGATGCAGTGTTGACTGAGCAACTGTTCCAAACAACACATAGATATGCCATTTCAGTTTTTTTTTTAAGTTGGCTCCACATCTAGCAAGGAGCCAAACGTGGCACTTGAACTCATGACCCCAAGGTGAAGACCTGAACTGAGATCAAGAGTCAGATGCTTAACCAACTGAGCTATCCAGGCGCCCCTGCCATTTCAATTTTTTTTTAAACCCCACTTAATAGAAAGTATTACATTTCTAGTGAGTGCATTCGTAGATAGAAAGCAGAGGCTGTACAGTAGCCTGATCAGTCCAGGGAATGAAAAGTAACAGATGTCCCAGGAATTGGGTGAGGACAAGAAGTCTCAGCATATTCGGTATGAGCTTTTGGGGGGAATAAGAATTTGTATTTTAAATATGTACATGTGCAAATTGTGTAAGATACTATGAATTGTATATAAATTTATGTAACACATTAATGTACTATATATATATGGCATAAATGTGCTGTGTATATTGTTATATAGTTATATACTGTATATTTCATATGATATGTATACATTATATGCACTTAACAATTTAAGGAACAGTCAAGTGAATATGAGACTAGAGTTTAGGAATGCAAGAGGGTAGAAGAGAAAGTCAAAGGAAAGCTTCCTGAGAGTGGTTGAGATTTGGGAAGGTGCATATGCTAGTAATAAAGAATACTGGTGATTTTATTTAAAACCTCAGAAAAATTATTTTAAAATAAAGAATAAAATATGAATAAAATAGGCCTAGGATTAGCTTTAAGACAGTCTGGTGAATGGGAAAGGAATGAGGGTACAGATCAAGCATGACTGGCCAAAACTGGCGCAATGGGGTGATCGCTAGGGGAGGGGTCATTACCCTCTTCTCCCTGCTTTCCTGTTTGAGAGCTCCTGTAATAAGCACAGGTGAATGTGGTGAGTATATTTTCCCTAAAGAAACATGGAGAGTGAAGCAGCATGTGAAAAAAAAAAAAATGTGACCAACAAACTACCAGAAAATCACGTGGCAACTGACTTTTGGGGCGTTGGAGAAACTTAGTGCTGAAGGCTTTATATATGCGTCCAATCTTGCTGGCATCCTGACAGTTCTTCCTCAATCAGGGTTCCTCACATTAACCACAAAAGACAAATGTGTCAAATTTTTCTCAATTCTCCATATTGAATTGAGATGAAAAAATTGAGATGAAAAAATAACTAGTACCTTCTAGATCATACTAATAAGTTACTTATAATGGATACTTTAGGGAATTAAGGTTTACTTGTCCTGTGAAATTCCGGTTTGGAACCACTGCTAAAAAAATGAGTAACACTAGACTGAAAAGGGCATAATACTGTGTAAAAGCACACTATTTTTTAAAAAAGAAAAATGGAGTCATACAGAATTGACTAAGTATGGCACAGCAAGGTGATGCTCCGTAACTATTGTAAAACAACAAAATCACAGATTCGTGAATTCTTATTTTTGGAAAAGTGTACATCAGAATCACCCCTGGAGCTTGTTAAAAAATAGAAGTACTGGGGCGCTGGGTGGCTCAGTGGGTTAAGCCTCTGCCTTCAGCTCAGGTCATGATCTCAGGGTCCTGGGATCGAGTCCCGCGTCGGGCTCTCTGCTCGGCAGGGAGCCTGCTTCCTCCTCTCTCTCTCTCTGCCTGCCTCTCTGCCTACTTGTGATCTCTGTCAAATAAATAAATAAAATCTTTAAAAAAAAAAATAGAAATACTCTGCCCTCCCACCCAGACAGTCATCAGTCAGCCAGCTGAGAAGTGAAATCGGAAAGGTATATAATTCAGTAGTTACTTTCTTTATAAAGATGTTCAAACTCTTTAACCCACTGAGCCACCCAGGCTCCCCAAGATGTTCGAACTCTTGAAGTTAAACTCTTAACTCATTGGAGGTTCTTTGACTAATCACTGAACTCTACCCATGCGCATTTTAAACTTTTTGTATGTTTTTCCCCCCACTCTAGAGACTGAGAGAAATTAACAGTATGATACGGACAGGAGAAACTCCAACCAAAAAGAGAGGGATTCTTTTGGAAGATGGAAGTGAATCACCTGCAAAAAGAATTTGCCCAGAAAATCATTCTGCCTTATTACGTCGTCTCCAAGATGTAGCTAATGACCGAGGTTCTCACTGAGGTTAGTCGGTTGTACTGAAACGGTCTTTTCACAAGCTGTTGACAGCACCGGTTAATGCATGCTAGATTATGGGGCTCGTTTCCTAATCTTCCAGTATCCTTAGGATATCTCTACTCAGCCCAACTGCCTTTTTCCTATCACTCAGTGCTTGCCATCAAGGCTGCTTAGAATCCAAGCAGGATTTTTTTTTTTTTTTAACTCTTCAGCAGTGCTTTTGCAAGTATTACAGGGAACAGAGCGTGCTCAAATGTGTGTGTAAGAGGTCTCTGTTGACGTGCTCTGGCAGAGGGACTGGCTGTCAGTCCATTCCTGCCTGTTTTGTGGTCAGCTTCTGGCCCTCATGAAAAGCAAAACAAAAACTTAAGAGGTGTTCATCCCAAAACGCTTGGTAGGAGTTAGGAGGATTTTGCGTTCCTGAAACAGAACAAGGGAGAGAGCCCAGATTTGGAGCTCCCAGATTATCCCAAGTCTCCCATTCCCTTTGTGTAATTCTTCCCTCTCCCCGTTAGGTGTGGTACAGTGTGGTAAGTGCTGGATTGTTTGGTGTGCAATGTGTGAGTGAACTTGTATAAGAAGTGGCACTTTAGGGCTGTAAAAAGCATGATTTTGTAACCCAGATTTTGCTGTATATTTGCGATGGCACTTTCTACAATGTGAACTTCATGGAGTACAAAACTTCCAGGCTAAACATGCAATATCATCTTTGATGCTTTTGTACTTTTTTTAAACTGTTCAAGCCCCAGTAGCCACCTTTGGGCATGTGTTTTAAATTCTCCAGGTTTTTGTTAATAGGGATCAGCTGGCTAAGTAAAGATTTTAAATCAAGTTGAATTAAGGCAATATGATGACCTCTTCTTTAGGAGGTAGTTATCTGAAAGACACGTGTCTATTAAGGTGATAAATTTAAGATATCTTTGGGTGTGTTCCTGGCAGTTTAAAAAATAGATTGGAGAATTTAGGTTTTTATTAGTACCTAGTACCATTTATAAAAATTAGAAATGTTATTTAACAGCTATTGAATTATCTATATATACCTTTATTAATCACTATTGTTCCAGCAGTTTTAAAGTTGAACGAATAATCTTATTAGGGAGAAAATTCAATTGTAAATTGAATCAGTATAAACCAAGTTACTGGGTAACTTCATATTGCTCTGAAAGAAATATGGAACTTACACTGTTCAGTTAGAATAGTGGTGCAAAAATATTTATAAAACCTCTTAAGATACTTACTGCTACTGTAATTTTATATGAAAATAAGTGTATTTTTCAATAAAGCATTTATAAGTTAATCTTTGTTTAGTTATATTGAGAAAGGGCTATTTAGTTTCCTGCATAAATGACAAAGAACAATCATTTATTGGTTTATTTTGTTTCTACAAAACACATTAGTCATTCATCATTTAAATATCTGACTTCATTAGAAACCATTTTAACACTTTCTCCCTCCTGCCATAAAAATACAGTAAGTAATTTCCTTTAAAAAAAAAAGAAAAAAAACCCTCAGCTATGAACAAGTGTTCTGGTTTCCTCTCACTCACCTAATGTGTACCTCAGTGATTGACGGGAGTCTGTAAAGCAGTAAGACAGCAGACTGAGGACTGAGGTTCGGATGATCTTCCACTTCCAAGTGCTCATCAGCTACGGAACCTGTTCTCTCTACCTCTCTTCTCGCCCTGACATTATATACAACTGAAACCACGCGTGTCAGAGTCACGAGAGTGCCGAACTCTGCTACTCTATTAGTTTAAATGAATGTAACTTACCTTTAGCGTTATATTCAGAAAAATACTTAAGCCTCGAGGTCTCCAATAATTTGGAGTACTCAACTAGATAACCACCCTAAAGACACTTCTGACAGAAGTAATGCATTACTTAGAGAGAGGTTTCCAAAACTTGCTGTTAGAACCCACACACACACGGACACACTGATACCAGTCCTCGTTCGCACAGTTTTACTCTTCCGGCAGTCCTTTGCCATCGGTCAGCTCTAACTAGGCCCGAGTCCGGCAGGAAAGTGCACGGTGCACCAGATTCACCAGCGCTTAAGTTGCTACTGTTTTCTCTTCTTTACTGAAAGGTTGTACCGAACCAGGCTTTACCCATGACAGGCCGGCAACATGAACACTTTTATTGTGCTGTTCTTCAGGCTTCTTCTAGGCATAATAAAAAACAGACATTAGACATAGGACTGATGGAGATGTTGGCCCTGTAAAACTCATTTCCCAGAAAGTTATTTGTACATAATGAGTAATCTCCAACGAAGACATTTCAGAAAGGAAACCGTTAACGATTTCAAAACTGGTTATGTACTCACCTTCTGAGTCAGCATCTTTTCTCTGGCTTCATCATGTACAGAAGGATTCCATGGAGAAAAGCTTTAGGAAGAGAGAAATATTTAAAAACTGCTTTGGCTTACTAAATTTGTAGAATATCCATTTATTCCCTTAACAAAACTTAACAAGGAGCAATAACCAGTTGTCGACATGTAAGTTTTAGATGTGACTCCAGATGATGCTCATAGGCTAACCAACCCTTGGAAAGCACTTATACGTGTCACGTCAGCTCATTTCAGCTTCACAACCATCCCTGAAGTATTCTTATTTACAGATGACGAAAGTGTGGCAGTCAAATTAAGTCCCTGCTCTGAGTCATAAAGTCAGTAAGCGCAAAGTCCAGCCAGTCTGTCCGCAGAGGCCAGGCCTCTCACCCACTGTACCACCAGCCTTCCAGCAGTGCGTGTTGCCAGAGAGCTAAATCACCAATTCCTCAGGTCTCCGTAATCCTTCGGATGTTTCTGAGATTAAATATCACAGTGATACGGGAACGCGCTATTCACACTGTTCGGTTTCCCCTCCTTTCCCCAAATCTGAACATTAGTGGGGGATGCGGCAGTTTAAGAGGGGCTCCAGCTAAAACTGTCAGCTCAAAAGAAAAGTCTGGACATTTGAACGTGCACGTGACAAGGATCCTTAGGAAATCAAAGTCACTAAATAGCTTGCTACTGGCACAATATGCCAGTCAACGTAAAGCTTGCTTTTTTTTTTTAAAGATTTTATTTATTATTTGACAGAGAGAGAGACAGCAAGAGAGGGAATGCACACAGGGGAAGTGGGAGAGGGAGAAGCAGGCTTCCCGCCAGCAGGGAAGCGAGATCGAAACGGGACTTGATCCCAGGACTCTGGGACCTGAGCCGAAGGCAGACGCTTAACTACTGAGCCACCCGGGGGCCCCGACGTAAAGCTTTCTGTTTCAGGGATACCTAAGAGGTATCAGAAGGCGAGCCGCCAACAAATTATACAAGTTGTAGGCTAACAGATGATACACTCTCCTTTTAAATCCCCATTCTAAGACCACCTGAAACGTGGAAGTACCGGCTGGCAGAGAGCAGTTTATCTAGATCGTGGGCCACTTACCTAATTGCGTAGGGGTCTTCTATCTTAGGTTGGTCAAACAAACGAGCCGTGCACATCTTAACACTGTCCACCACTTTGCTTTTAAAAAGCTGAACATCTTTTTCATACCTGTATTAGAAGTTTAATTCAAAAAGTTACCACGTAATCTACTTAGCTGCACTGTCAAATGTATGTAAAAGGACAAAGCAAAGTAACATACAGCACTGCAGCCTCTGGGTTTAGGGGGCTTGATGTATCAATCTTGTAGAAAACTCTCCTTGCGTACATTAAAACTTGCCAAATGTGATTATGGTTCCGCCTAAAGAGAAACACGTAGGATCACTGAAGTATCGTCCTGCTGACGTAGGTCACCAAAGTAAACCTCATGCACTAACCTCCATTTTGCAAATGCTCTCTTGACATCCAGTTCCCCTGAGGTGGGGTCGACTAGCGGGTGAAAGACGGGAATATCGAACACCAAGCGCTGTATTTAAAGAGAGAGACGTGTCCTTTAGTGGAAGCAAGGAGCTTACTGGACCCATAGAGAGAGGTGTAAGGGGAGCTTCAGGACAAGGCAGTCATGGTGTTTTAAGTCAAAGAGCTGCCTCAAGAGGGAGACTTAACTACTTCCACCATCTTCCCATAAAACTCAATTTTGCAACCGGGGGGCAGGCACCCTCTGCTCTGCTGTAGCACAGCACTGCCGCGTGCACAGCCAGCCTCCCTCGCACGCCCTGAGCAGAGAAACAAGGGACACTAAGGGCAGAGGCTGGCGTGGCAAAAGACGCAAAAAAGCACAAAAATCCCCTCCAAAGACGACTGCATAGACAAAACATTTTGGGAAACTGAAATCGTAAAATGAGCTCAGGAAAAGAACCAAGGAATCTTTCAAGCCCCTTAGGCCCTCCTCGGACCCAGCAAAGGCAGGCAGACTTGACTCCTTACTTACGGGGCAGTCACCATCCGGGTAGTTATCAGGGATGTAAACTGTAAACTTAAACACGCCGTCTTGATACAGTCCGTGTCGTATGAATATTACTCCAAACCACACTGGGGGGAGAAATAAAAAACAGTTAAGACCCAAGTTTGTGTCAGAGGAACCAAATAGGCTATAAATTAAGAACAAATCCTCCTTACTTAACGCAGAGCGGTAAGACGGCTGCACGTAGACCCCCGGTAGCTTCTGCTTCACGACCAAGGTACTGAAACAGGAGAAGAATAAAATTGTATGATAGAAATGACACGTACAGACCAAACAACCCTACATTCACTTTCCGAGACAAGCACTGGTCCGCTGACGGGCGGCCAGCAGCTAACACACAAGCCAAGTCCTCACCATCTCACCCGGCCCGGGCTCGGCCCCGTGTCCCAGCTTCCCAGATCAAGCTCACGGAGAAACCGGAGCCAGAGCCGGCCCCAGACGAAGAAATTTAAGCGAAGCAGGGGTACACAAAGAATTGAGGTTTCTTCCCAGAAATCAACTTTCCCAAAACATCACCTTGGAAACCAACCAGTAGGTAATTCTGAACAATGCAAACTGATGTAAATTCTGGACATCAAATTTTAGGGAAAAGATGTACAACTTTTGCTTTTGTGACTACGGACAATAGATTTCACCCACACACGTTCCAAAGCCTTTTTTGGTAATAAGCACGATTTTAGGTAATAAGCATAAAAATTCTCCACAACCGCCATCACTTAGGTGTCATCTCAACCGCGAACACCAGTCCACGGGGCAGAGGGCTGCGCAGCCTCGCGGCGTTCTTGGCGAAGGCAGGCATGTGCGTGAGGCGCTCCCCACCCTGCTCTCCCTCGCAAGCACCCCCTCCGCAATCCAGGTGCCTGTACTCTGTGGGCCCCACAGCAAGGGAGGACAAGGGCACTGACAGAGGTGATACGGGATCTCTGAGACCTTGTCACCGTGCACCTAAAGGCATAAGGCTGAGCTCAAACCTGGAACAGTGCTGACTTCGGGCCTTAAAACACGTTTAACCTGCCAAGCCTGGATTTTATTGAGAAACAACGTGTTGAACCTCAGTTGTCTGTCTGTATTACCTACTTACCACCACACTTACTTGCAGTCCTTTGCCTAAAGCTCGGCACGTCAGCACGCGCGGCTGGCAGACGCAGCTGCTACAGGGAGGCCGTCTGGTGTTCTAACACAGACAGCAGATCTGGGCCACCGCAGACGCCTATCCGGCCCGCGGCCCAGCCTCAAACACAAGGCCTCCATTATAAAGCCAAAGGGACCACTGTCACCAAACCACACCCCGCCAGCAGCGCTGGGGCCTCAGACCCTCTAACCGGCACGACACGAGTACAGTACGGGAACGCCTGAGGATGCGGCACCATGACACAGCTGAAGAATTCCTCCTCCACACTTCGGCCCCGGGAACACGTGCTCAAACCCGAGCCTGCCGGCCCCCCAAGGTCAGTGTGACCAGCACTCTGGGCGGCACCTCCTCGCCTCCCGCTATGGATGCTGCGACTTCAGTCTGACCTTCAGCTTCTGAGACTAGTGCGGTTCTCACCTGCACAGAGCCTGAACCTTTGTGACTTCCCTGTCACTGCCTACCGCTGCCTCTGTGGGAGTCCAGTCCCCTGTGTAATGACAGGCCCTCAAATACACGAAGGCAGCTCTGATAAGTACTTCCTACGTGGTCTCTTCTCCAAGTTGGCAGTTCTAGTTCCTTCCATTGTTGGCTCCTAAGGTCAGGCTTCCTGACCTCTGCCTACTGGGAGCCTCTCCTCAGTGTGTCAGGATGCCTCTTACGAGGTGGTCACCACAGTGGAGCACAAACTCCAGCTGGGTCTGACCCAAGAACAGATTCCTGCGTCCCACCGTCCCGTTCTCCACAACCAGCTCCTCAGGAGGGGACTTCCTCACTTCCTGTCAAGGCACACCAAAATTAAGTTACTCAGTTCCTGACCTACTTTAAGTGCTCAGAGGGTCTTCTCTTGCTCTCCAAAACAGACGTGAAAATGCAAACCCACGTTTGCCTTTCAATCTTATTTACCGGATATCGGAGGGGGATGCACCTGAGCTTTAAGACTGAATGACGCAGGCGTGTACGAAGCGCACCGGAATAACTTCACTTTTCACCTTCAAAGGTCAGTCAGAATCTAACCAGACCGCTTCAGCACTTACAATTCTGCAAGAAGAGAGTATTCCAAGTAGAAGGGTCCGTAAGAAGCATGTGTGCCATTTGTTGACTGTGCAGCTGGGGCGGGGGATGTAGGCTTAGTTATGGGCAAAGCGTTTTTGGGAATACAAGGCAGCTGTTTCTTCGGAGCGGCACGTGGAGGGCTGGTTATCACGTCCCCTGTTAATGCCTTCTCCTCACCGTCAGATCGCTGTTCGAGATGAAGTGGTGAGAACATCTGTTAGCATGAGTCTTAAATCACGAGGGTACCTATGATACACTCTTATCCTTGACCTGAAAGCTGGAATGACTCTTTCACAAGGACGTTCTAGCATCACAATGGAAGTCCTCTGAGTAGGCAGCCCGTTAGAAAGAGAGCAAAGCTGAAGGCAGACTAAAGCAACAGGAAAAAAAAAATTTGAAAGCTACATCTGAGAAAAACAACGCCAGTATTTACAGGATGTATACGAAACAGACGAAGAAACGGTTTCTTCTGGTGACCCCAAAAAGAGGGCAAGGGGTTACTTAGCAACTAGACAACTGTAAGAGAAGAGGCCCTTGGCTCTTAGGTGCTGTAGAAGGTCAGGTGCGAAGCAGCACAAAGCAAACAGTAGAGGTGACTGAAGCCGTAGTCACACCACCTGGCGTGAGCACCTCGAGAGCTTAGAAACAGCGAAAGGAGTGATGCTCTCCCTTGTGCTGCTCTGATTCTGATCTTGTCCCTGATGGAGATGATCCCCATCTGTACTCTGCCCAGCACAGTCAGCCTAAGTCAAAGACAAAGGTCTACATGAGTCAGAGACGAAACCACCATCTCATGGGCACTTCCTGGGCTCAAGTAGAGCCAAAGGCTGTTTAAATTACCTGCATTAAAAATGGGTATCACGTACATAGGAAAAAAGAGGATTCCTGGCGGTGGTCTCTTAGAGGTGGAGTTACAGATTATATTCATTCTCTGTTTGTCTGCATTTTTAAAGTTTTGTTAAAATGTTACTGGTTTTGAGATTTAAAAATAAGACCTTTTGTTTGGAGAAAATAAACCTATACCCTCAAGTCTGAGCTGACCATATTGGACTGGTCTTTCTCAAAGCTTCTCTGACTGTGGAATCTTGCAAATTAGTAGAAAGACTACTATAATAACGTGTCACAAATTTCATCCTGTGTAAATATACCCTAAAAAATAATCTTAGAATTGTGATTACCAGGATGATTTTCCATTTGAGATGCCATCCAACTCTCAGAAGTTAACTTTAATCAGCAAAATAAATTATTTCTCAAAAGTAAAACCTACGGGTGCCTGGCTGGCTCTGTTGGAAAAGCATATGACTCTTGATCTCAGGGTTGTGAATTCAGGCCCCATGCTGGGTATAGAAATTACTACAAAAAATAAATAAATAAAACAAAACAAAACAAAACAAAACAAAATAAGCAAAGCCAGGTAATTTTGTTAAGATTATAGGCAACTTTAGTATGAATTATTCTTGACCTCTACTTTGACTCAAATGGGTTTCCTCGTTAAATTTATTAACTATACCTACTTTGCGGACAGAGCTTGCAGACATACTCCAGAAAGGGTTCATAACGTGGACTCCAAACAAAGAAATTCAGTGGTCTGTGTCATCAAACTTCCCCGTCCTCAGAAGTCGCTTTACCTAAAAATGAGATGGGAAAACACAGAAACATACCAACACCAACAGTTAAGATTTCCAAAACAGTTAAATACTAAATTTGACACTCTAAATAAAAATTCAACATAACGTTCTAGAATATATAGTTATAAAAATTAGGGGAAGAGAGTATTCAGAAAGTTTCCTTCAGCAAACCCCTCCTTCTTCTGAATCCAGTTTCTTTCCCACCTTTAAATGCCTACGAGAATCTTTGTAATGAGCCCTTGGCCAGGATTCAGAATATTCAGCGACACAGTTCAGCTTCGGTGCTAGAACCAGAAGACATGGATGGACTACAACAGTTGCTACTAGCATACAAAGGCATTCGATTATAGGGACAGGCAGGGGCAGGGATCACTGAACCCACATACACAAAAGGTCTGTCACTGTTCAGAGTTATGGTAACTAAAGAGCCAAGGGGCTTATTTGTGTCTTAGAGTTGTTTTAAGTACAAAATTATTATTCCCCGCAAAACCAGTAGCCAGAGACATAACAGAGAGAAGGTAGAGCAGGTAAGAGAGAGAGGATAACTGGGTTCTGGCAGAATCATCCCCGAGAAACGGTCTTTTTCTGTGCTTAATGTGTGGAAACTACAGGATCAGATGCTGAAGGAATGGCCAAGCAGTACATACGAATGTGAGAGAGGAGTGCAGAGACATTTCACAAATAAATCTCCCAGCAAAGCTTCAAGTACTGGACAAGAAAGTATGCCTCAAAGGTCACAGAGTCAGTAGGTCATTTGCTAAAAATACAGAGGAAGAGGCAGAGGAAAAGCAGCAAGTCAAGCTGTAGGAAAAACTTCTCCGCTCTGATGATTTTCTCCAAGCTCGGTTATGTGGAAAGCAGAGCTCCTTCTCTGAATTCCTACTTGCACCAAATGAAAAGGCTGAAGGTTAAAAGGGTCAAAACTTAGCAACATTCTGCTAAATTCATAAGAAGCATATCATGAGAAAAACCTGTACCAAATGTCCCCGACAGCAAAAATTTGTTTTATGACAAGCCTATGATATCCACAGGTGGGTACCAAGTGTCCATACCTCAGCGGTGCCAATTACTGCTGTTTTCCTTGCCATGACATAATGCCACCCAGTAATTAAATCAAAGGAATGAGGCTCCTGGTTCTTCCACTACCCTGTTGACTTACACCCACTATAGAGCAACTTTTTCCAGAGAGCTCTCCACACACCTGCCTTTAAAGGTGACTAGGGCACAGAAGAGAACGGTTGGGACATCAAAACTCTGTGCGGGCATCTTCTCCTTTGGACTAAATGAAATTGTTGGTTTTTCAGATCCAGAGTAATATATGGCACCCTGCTGTGGTCTAGGATACATCTGACTTAACAGAGGATCCTCTCCCCTTGGGACGCAGTGCTCACCACCATGTAAATTTCCTGGAGTGATGCATTCACCTGTATGGTCCCTTCCAAGTCTAACACCTAAAGATTCTAGGACTCTGCCTTTAAGAATCCAAACCTGCCCCCCCCCCAGTTCCTGTTACCTTTAAGCAGAAGGTAGTTTCTACTACTGCCTGTGTTTCCAGTAGCACCAAAATCACCTGAAGATTAACTACTCGGTTTATTAGATGTCCAGTCTACCCAGACAGGGTTCAACATTTTCCAATAGGAGTGACATAGATAGAAGGAAGCCCTAGGGCACAATTGGAGAATCTCTGCTGGTTTGGCCATACAAACCAAACAGGACGGTATTCCTTTACGTCATACAGCTGAGAAATCAGTGTCTTGGACCTGTACGAATGATCTGAACATGGCTTGAGCCAAAACTCAGAAGGGTGCTGCTTTCCTACGTGCCACAGTCCCTAAATAGGCACTAACTTAATACATCACCCGAAAAGCCTTAAATTCCACGTTAAGAGGAGACAAGAGTACGGCACCCAGCAAGGACGAAAAACCTCGGCCCTGGCCGGGATCGCTGCGGACAGCCCGGACCGGCACCCTCGCCCAGGGCGGAAATCCATCTCCACACACACGGAATCCGGACAAACCTGTCTCGGGGTGATGCAAGGCGCGGGCCGTGTCCCAGCTTCGCAGCTAGTTCGAGGCCGGCCCGGGCCCGCAAGCCCCTCCGGTGGGGAGCTGAGGGCCTCCACAGGGCTCGAGGACGACCGCCCCCCCCCCCCCCCCCCACGAGGGCGCGGGCCGGAGGCGGGGAGGGCGGGCCGCGGACGGGGGCGAGCCGGTCGGGCCCGCCTCCCTTCCTCAGGCAGCGGGGCCCAGCACCCGGACAGTCCCCAGCGCCGGCCCGCGGCGCAGCAGGTGCCTGCAAACCCGGACAGGTGCCCGACCCCGCCCCCGTGTCCCAGCGCGGCCGCCGTCGCTACGGAGTCGAGAGCTCCGGGTAGGGCGGACAAATGCCGGGCCGAGGATGCTAGCGGCCCAGGTTTAAGGATTCCACGGGCCTCCCGTCCCTCCCAGCAGTGTACCCTACCTCGGCGTTTTCAACGTAGTGCTCCCGGCAGCTGAGCGCCGTCGCGGCCCCACAGCATCTCTGGCCGCAGCGCCAGCCCGGCCCCTGCCTGCTCCCCGCCCCGCCCTACTCTCGGTGTTGGGCCCCGCCCCCTGCCCCACGCCCCTGGGCCAGGACGCTTCCGCCCAGCCTCCCGGCGCCAAATGGCTGCCATACCAGTCCGTCAAGCACGTTCTTCCGGCGGGGAGAGGGCGGGGGGGGCGTTGGGACGACTGCACTCCACTCTGCCAATCAAATCAGCTCCGCTCGGGTGGGGCAGCACTTGACCCTCCCCTTACGTAACAGCGCCCAGAGTGAACTGTCAGTCACGGAAATCTCAGCCCCGGGGGAGGGACGGGGAAGAAACAAACAAGCACCTGAGCGTAATTGGCTACGACATCCGTCAGTCATCATAGAGGCCCGCCCACAGGCTTGTGCGTGGCCACTGCAGCCATTTAGGGAGGCTGTGACTGCGGATTTTCTGAGTCCCCACCGTGGCAGGGCGAGGGCGGGGCCGGCTTTCCCGAGAGAGAGAGAGACCTGAGGGAGGGCTCGGCCGGCGGTGGGAGCACCCCACTCGGGGGGGGGGGGCGCTACGAGCCCCGAGACCCCCTCATCTCCCCGGAGTGGTGGGAGGGGGGCTCCAGGGTGGCTGACAGGTCAAGGGAACCTACTAGAAGGTTTTACGTAACGTTGAGAAACGCAGTGTTACCGGTCACAGAATGGAGGAGCGCATGGGGGGAGCTCAGCCCTGTCAGCGCTTGGCGGTAGTGCTGCCAGAGGAGCTTGTTAAAAGTGTACCAGTCAGACTGAAGCTACAGAACCCGAATCCAGGGGGGGCGGTGAGCGACCACAGTTACATCTGCCACAAGTTCCTCTGGTGGTTCGGGTGCGCGCCGAAGTCCGGGGACCTCTTCCATGGCAACAGAGCTCCTGGTCCCTGACTCCTAAGTCTTTTGACCCCACAAACCCTCACTCTGATCCAGAACACTTGCACCCCGTCTAACCCTTTACTGCTCAACAGTTTGCCACGGAAGCCCCTCCCGGCTGCAAACAAAATCAAAACTCAGCCGGCCTTCCAAGGCACAGCCCGTGTCGGCCTCCGTCCCACGTTCCCCTCTCATTTCCCGCGTCCGTCTCCAGCCCCATTCCGTGATGGCTGCCCTTTTCTTAGGATGGTGCCCTTTCCATCTGCACCTGACTCAGTGTCTTACAGTCCTCAGAAGAGAAGTCTTCTCCGACCGGTTTGTTCCGTTTGGGGTTGCTTCTGAGATCCTGGTAAAAACGACCTCGAATGGCGGGCAGCCAGACTCTCCTCTTGTTAATCCCCAGGGCTGGTTCCGAAATCCGACTTCCTCCCCTAGCTGAAAACACTCCTGGAGCCGCTTCCTTTTGTCCAGGCTGAATACACTTGGGAGTGTTGTCCTGCTCTTAATATTAGCTTCAGTCAATATGAAAAGGGAGGCAAGCAGGAAATCCTTTCCTCTGGCCACAGGTGGTCTCCCTGGTACCTACATGGCCCAATCCCTCCCGACCTTGTTTGCAGGCTCATTATCCTCTCCCAGACTGATGTTACCCTCCACTCTCTGCTTGGCCAGCTCATTCCTTCCCCCAGGACTCATGTATGTTACTGCAGCCCAGACGCTCCACTGAGCTTCCGTTGCTCACGTCCAATGACCCACAACCGCACTGGATGCCTCAGGCAAGCATCGGTTAGAATCCTTGGGGTGGCACCTGCCAGAAAACCCAGCTCACACTGGCTTCCATAGCAAGGGGCTTTATCTCACAAGGTAGGGCAGGCTCTGGGGGCTGGTACCCTGGGCTTCAGACAGAGGCATACCCAAATGTGACAATGCCTAGCAAAGTGAAAGGATCCTTTTCTTCCAACCTTTTCCAAAGAGCAAGAGTACCTTATCCGGAAGGGGTCCAGAAGAATGCCCGCGTTCCAGTGACCAGAGAAGAGTCACTGGGTCTCCATCCACAACTAAACCAGTCAAGAGCAAGTGGAATGAGACTGCCATGACAGGCCAGAGCTAGTCAAGGTTTACTTGCCCTTTAGGGAGGGTGGTGACATAATCAGATTTGCATTTTGAGAAGGCCACCAGAGTAGGACACCATTTGGGAAGCCATTGCAGTTGCTGAGCAAGAGACAGCTGCACAAAGATAATAGTAGAGAAGGAGAAGGAGATGCATTGGAGAGATATTTAAGAGGTGGAGTGGACAAGCCTGGGCCAGAGATAAGACACGGGGGATAGGGATACGAAGACAAAGGGTATCATGGAGGACACCTAGATTTTTGGCCTGAGCTATGGGGTGGATGGTGAGAACATTCACCAAGATGAGTGACCGTAAGCCATGCTGTTTATGGGAGGGTGGGAAATGGGGGAGAGTTCTGTTTCCGATAGGTAATGTCAGGGGTGTTTCTATGAGTACTGTTATTTGTGTACCTGATATCCACATCCCTCTTCTTCATTGTTGACAGGTCCTCAATGTTTATTGAGGAGTCCAACCCTTCAGTGGTTTCCCATAGCTCTTAGGACAAAACCAGTGGCATGGCTGGGACAGCACCTGTCCAGCTCACTATGCCCCAGACTGTAGTCACTTGCATTCTTTTAATTTCTAAGGTGTGATGCTCTCCCACCGCACCCCACTGAAAAGATGGGGCCTTTGAACTGGTTGTCTCCTTTGCCTGGAACCTTCTTTTTTTCTCCCCTACACAGATCTCAGCTGAAACACCACTTCCTCAGGGAGATTTTCCATTTTGGGGAGAGGACTTATTAGTGTCTGTCTCCCTCACTACACGGGAAGCTCCACGAGGTCGGGACCATGTGCTTCTCCCTTCATGGTCTCCCCGACAGCCAATCCAATGCCTGGATGTAGTAGGTATGCAAGAAGTATTTGACAAGTGAAGGGCAGAAGCAACTAAAGTAAATTTAAAACCTGCATGCTCCCAGCTTTGCATCAAGAAGAGTAGGTCATTATGAAAACAAGGATGATGGACTCCAAGAGAAATGAAGCAGCCTCAAGGCACCATTTTCTTTTCTTTTTTTATAAAGATTTTATTTATTTATTTGACAGACGGAGATCACAGAGAAGCAGGCAGAGAGAGAGGAGGAAGCAGGCTCCCCACTGAGCAGAGAGCCCGATGCGGGGCTTGATCCCAGGATCCCAAGATCATGACCTGAGCCGAAGGCAGAGGCTTTAGCCCACTGAGCCACCCAGGTGCCCCAAGGCACCATTTTCTTAAGAGTGAAATAGATACTCTTCAACATGGTGTTGGGAACACTGGGCTGCGACAAGCAAAAGAATGAAACAGGACCACTTTCTCACACCATATACAAAAATAAACTCAAAATGGATTAAAGATCTAAATGCAAGACCCGAAACTATAAAAGTTCTAGAGAGAGAACAGGTAGTTATTTTTCGGACACCAGCTGTAGCAACATTTTTCCAGATACCTCTCCCAAGGCAAAGGAAACAAAAGCAAAAATAAGCTATTGGGATAACATTAAAATGAAAAGCTTCTGCACAGCCAAGAAAACAGTCAATAAAACTGAAAGGCAACCTGTGGAATGAGAGAAGATATCTGCAAATGACACAGTCAATGATGAACTTCTAAAACTCAACACCCAAAAGCAGATAATCCAATTTAAAAATGGGCAGATGATGTGAACAGGCATTTCTTCAAAGAAGACATCCAGATGGCCAACAGACACTTGAAAAGATGCCCAACATCACTCGTCATCAGGGAGATGCCGATCAGCCACAAGAAGTTACCACCACACATTGGTCAGAACGGCTAACATCAAGAACACAAGAAGCCACAAGTGTTGGCAAGGATGTGGAGAAAACAGAACGCTCTCGCACTGTCGATGGGAATGCGAACTGTTAAAGCCACAGTGGAAAACAGTATAGAGATTTCCTCAAAAAATTAAAAATAGACCTACCCTAAGATCCCAGTAATCACACTACTGGGTATTTCCCCCAAAACAGAAAAGTACTAATTCAAAAGGATACAAGCACCCCTATCTTTATAACAGCATTATTTACAATAGCCAAGTGTCCATCAGTAGATGAATGGATGAAGAATATGTGTGTGTGTGGCTGGGGGGGGGGGTGTTTGCTTGTTTATTTATTTATTGGAATACTACTCAGCCATCAAAAAGAATGAAATCTTGCCATTTGCAACAAGAAGAATGAAGCTGGAGAGTGTAACGCTAAGTGGAACACAGAAAGACAAATACCATATGCTCTCATTCATATATGTGGAATTTCAGAAATAAGCTAAAGTGAAAAAAAAAGAGACAAACAGACTCTTAACTGGAGGGAGGAAACTGATGGCTACCAGAGTGGAGACGGGTATGTGTGGCAGGTGGGGGGTGGATCTGGGTGGAATAGGGAATGGGGAATAAAGAGTGCACTTATCATAATAAAAAAAAAAATAAAGTGAAAATCTTAGTAGCTACATCTATTAGCACTTTAGAATAATACTTAATGTTTTTTCTTATTTGCGTTATAAAGCTTTGGTCTAGTGCCTTTTTATTTATGTGTAAACCAAGGAAACATGAAAACAAAACAGAAAATTCAAATATAGAAGGTACTGAGGGGCGCCCAGGTGGCTCAGTCATTAAGCGTCTGCTTTAGGCTCAAGTCATTGTCCTGGGATCGAGCCCTACGTCAGCAGGAAGCCTGCTTCTCCCTCTCCCACTCCCCCTGCCTGTGTTCCCTCTCTGGCTGTGTCTCTATGAAATAAATAAAAATATTAAAAAAAACACAACAAAAAATTAAAGTATATAAAGTGCTGAGAAAAACCCCACCTGAGTCTAAACCTTACCTATAGAACATTTTCAATTACTTCATTATTCTAAATTTTTAGAACATATCTGGTATTGGTATCAAAAAATAAATTCTTCTTGATGTCAGACCTTTTTATTTTTAGATTTTATTTGAGAAAGAGAGAGAGAGAATGCGAGAGCGCGATCAGCGGGAGAAGCAGACTCCCCGCTGAGCAGGGAGCCGGATGCAGGACTCGATCCTCGGACTCCAGGATCAGGACCTGAGCTTAAGGCAGTTGCTTAACCAACTGAGTCACGCCGGCGCCCTTGATGTCAGACTTTTAAAAAAAGATTTTATTAATTTGAGAAAGAGTGCACGCACAAGCAGGGGGAGGGAGGGAGAGGGAGAAGCTGGCTCCTGCAGGGAGCCTGACATGGGGCTTGATCCCAGGACCCTGGGATCGTGACCTGAGCCAAAGGCAGCTTAACCAACTGAGCCACCCAGGTGCCCCCATTGCTGTTGAACTTAATAATTATGTGGGCTCTACGAGCACTCGGGTCTCCTGCTCATGTTCTAATCAGCAAAATATTCACTGAATCCCTTCTTCCTTTGGTCCCTCAGAAGTTAATTGCACAAAGCTTTTAGGTCACTGATTTACAACTAAAGGAGGGCCTTAACAGAAGGAAGGCCTAAAATGATGTTAGTTGAAATATACACATGCACGCATGACCCAAGATCATTAGTTCAACCCACTTGCCCTTGACTCCTCGGAAAGGTGGGTTCCTATTACATGTGGTAGATGCGTCACTGCCTGCGATTGTTATTCAGGACACTGGAGACATGGGGCGCCTGGGTGGCTCCATGGATTAAAGCCTCTGCGTTGGGCTCAGGTCATGATCCCAGGGTCCTGGGATCGAGCACATTGGGCTCTCTGCTCAGCGGGAGCCTGCTTCCTCCTCTCTCTCTCTCTCTCTCTCTGCCTATTTGTGATCTCTGCCTGTCAAATAAATAAATTTTAAAAAATCTTAAGATATAGGAGATGATTCCCTAGCTATAAACTTTCATAGGTCAGAAAAAAAAATCAACACAGCGAAGCTATGATTTTATGGATAGTAACATTTAGTACGAGGCTGTAGTAGGCTTTTTTTTTTAAGTGAGTGGATTCAAGGAAAACTATCAACAATCCTATAATCAACAATGATCCTTAGAGATGGCAGAAATCATGAATTTTTGACAATGATTGAAGTCTGAGAAACACTGCTGTGGAGGGATGGCGTGGCTTTTGTCCTTTCTGCACCTTCACGGATTGTCACAATTCTTGCCATCACATCACAATTCATGGTTTGGGGTTGTACCATATTTTGTTCCCCTGCCCTAGTCTCCAGAACTTTCTTCCCCGTTAGCTGCTGAGTGGCTGCGTGGACAGATGGGGGGATGACGGCGAGGTAGACAAAGGGATGAGTTTTACAGACAGACTACAAATATTAAAATCAAAAATCAGAATGCCTGACGGACCACTGTGAATATTGATGCTTTAAGGAAAGGCAAGCAACCTACGGCAGCGCACTCACAGCGGGCTGCAGAAGAAGAGATTTCCTTTTATGATCTAGCAGCGATCTGAACATACAGAACACTGTAGACAACCACCCCCTCCTCTCCACGCTTGCTGCCAAGTCCACTGCCAGCCACAAGAACACTCTTCTCTTTGATTGGCGTTATCTTTGCAAAAACACCTCACTCTGTGGTTGCAAAGCATTTGGAAAGATGATAAAGTCTTAACTTCAGCTGGAGTGGCAGATTCCGCCAAAGAAGAGAGAGAGAGAAAGCAATATTCATCCACTGCTCAATAATTCAGGGTCTGCTGGTGGCAGGGCACTCACTGCTCCAGACAAGACCCCCCTTTTTAAAAAAAATTTAATTTTGTAAAATTTTAATTTTTTGACACCTTCCTTTCTTACAGTTGGTGAATGGTGAGTCACAAAGGACACCTTAAGGATCTCAGTGTCTGTCACCCAAAGGAAAGGACATGGTCACCCATCATCTCTTCCAACTTTTTATTATGAAAAATAATTTCTTATTTTTCTTATTTATTATCCTTCTATTCACTACCTCGATTCAACAGTGGTTAATGGTTGTGCTGTATTTCTTTTTCCTATTTTTTTTCCTTCTCAAATCATTTATAAATAAGTCATCGCGACCTTCACTCCTAAATACTTCAGCATGTCTGTCCCTAAGGGCAGACATTTCCCTACGGACAGTACCACAGTCACCCTTGAGAAAATTCTCTAAATCCCTTGGCTCGGTAGAGGCCCACACCTACTTAAACCACCCTGATTGCCACACATCATGGAGGAAAAAAAAAAAAGGTTTATGGTTTTTATTTTTGTAAGCCAGGATCCAATCAAGTTTCACTCATTACAGCTGGTCTCTTCAATCCTATATTCTAGAAGCCCGCCGTGACACGGACTATCTGAACAGGCCAGGATGTTTCACTTTCTGGATTTCTCGTGATGTTGTGTAGCTTGGTCCTCTCTCCCTGTATTTCTTGCCAAATGTAAGGTCTGGGGACTTGATCAGACTCACCGTTCCTGGCAGGCGTATTTCCAGAGCGAGAAGCTTCTAGGACCACGTGACTATTGACTTAGCAGGATTGCACCCTAGTGATTAGGTGTGAAATACGATCCGTGCTAACACAAGTTACCTGAATATCGGTCCCGTCCGTGGGAGTCAATTTGAAGTTTTCAGTTGGGTATTTTGTCCATTCCTACTCACTGCTCTGAAGGCTGACTCTCTTCTGATGACTCTGTTCTCACAAATACTGAGGAGTCTGGAAATCAGACTCGTTCTTATGACCACTCGGTGGGCCCCTGGCGAGGTTGAATCCATGTAAAGAAGCAACAACGTGGTTCAGAAGACGCGGAGCTGGCGAGCTGTCTGCTCATGAAGGTTAAAGAATTTTTTTTAGGGTTTTATTTATTCATTTAACAGAGAGGGAGAGTAGAAGCAGGGAGAGCAGCAGGCAGAGTGGGAGAGGGAGAAGCAGGCGCTCTGCTGAGCCAGGAGCCAGATGTGGGACTCGACCCCAGCACCCTGGGATCACGACCTGAGCCGAAGGCAGCCGCTTAACAAGCTGAGCCAGCCAGGCGCCCCGGCTAGCGAAGGTTAAGGGAGGGCAAGCGGGGGACGCCTGAGGAGGGATGTTGATGGATTAACCCCTTCAACATTTGCTGCGTCCTCCTTGGAGGCCGACTCGGGCCTCAGGTCCCTGCTAACTGGTACACCGTACGCTCCTCTCTCTCATCCCTTAACGTGAAGCTGCACAAGAACGGGAAAGCCAGGTACACAGCTCTGTGTGCGGGAGCGCGACTCCACACGGATGGGACAGCAGAGCCTGGCACTGAGGACCCCCATCGGCTCATAGCAATGCATTTTTATTTTCCCCAGGAACAGGCGGCAGTTTCTCCTGACACCGTTTACACGGGCCTACCCTTTCAACGGACGCTAAAAAGCAAACCATTCTCTGCTCTAACTTGGCTCTAAGCCTGGGAAGGCGCTGGGTGAGTTTAAATAACCCGTGGGGAAGGGCCTGCCCTCCTCCTAGTGGATGGTCGCGCGCCCTCTGGTGGGCAGCGGGAAGAATGCATGCAGCGAATCTGAGTTAACCTGTTTCTCGAATGATGACTAGTACATTCAAAACACACACATATCTTTAAAGAAAAAAAGAAAAATCCTGCATCTATGTTTGCATTCCTAAAAAAAAAAAAAAAAATCCTGCCTAAAACAGTTTTCTATTTCCCTTAGACAAAGTACTTACTCGTCTTAAGCAGGGGAACGTTCCCTTTGGAGCCTCAAGCTCACAGAGAAGAGGAATGGATTCAAAATGGATTCCTGACCCTTTCCTCTAAGATTCCTTAAATATCCTGTAGGTATCATCTCAGAAACCATTCTTCAGGGCTGTCCCCCCTAAGAAAATTCATGCCACTAGCCCACAGAGCCTCTCCTTTGGCACCCTTGTCATTGGCTTTATCCCTCTGTCCCCTAACGTTCCTCCTGCCATCAAAACCGGAACGTGGAATCCTCATTCCCTAAAACAGAAACGACTAACCACGATTCAACCCTTCTGCCCCTGCTTAGGGTTCAAAGCCCCAAAGCCTCAAAGGGTCGAATCACAGGGATGAAAACAGGGATGAAGTCTGTCCTCCAGGGACAGGCTGGGAAATGAAGGGACCAGGATGGGATTAGGCAGGTTTGAGGGCTGGGAGTGAGAAGAGGGTCACTGCAATTCCCTCCCCAGGGCCTCTCCCCTTGGGGCCACTGCCCAGTAGAAGGCCAGCCCTGAACATACCCATGGGACGAAGGACCAGGCTGGGTAACCTGGGGTGAATGGCGTCACTGGCTGGGTATGTGTTTAGGTCAGTGGCCCCAGGGAGGAGCGAGCACACTCCTAGTGATCCAAGTTCTACAAGAGTCAGGCCGGTACCCCGGGGTCATGGGATCCAGCTTCGCGGGACAAATATTTACTTTAACCATTCCTCCAGTCAAAGCTGTGCTGGTCGCCCCAGGCTCCTTCCAGAAGGCGGATTAGCCCCAGGGGATGAGCCCTCTGGGGTTAGGGGGAAATCCTAATGACTGAGAAGTTTTAGGAGAAGACCTGCAACCCCCGACCACCATCCACTGGTATCTTCACAACCAGTATCCCAGTATCCCTGTTGACTGCGATCTTTCTACCTGAAGCCACACAGCAGAGGGTACAGGGGCCCTGCCTGCCACCACCTGGGGGTCCGCCTCTTTCTCCTCCCTTCTGGAAGAGCCACAGGCACTTAACACAGCCCTTTGCACCCAGCGCAGCTCAGTAGAAATGTAGCTGATTAGAGGGTGTGTTGCTATTGGATCCTGGCGAGAAATCTCTGCAGTGAAATGCAAGGTCACATTCATGGAGAGGAAGGAGAGCAAGGGACTATTCTGCACAACAGACAATCCCTAATTCATCCTTATGCCTCTACTGCTAGGACCCTGGTCCGAGCCACCATGACCTCTGACATCTCACCAGGATGACAATATCAGGCTCTTCACTAGGCTCTGGCTTCCTCTGCTTCCTCTCAGTCTGTTCTCATCATGGTGGGTAGAGAGAGTTCATTAAGCCTCAGGTCAGGCTGTGTCACTCTACTCAAACCTTCCACTGGCTTCCCATCTCCCAGCCTAGGAGATCCCAGGTAATCTAGCCCCTGCCACCCACTCATCTGGCCCCAGCTGCCTCTCTGACTTCATCCCCTAAAATGATTCCCCTTCTTACTCCATTCCAGCCTCAATGGACTCCACTCTTCCTGGAATAGGCCAGGCGGGTGCCGGCCTCAGGGCCTTTGCACTCACTATTCTCTCTATATTTGGACTTCTCTGTCCCCAGATATCCATGCGGTTCACTCTCTTACTACTTCAATTTTTTCCCCCAGTCAAGAACATGGCATTCATTACATTGTGGGCTGTTATCAATGTTGATAACAGGAAAAGTGATATGACTGGCTATTTTGTTCTTAAGTGGTATCAAGAGCTGTGCTGAAATCTCCCCATCTCTGCTGATACCAAATACCACAGCTACCAAAACAATTGCTATAACACAATTATTTTTGTAATACAGTATTTCAGATTAAAATGGCAAAATGCCTCGTTAAGACATAATTGTGAGTAACTGGATTTTTTCCGTTCCTTGTATTGGGGAACTAGAAACTTGCACAGTAAAAGTTCCACAAACCCATATAGAAGGGTAGTTCTGATTTTTTTTTAACGTTATATAGTTTCCTTTTTAAAAACCTACTTTACAGAGGTGTGACTGATACACGAAAAGCTGTTTCTGTGCGTTCAACTTGAGTCCGAGGTTAAGTATTCACCTATGAAACCATCACCAGAACCTAAGCTATAAACCGATCCTCACCCCCAGAAGTTTCCACTTTTTTTTTTTTAATAAGAAAATCTGACATCTACCCTCTTAGCAAAGTATACAAATTTTATACTTAAAAGTAAACTGGAGGGGCGCCTGGGTGGCTCAGTGGGTTAAGCCTCTGCCTTTGGCTCAGGTCACAATCTCAGGGTCCTGGGATCGAGCCCCACATCCGGCTCTCTGCTCAGCAGGGAGCCTGCTTCCCCCCCCGCTCTCTGCCTGCCTCTCTGCCTGTGATCTGTCAAAAAAATAAAATAAAATAAAAATAAACTGGATTGTCAATTAGGGGCAGGTTGCTCTTCAGCATTTCTCCAGGATTTAATCATGTATAACGGATTCTTTTTAGCCTTTGACCACACCTCTCTGTTTCCCCCTCCCCCAGTCCCCGCTAACCACCATTCTGTTCTTTGCTTCCGGGATTTTGACTAGTTCAGATTTCTAACACATGCAGTATCATGTGGCAGTAGGTGTTCTTTGATGTCTGGCTCATTTCACTGGTCTTCTAGATTTATCCATATTGTCTCAAATGGCAAGATTCTGTTTTATGGCCAAATACTCCTCCATTGTAGGTAAATACTACATTTTCTTCATCCTTTTTTCTACCAGTTGGTGTTTAGGTCCGTTTTGGGTCTTAGCTATTGTGAGTAATACTGCAATGAGCACGGGAGTGCAGACAGGTCTTCAAGATCCTGAGTTTAAGGGCGGCTGTAATGGGCTCAATCAGTTAAAGCATCCAGCTCTTGATTTTGGCTCAGGTCGTGATCTCAGGGTGGTGGGATCGAGCCCCAAGTCGGGCTCCCTGCTCAGGCTGGAGTTGGCTTGTTCTTCTCTCTGCTCCTCCAATTATGCTCTCTCATCAAAAATAAAATCTTAGGGGTGCCTGGGTGGCTCAGTGGGTTGGGCCTCTGCCTTTGGCTCGGGTCATGATCTCAGGGTCCTGGGATCGAGCCCCACATCGGGCTCTCTGCTCAGCGGGGAGCCTGCTTCCCTTCCTCTCTCTCTGCCTGCCTCTCTGCCTACTTGTGATCTCTGTCAAATAAATAAAATATTTTTTAAAAAATAAAATCTTAAAAAAAATCCTGATTTTAATCCCTTTGGATAAATACTCGGAAATGGGAGTGCTGGATCATAGGGTAGTTCTATTTTTAATCCTTTGGGGAACCTCCATCTGGTCTCCCACAGTGACTGCACCAATTTACCTTCCCACCAACAGTGTGCAAGGGGTCCCTTTTCTCCACATCCATACTGACGCTTATTTTTCGAATTGCCACCTTCAAGGTGTGAAGTTCTAGCTCATGATGGTTTTCAGTTGGATTTTCCTGATAGTGATGTGGAGTTCTTTCTCATATAGCTGTTGGCCGTCTGTTGTAGGTCTCCTTTGGAGGAAGGTCTATTCAGGTCCTTCGCGCATTTTTAAATCGGGTTATTTGTGTCTTTGCTGTGGAGTTGTAGGAGTTCTTAGATTTCAGATATCGGCATCTCTGTGGCTCACACATATTCCCTCCCATTCCCTCGGTTCCTTCTCTACATTGCTGGTGCCTTCCTTTGCCCTGCAGAAGCTTTTTAGTTTGATGTAGTCCCACTTGTTTATTTTTGCTTTTGGTGTCTGGGCTTTTCGTGTTATATTCAAAAAATCATTGCTCAGATCAATGTCAAGTCGTGTTTTGTTCCCTCCATTTTCTTCTAGGAACTTCAGGGTTTCAGGTCCTACATTTCAGTCTTTAACGTATTTTGAATTGGTTTTTGTGTATGGTGGGAGATAAAAGTCTAATTTCCTTATTTTGCACGTAGATATCCAGTTTTCCTAATGCCATTTATTAAAGGGGACTATCCCTTCCCCATTGGGTTTTCTTGGCGCCCTTATCAAAGATCAGCTGACTGTATATGTGTCCCTTGATATCCAGGCTCTTGATTTTGTACCACAGCTTTGTAGGTTTTTACGCCAGGTGGGAGGTGGTCTGTGAGCCAGAGAGAGGAGCCTTACAGGAGACCAACCCTACCAGCACCTTGATCTTGGACTTCCAGCCTCCAGAGCTGTGAGAAAATAAATTTCTGCTATGGATGGCACACAGACTCTGTTACTTTGTTACGGGAGCCCGAGCAAGTTAACACAGCGTGTAAATATTTGCTGACCGAATGCATGCCTTCCATGGGCCTGAAATGGTTGCTTTTGACACAGCTGGGGGTTGGTTTCATTGTTTTTCTCCTTCCCATATTAAGGTGGGTATTCACTGCACATCCCCCCTTCCTGAAGGTGGGGCACCAACCCCCCTTTAGCATCAATCATGGATGCCAAGAAAACAGGAAATGATAAAATGAAGGTCAAATCTCTTGATGGTCACAACCTTTCCATGGGTAAAAATGGGCCCCAATAGCTGGGCCCCAGTATCTGTCTCCCTTGATTCTTTGATCTGTTTTTGCCAACAATGTGTTAGCAGAATCCTCTCAGCCGTGGCCCCATAGATAACGTGGGTGTGGGAGCCCAGCCATGCATGAGCCAAGGCTTGCCTCCTTGCTTCTAAAACAAGCCCGCCAAAGAACAAGTGATCAAAAATGGCCCTAGGCTGCCAGTTTGCAACCCCTGCAGAGCATCTACATAGAGTCCCTTTAGGCTGGATACACATTCCTAGGAGGAGTTCTGGGCAATCAATTGGCCGGCAGTCACTATGTATTGGGGGTGGGAGAGGGCACCAAGGAAACAAAGGCCTAGGAAATAGGTCCTTCCCCCCACCTTTTTTTTTTTTTTTTTTTTTTTTTAAGATTTTGTTAGCGCACAAGCAGGGGGAGCAGCAGGGAGAGGGAGAAGCAGGCTTCCCTCTGAGCAGGGAGCCTGATGCGGGACTCGATCCCAGGACCCTGAGATCATACCCTGAGCCAAACACAGACGCTTAACCAACTGAGCCACCCAGATGCCCCAGAAATATGTCCTCTTTTATGTGATGGATGAATAAGGCATAGATAGAGCCTTTGACTCTAAAAAGCCAACAATCTAGTCAAAGAGAGTGTCTTATCAATTATGGAAAGGTTGCTACTTGGCATTTACTTCACTCATCTTCTAGATTTATCTGACAACTGCAAGAGGGGGTCAGTGCATCGGTCCCTTCCTTGGATGGGCCTCCGCTGGGCTCCAGCAGAGGCACGAGAGGTCTCAGAGGCAGATGGCCACAGGGGCCACGTTACTAATGGGCCCTGGGCCTCTCATATGGCTGAGCAAGGTGGGGACAGGATAGAGCGGCATCCTTCCATCACACACACAATAAAAACCACCTCCCATAGTCCTGTCTGCCGGGCTGAGCGGCTCCCTCCAGGATCCAGCATCCACGATCTCTCTCTTTATTCCGGACAAGGGTCCCATTTTCTTCCCACTGCGTCCTCTGCAAACTCACGGGTGGAGGGCCACCACCCCCGGTATTTTCCCACAAGTCACACGAGAGAACAAGAACAGGAAGAGGAGGGCCTGGGCCTCAGCCGAGGCCTTCTGTGCACTTAAGCTCTGTGTCTGCAGTCCTGCCCCCTCTACCTGATTTAGGGGAGAAGCTCCATGAACAATTAATTCTCTCAGGGCCAGTGGTTTCGAGAAGCTAAGGGGAGAACAGTGGTGCCTTGGTGACAAGTGAGCCTGGGGGAGACCGCCTACGGCCCGTTTTTCTGGTCGAGGGCGTGGGGGGGGCTCACCGCTCCTCCCTCTGCTGACACAGAGCATCAAAGAGATGGAGTTCAGCCCCAAACGGTGGGCGACAAAGTTGTGTCGTCCATGGTTGGACAGCCATGGGGGCCACGTGAAGATCCTCTGGTGACCCGTCACCCTCCAGCCCCCTGCCCCATCTCGTTTTTCAAACGACAGCTGCACAAGTCCCCTGGAACAGGAGAGGAAGAGCCAGGCTCAGACGGGTGCCCAGGGGACGGCCCCAGCTGAGATAGGATGGGGACGGATCAAACAGGCTCTGCCTCCCAACCGTCAGGACATTTCCGCATAATTCAGCCCCACTTGCTCCTTTGACCGGGCGGCGGCGTCTACAAGTTGTTAGTTCTGCCGCCGCCTGGGCGGGAGGGGGGGGGTGTCCTCCCCGAGGGGGACTCACCCCGGACCCGTGCACATAGGCAAACCCATGGGCTGATCTCGCAAGGAAGCTCCCCCGGGTCCGTTTTCACTGCGGTGTGCGCGTGTCCCGAGGCCCCTGAGCTTCGGGGAGCCTGGAACAGGCGGGGCTACGCTTCCCAAAATTCGCGGATGATGCCTTCGTGAGCGCGCAGCCTGTCCGCATCCTCACGCCACCGGTGTCCTTTTCCAAGACCTGCTGCTTCTACCTGCTTCTCCACCAACCCTCCCCCCCCCCCCCCCGCCCCAATCACTCCAGCAGCGACAGGACACCTGCCACAGGCCACTCGCCCAGGTGCCCCTGGAGGAGGGTCTTGGTTTCTACAACTAAAAGCCTTTCTGCACTTGAAAAGAGGGAGAATTAGCCCCAAGCCACAGGGAGGGAGATGGGGGCGTGGGGAGGGGGTCCAGAAACCTTAGCTTGCGGCGGGTCCCAACCCTGGGTCGGGAGAGCCGCCACTTCCCAAACCGTGAAAGGAGATTGGCCTCGAGTTTCTTGTGCCTTCCAGCTCTCAACCGTTTCATTCTCAAGATCTCAAGTCAGAAAGGACTTGGAAAGGAAAATAGTGCCATCCTCCAATGTTGCAGAGGAAACAGAAGCCGGGGGGAGCGGTCGGGAGGTTTCCAGGGCTCCAGCTGCATGCGCGTCGTGTGAGTGTGTATGTGGGCCTGAGTGTGCGTGTGGGTCCGAGTGTGTGACATGTGAGTGTGGGGCGTGCTTGGTCTGCATGGCAAGGGTCAGACAGCACGGGAGGTGGCGAGCGAGGCCCAGAGAGAAGGTCGCCTTCCTTTCCCAGATCACCCCAGAGATTTCCTCGACTTTACAGGTGGAACCGAAGATAAATGGATTAGCCTGGTGTATAAACCTGTATTAAAAAACCTTCTGAAAAAATCAATTTGAGAGAGAAGATTTGGGAAAATAAAATATGATCAGCTGTGTCAGAGAGCTTGAATAAATCGAGGCCCGCAAGTCTGGTAAACATTTTCTGATCTATGGCCCCCGCGGTAGTCTCGCCGGTGATAGTTACCTTGGTAATTGGACCATGGGATGAGGCCAGGCCAGAATGAGAGGCATTAAATATGATGTTTCTTCAAGTGAAAATTAATTTGCTGACCAACAAAGACCAAAGTAATTTCAGAATTTTAAGGATGGCGAGACATCGTAAAATTGTTTACATTTTTTACCCCCTCCTTAAATTAGGTGTGGAGGCTGCATGGAAATGAGAAAGAAACGGGCCTCTGATCCCCACACAGGATATTCTGAGCACAGAGGCCAGAGGCTGACCCCGAGCAGGGAGCAGGGGCCTGGGGCGGCTGGGGGCTGTGGGAGCAGGGGAAGGAGGGCCAGGCAGGACCCCAAGCCCAGCTCCAGACAACAAGCATCTATGGCAGGCAAAATCAAAACACCATAGAAAGTCAGAGGAGCTGAGCTTTTCTGCCCTGGACTCGCTCCTCACCAGAGAAGGGCAAGTTAAAAGAACAGCTCTTGATGCTGGAATGAGTCAGTGTCAAGAGGGAGGAAGTCCATGTTGCAATTGACGCTAAGACCTAAGGCGGAGGCGTGCACCTGTGTTGAAAAGGCAGGCGGGTCTAGGGAGGCGGTGGCCCGGGAGGCGGGCCATGCAGGGGCACCTGTGCTTTGTGGGGCTCAAAGAGGGCTGCATGGCACCCAGAAGGATCTTCCTAATGGGGACCAAGGCTCGAGCCACTGGGATACGGGAGCTGCCTCTTACCAGCTTGTCAATTGTTGTTCTAGAAAATATCCTTTTTAGAAATTTTTTTATTTTTTAAAGATTTTATTTATTTATTTGACACACAGAGAGAGATCACAAGTAGGCAGGGAGGCAGGCAGAGAGAGAGGAAGGGAAGGAGTCTCCCCACTGAGGACCCTGGGATCATGACCTGAGCTGAAGGCAGAGGCTTTAACCCACTGAGTCACTCAGGCGCCCCTAGAAAATGCCCTTTAGTGGGTAGAAAGCAGAAGGCTTTCAATAAAACAAGTCCTGAGGAGCAACGAGCTACCCTTGGCACCCATGGATCACCTGTGGGCATCACTTTCCAATTCCCAGTTCAGTGACCTCACTGTAGTCGCTTCCTCGAGATGGGGAGTTCCCACCATTGAAATGGGCGCCGGTCTGCCGTGCTGGCCCAGCTCCCCAGCTCGTGGTTGAACTTGTACCAGCACGTCACGGCCAACAGCCTTCCATGGGCTTCCTGAGCGCAATCCTCACAGACGGCGGGCTCCTTCCCTCCAGCCCGAGGCATCCCTGGCTCTCCCTGCTGCCTGCTCTGCACTGTTTGCCAAGCCTGACGTGGGCTCCTTGGATGTTCCCTGGGACGCCCTGTTCCTTTGGCTCGAATGCTTCTTTTCCAGATCTTTGTGTGACCATCTTTCCCTGTTTCAGGCCTCAGCAGAGATGTCACCTCCCTGGGGGCTTCTAATACCTCATCCTCTCAGGTCAATGTCAAAATGACCCACTGGATTTTCTTCTCGGGACTCCCTATACCCTGGAGTCCTTGCACTGCTTCCCTGGTTGGGCCTCCTGACTTAATTCAGTGTGGCCACCTGAACTCACACATTTCCTTGGAGTCCAGCCCAGGGCCTGAACCAACCCAGGCTGCTGAACTCAATGAAGGAATGAATGAATGAATGAATGAATGAATAGAAATGAATTATTGAATGAGTGAATCATACACAGCCTCAAATACCACCATAGCCTAGTCACCTTTTTTTGGTTACTATTACTTCTCCATTTCTGTTCTGGAAGTAAATAACTTCAGAGACAATCCCACTTCCAATGGTAAAAACCCTTGAGGGAGTAAGTTTCTTTTTCCTCCAGGTGTAGGAGGCCAGAAGAGCCTGGGCTAGCAGAAGAGGCAAAGAAAAGGCCACCAAGTACAGACTTTGCTCATCTAAGTCTGTCATGTGGCAATTCTAGGAGCTGGGTGGAGAGCTGTGGGTAATCCTGCCGGCCGACTACGACTCCATTTAAAAAAAAAAAAAAGAAAAAAAAAAAAACTCCAATTGAAAAGATCAGACGATTTGGTAACACTATGTTGGAAAATGTACCAATACACATGTGCTCTCATCTGGGGCTCTTGGGAACTTAAACTGTTACTTCCTTTGACAACATTAAAAATCCAAATACACATGCCCTTTGACCTAACTATTCCACATCTAAAAATTTATCCAACAGATCTGTGTTCCCACAGGTACAAAATTTCAAGTTCACAGGTTTAGTAATTGTGTTAAAAATTAGCAACAATGTAGGAGCCCCTCGGTGAGGGGCCAGTTAAGCCAATTACAGCACATCCAGGAAATGAAATACCATAGAAAAAGGATGAGGAAGTTCTCCATGTGCCACTATGGAATGTTCTTCAAGATGTATTAAATGAGCCACAGGTAGATGCTGCCATTTGCATAAAAATGGGCAAAGTGAGACAGGTGTATCCACAACACACATGTGCTAAGCACAGTTCTGGAAGGATGTGCAAGGCAGTGGGGACCTGGCTGACTCTGGATAAGGAGGCTGAGAAACAAGAGTAAGAAGAATTTTTATGGTGGTGTAAGTTTCAGTGAATTGAGAAATGCCATCTCTCCCGCCAAAAACTTAATAAACGTAAGCTACAGATTTGGCACCAGACCAGTAGAGAGAAAATTCTGTATCTCGGTCCTGTTGATGGCACCCAGCTTTCCTTGCTGGAAAGATGAACTAGATGGGGAGGGACTTCTAACTCTGGGGCGTAAGGGACCTGCTGCCTTCTTTGGTTTCTGCATGTGTCCCTCACCTCGGGCCACAGACCCCCTCTGCTCTGCCTACATTCGCACAAGCAGGGACCTCATCCAGTCTATGCACAAAAGCCTCCCAGTCTGTCCAGCCTGCACCTCCCCCCAAGCTTCAGACTCATGGCGTCAGCTGCTTACCCCGTGTCTGTGCTCAGACATGGTCACCTCCAATGCCACAGCATTGGCCCAAGCATGTGACCCTCCACCAGCAATCTTAAGGTATTTCCTCCTCTCCCTCCTTTCTCCCCCCACATTTAACCCATCAACAAACCTGGGTCACCCCAACTCCAACCATAGCCCCAATCCACCCATGTGTAACCCCCTGGTTGGCTTCCACCCTGGCCTGAACTGCTGTCAAAACCTCCCGCCTGGTCTCTCCCCGACAGCCCCGAAAACACAGTCAGCTGGAGTCTGTGAAAACCCAACTCAGAACATATCACTCCTCTGCTCCAAACTCCCAATGATTTCCCATCTCAGGATAAAACCCAAAGTCCTTGCAGTGTCCCCTGAGACCCTCTGTAAATCCCTTGTCCTTGCCCTACACTCTGGCTCCCTCTCCTACCAGCCTCCCCCTTGTTTGTGCTGTTCCATCTACACCAGCCCCTTTGCTCTTCCTCAAATATGCCAACCACAGGGCCTTTGCACTTGCCATTCCTTCTGCCTGGAAATGTCTTCTTCCAGACAATGATGTGGCTCACCTCACTTCCTTCAGGTCTTTACTCAAACAGCACCTCCTGAGTGAGGTCTACCTCGGCCACTCTACCTACATTTACAACCCTCCTCCTTCTACCTCCACTAACTCTCCCCCTTTTCTCCCACCCTTGCTTTAACCACCTCCCTGCTCACCAAGAAACCCTGGGTTTTACTTATTCATCTTGTATATTATCAGTTTCTCCCTCTTGAATGTCTGCTCCACTAGGGCAGGAATCCCCAGAACTTACAATAGTGCCTAGCCCATAGTAGATGCTCAATAAGTATTTGTGGGACAAATGAATCATCCACGTGTTCGGCCCAGCAACAGAACTGCCCAGCAATGGTTCTGATGGGCTTAAGTACACCTCTGTGGCTCATGCATCTCGCCTGTAGGGTACCTTCTACACCATCTATCACCTTGACCATACTCAGTGGCCAAGGTCTGCGTATCCCTAATCCGGGAAGCTCGCTCTTTGGTGCTGCACTGGGGTTACCACAGAGCATGCGCCAGAAATCCAAATGCCCACAGATGCTTGATGGGACATGGAAATGAGGGATATGGGCCAGGACTGGGCTGGGGTAAGGGCCAGGCCCAGCCAAAGGGGCAGGCTCTCTCCAGCCAGTGCCAGGCAATGATGTGGCTCACCACAGCTGGGTCTTTTGCTCTTTCCGGGGAAACCAGAAATCTGGTTTTTTAAATGGGAGACCTCCTAGAAATTGCTCAGACACTGAGGTTTAAATCAAACCCATCCTAAGGGTCACTGGTTGGAGACCTCTGCATGGACCCAGGACCTTGCAGAAAGCTGAAGAGAGGAGGCCCTTGGGACAGGCTTTACCTGTGTTTGTAATGCTCTGGGAAAAACTGTGTTTCCTCTCCATTGTTCCCTAAGGAGGGGGAATTCCAGCAACTGAAGGATCTGTTTTACTGACTTCAGCTTTATTCTCCTCTTGTATGGCCTTCAATGGCCTTTGCTTTGCTTAAAGAGGATATTCACAAGTTTATGTAGGCATGCAAGCTGAAGGAGGGGACATCCCACTCAAGTGCATCAGAAAGGAACAAAATGAGAGGAGAAGACAGAGGTGGGAAGGGAGGGGGAGGAAACGCTGGAGGGGCCGACCAAATGAGCAGGCCAAATGAGGATTTTTATTCACCAGGAACTTGGGGCATTCCTCATGGATCCCTTCCTTGGTCTGAATACAAAATCTTTACCCAATGTATTTGTGCCAGTGGATGTCACCTCTGGAGGGAGGAGTCTGCAGAAGGAAAGGAGTCAATGGACGTGAGTCTCTGTGGCCAAAATTAGTTTTAAATATCGATCCAAAGTTGGGGGCAAAGACCCAGGGATTCCACTCATAGGTATAGGTGCATATATACACAAAAGAATTGAAAACAGATGTTCCAGCAAAAGATTGTACACAAGTGTTTGTAGCAGCAGTCCTCACAAAATCCAAAGGTGGAAACAACCCATGCCCACGAACGAATGAACAGATAAAACAAACATGGCACATCACTCAGCCATAGAAAGGGATGCGGTACTGGCACCTGCTATGACACGGATGAGCCTGGAAGACGCGATGCCAAGCAAAAGAAGCCAGCCACAGACAGACCACGTGTTACGGGATGCCATTTCTCTAAAATCACCAGGACAGGCAAATCTGTAGAAACCAAATAGCAGTTGCTTAGGACTGAGCGGGAGCTGATAGCTAAAGGGGATGAGGTTCATTTTGGGGATGATGAGGATGTTCTAGAACTGGCAATGTTTGCACAACTTTGAACAGACCAAAATTTGTTGGATTGTACGCTTTGAATGGGAGGATGGTAGGGTTATGTGAATTACATCTTACCAAAGTGATTTAAAGATGAAAAAGCTTGTGTCACACCCTTGGAAGATTCAGGATCCTCCAGGTACCAAGACTCATCCACCAAAAACCTAGAGCCAGACACACGCTCAGGCAGGAGGAGAAGATGGACGATGAGACTGCACTGGGCAGGCCCAGGACTAGAAGAACCTCAAAGTAGCTACCAACAGCTCAAGAAACAGGACCTCTGAGAAGAAGACCAGCCTCTTTGAGGCGCCTAAATAAGAAAGGAATGGAGGAAAGGGACATTACCAGCACCCTTTCCTGCCGGGACAACACCCTCTGCCTTCCACAGTGACCACAGTGGCTCTGTCCTCCAAGAACGAGTTTATTTCATAAACTCAAGCCAGCACACAAGACAAAGTGTGCACACTTAGAATTAAGCCCCCCCCCTTTTTAAAAGAATTTTATTTGTTTGACAGAGACAGAGAGATCACAAGTAGGCAGAGAGAAGGGGAAAGCAGGCTCCCTGCTGAGCCAAGCCGAGAGCCCGATGTGGGACTCAATCCCAGGACCCTGATATCATGACCTGAGCCAAAGGCAGAGGCTTAACCACTGAGCCACCCAGGCACCCCCCAAGCACTGACACTTTGTAACAAAGGGCCCAGAAAGCTTGCTGGAGTCCCTGGCTTGGCTCCGAACCTCATACGTACTGAGGAGGGCAGAGATGGGAGCTGTCCCTGGGCTCCGGCTGCAACTGGGCTCCTCGCAAAGAAAGCCCAGCTCCTTGGTGGCACGTGGAGACACGATGGCAGTCCCAGGGCTGCTGGGGGCAGCTGCCTCTTTCTCCCAGCCCTGGCTTGCTCTCGGGTCCCCTCCTGGCAAATCCCCTTCCCTTTGGCCCCCTGGGCCAGAGCTGGGGGACAGAGCCCTCACTGTCACGGCCTACAGCTCAGCATCTTCATTTGTCATCAGCAGGACAGGCATGAGACTGACCCCAGATGGTGTCTTCACGGCTGTTGAATGAGCAGATTCACATAAAGCACATTTGTTCCCCTTATACTGGCTGTGAGCATGGGTAGTGGGGGACGCGGTCCCCGGGTCTGTCGCTGCCCACATGACCAGGCTTGAGCTGAGCCAGCAAGATAAAGCCTCGGAGCTGGAGAGATAAAAGTAACGAATGTTTGTGCTCACACACGCGCGCGCGCGCACACACACGCCATCCTTTGTGGGAACACCAAAGCGAAGGCATGACCAACTTTCAAATTAACTGCGGTTCCTCCCCAGCCACACGCTGGGCACGCAGGCCCCACCTGCTTCTCCCCAAGCTTAGGCAGACCTTCCAGGGCAGGCTGCAACGGACTGCGTGCCCACCTGGGGGTCCGGCCACCGTCCGGGTGATCGTCCAGGTGATCGTCAAGGACTGAGGCCGCACCCGCAGCCCTTCCCACAGAGATAATCACCGGGAGCCCTTTTGATCTGCAGCGAAATCGGGGCTCCCGGCTGCACTTCCCTGTCAGGCCGGCCCTTTGAACGGGCTCACTCCATAATTTAGGGTTTGAATCTCGTTTTAAATGGCAGTTAAAAATTGTATGTGGCAGTTCACAATGAAATTTAGCTTGACAGCTTGGACATAAAACTAAAAATAAATGACTTCACATCCAAATAATAAGTAATAACAATGTTAGCCTGCATAAGAATAGCAGGGCTGGATTCAAATACAATATTAATTTTAGGAATATGAGTGACTGGGGACAGACAGAGGCAAAGAAACAAATCCTTCATATAGCGACGGTCTCCTCTTATCCCCCAGGCAACTAGCTGCCTGGAACCTCCGCGGCACGGCAATTACGCAGTGTAATGGAGCTAGCGCAAATAAGCAGAAAGATTTTATTAAACCAAATGAGCAAATCATCTGCGTATTATTGCGATTTGATTGACACTGACAAGTGTCGAGCAGACGCGGATGTGAATATGATAAAGAAGCTTGCAGAAAAGCTCTTGATAATGTTACTCTTGATAAAGTTGCCCCGCCACCCTAAGTAAATAAAGGGGAGAGGAAGAGGACGCATATTAATTCTACTCTTTGGCAGCCTCCTGGAGGGGCGGGGGGGGGGGGGGGGGGAAAAAAAAAAGTTGCAATGGGTTCAGCATATGGCATTTTATATGAATACCAAAATTGCATCGGTGATTCGCACAGACTTTACGATAATATATTAATATTAAAACTAAAGGTCATTCCACAGAATGGTTAAGCTGCCTGAGCTTCAACCTTTATACCAATAACACACTCTGGAAAGTAAGTAAGAAATATTTGAATACTCAAAAAAATGTTTTTTTGTTTTTTTTTATTTGGGAGGCTTGGCGGCTAACGTTAGCTCAGGTAGTCCCTCACCCACCTGCCTTCTCCGGGGACAATTACAGGGCTACCTGGAGGATGGCTGCATCTGAGACAGCTGGTGCTGCGGGAGAGGAGAGGTGATTAATTGCCACAGGCCTCGGGCCCTCCGCGCGGCTGCATTGCACTAATGACTCCCTTATGAACGGCGACGCGCGCCCTGACGCCGCTCCACCGAGTCAGCACAAAACTTTCCGCGGCTGCTCGGGGCGCTCGGAGCAAGCGCCCCCGCGCCAGGCGGGCTCTGTCTAGGACGATTTAAGGGACGACACGCCTGGAGGCAGGGGGCGGGCCGCGATGACCTCTGGAGCTCCCTCCAGGGGGTGGTTTGCTCTGATTCTGTCAGTCGGGCTGGACGGAACCAAAGAGTCCTGGCTGGCTGGCTGGCTGGCGGGTGGGCGCGCGGGTAGGCTCTGAAGTTCTCCTAGAAGAGAAGCTTGGAGGAGCAAACTGGGCATTGAGAGACCTGCGGAATGGAGGCGCCGTCCAGGTTGACCCGGCGTCCAGAGAAGGGGGTTTTTCCTCAGTGTTCTGGGCAGGTCCGCAAGTCTGGTCTCCGAACTCAAGGTGGACGGAGAGCCTGATGGGCCGGAAGAAGCCGGGTCACGCTCGCAAGCTTCCTAACTGCATCGGCGACCTCGCTCTTTGCATGAAATTAACCATGCGGGGAGGCTTTACACCGCGGAAACTGGCAAACACTTTACATCAGGGCTCCTTCTCCACCAACCAGTTTTTAGACATTTTAGCAGCATTTCACCAGCATACTCCCAGCAAGGTATGGGTGGGGGAGAGTCTACTTTCCACAAGCATCTGGGTTGTTGCTGTGTTTACTGGCATGACCTTATGTGGACACGGACCACAGTTTATCTGGTAACTATCCAGTCTTCACAATGAGCATTTGGTGCAAAGCAAGAGGGGGGGGGGAGGCTAAATTAAGTCCCACCTAATACAATAATTCTAACAACTTCTCTAGGCCGTTTTCTTTTTTTGGGAAAAGAACTGGGGCTCAGATTTCTTAGACTCCCATCTCTCCTGCCAGCTCTGTTCTGTGAATGGGGTGGATGATGGCAGGTGTCTTGAGGGCTGGCCTCTTTGTCTGATGGTGTCCCCTGACCCCTGGTGACTACTGCCCTTGGTGACATTCTGGTGTTGGAATTAGCGATCTGGGCCCCTCTGGTCTGGTCAGCCTCATCTTTGGCAGGTAGATGCCCCTCCCACCCACAACCTTCTGGCTTAGGCAGGCCAGTCATCTTCGGTCATGGAGTCTCCTTGTCCCTCCTGGATGGGGGAAGCTCCTGGTTGCGCTACACCATGACGGAAGTGAATGGAAGGCCACTGTGGAAAGCCGGGCTCCTCTGCTGGACCACGTACCACCCACTTCACTGTGCTGGGGCCTAATCCAGGTCCATGCAGAGACGGGGGATCTGTTTTCAAGGTCCTCGGGGGAGCTGGTGGAGAAATACCTCCCCCACTCCTTTTGGCCTCATCTTTCCCTCTTCAGGCCCGAATATGGAGCAGGGAATTAGAGACACACAGACTGCTTCATCCATCTGACCTTCCCACCTTCCTCCTCCACAATCTGCCAAGGCCAGGTTCAATTTATCCACCTTAGTGTTTTTCAAACTGTGACCTACGACCAGTGGTTGGGGATGAAATAAAGTCAGTGCTTCCTGACCAACATTAATTAAAAAAAGACAATTTTTTTTTTAACAAAGACAATTTTAAAAGTGAGAAAATACCACATCAAAAAAGGCTAGGAACTGTTCTGTGAAATGTGTTTTGATTGTGTGTGTGTGTGTGTATGTGTTCTGGTTAAAAATGTGAAATAAATTTTACTGTGCATCATGGAAAACATTTGAAAGTCATGGTCCTGCATCCTCTGCTCTTGTCCCAGAGCAACAGGCTACACAGGTCAAGGGTGTCGGGGGTATGACCTCCGTCCTGGGAGGCCCCCCAGACACGGCTGCTTCCAAGCTCGGCTCTTGATCTGCTAACCAAGGAGATAAGCCAGAAAATCTCCACAGCACAAGTCTGGCTTGCCACGCAAAACCGATTTTTGAGTGTCAGGACTCTTTCTCTTGCACCTTTTTTTTTTTTTTTTTTAAAGATTTTTTTATTTATTTATCAGAGAGAGAGAGGGAGAGCAAGCACAGGCAGACAGAATGGCAGGCAGAGGCAGAGGAAGAAGCAGGCTCCCTGCAGAGCAAGGAGCCCGATGTGGGACTCGATCCCAGGACGCTGGGATCATGACCTGAGCCGAAGGCAGCTGCTTAACCAACTGAGCCACCCAGGTGTCCCTCTCTTGCACCTTTTCTGTAAACCATTGTGACCTCTCCTTCTGCTCCAAGTAAGACTGAGGACTCCCGCCAGCTTCTCCAGAGCATTCCATTCAGAAAGGCTAAAGAGAAAAGGTGATTCGTATTGCTAAAGCTGCTTCTCCTGTTGCATGCTGATTGTCTAAGAGGGTGACTTGCCAAGCCTCTCGTCACTCTCACTGAACCTTCTTCTCACTTAGGCAGCCGCCCACAGGCAGCCACGGGGCCTGAGCCACACACGGTCTCGAGAGTTACACAGAACTAAACCGATGTGCCTCAGAGACGCCTCCGTCATGCACCCCAGTTGCTGATGCCTACATGAGCCACACTTGGCTTCCATGAGCAAGGCTACATGAGATCATGAAAGAGCCAAGTGACTTGGAGTCCCTTCCACCGGGACGAGGTTGGCACAGTTCTTGTGAGGACACGACTGTAAGCTTTAGGAGGGCGGAGAACACATCTGCTCTAGTTACAGCATGCGCTCAGTCCTAGCAGAGTCTCTGGGACATGGGGTAGGCCCTCGTTAAGATTGTGTGGGATTAGTACGGACTTAGTGGGAGATGGGCCAATTGAAAGGCCTTCATATTTCTTTAAATTGAAGGGCCTTCCATATTTTAGAATATTTTTGTAACGGGTGGCTCAGTTGGTTACGCATCCAGCTCTTGATTTCGACTCAGATATTGACCTCTGGCTCATGGAATTGGCCCCATGTTGTCAAAGCTGTGCAGGGTATGGAGTCTGCTTAAGAATCTCTCTCTCCCCTTCCCACCTTATCTCCCCTTCTTTTCCCTCACTCTGTATATACTTATCTATATATATTCATTTATATAAATTATATGTTCATTCATATAAATTTTATGTTCATATAAATTATGTTCATTTATATAAATCATCTATATATGTGTGTATGTATATATATATACACACACACACACACACACACACACACTTAATGGGTTCCAGGGTACACTGTTAAATGAGGTACTCCAAACACATCACATCACTGTATTATAAGAAGTTAAAAACACCTCTTGTGTGTTCTTCTATGGATTTGCTAATAGGCAGACACCTGGGATGAATGAATCTTGGAATAAAACAGTTTTGATTGCTGTTCTGGAAGAGTCCATTGTAAGAGCCCATCATTTAAAATAAACGTATGGTTTACATGGTGCTACATCAGAGAATTGCATGCTGTGTCTTTACACACATACCTTTCTCACTAGTAAATGTGAGATATACACCCATCAATGTATTTTATGCCCTTCTGTTCCAGAATACACACAACGATAATATCATTCCCTATTTAATTTTGAATACTGGTCAGAGGGAAAAATAAGGCTATATATTTTTTGAATAATAGGTCTTTAAATTCTAAGAAATTTCAAGGGATAAAAATCAGTCAGATATATCTTAAATGTTAATGTAAGAACACAGGGAAATGGCAGTTAACAGAATTGGAAACCACAATTGCAGGCTATTCAATGTCTATAAGATGTATGTATACGAATCCCTGCTTTCTTTATAGCCCACTGTAACCCAAACTATTTCCAATGAAGAAAATTTTCTCAAGTTACCATTTCGAACCCTGCTTTTCCATTGCCTGCACGGAGAGCAAACTTCATAACTGGGCACTCAAGGCTTAGGGAGGCCAAACCTATACTATGTTTCTAATTTTATTATTCATTTATCCCATCATTCCATCAGAAAATAACTATTAAACAGAATATGGGCTCAGACCTTGAAAGACAGCCACGGCCTCTCTCAAGACCTCATACTGGAATGTAGGTTCCAGTAGGAGATGAAGAAGTAAACACGCAAAGGGTTACAGATTTGCTATCTGGGCTATGAAGATGCAGAGGAGGTGTTGGAGGACACCTGCTGGGGAGAGAGGGTGAGGCTAGCTAGAGACGTCAAGGAAGGCCCTTGAGGCGGCATGGAGAGCCTGCCATGGGAAGGGCTGGATCAAAACCAGCTTGTCGGGGAAGCACCTGGGCTACGGACAGAGTAGGAACGGAGTGATGGGAGCCCTAAGAGGGAGAAGTGCCCAATGAGCCAAACCACACCAGGCCTTGAGGATCCCAGGGAGAAACCTGTTTTATGCTAAGAGCCATTTGAAGACAAAGACCATACTACCTGGTAGCTTTATTCATAACTGTCAACAAATAGGGAAAAATTCAAATCCTCCACGGCTAAGGGATAGATGAACTATGGCACAACCATTTAATGCTGTGCTGCTCAGCAATGAAAAGGAACCAATAGGTGGGTACGTTGCTGATGCATTATCCCACAGTGGGAGCCAGACCTCATACCTTTTATCTAGTCTGGGTAACAAATTATGCCCACACCCAGCCAGGGCGAGGACGTATAGGCTAACGCTGTGTCTGCACGGAACACTGGAGATATTGAAGAGGCAGAACAGCTAATTGGAGAAGTTATGACCATGTTGTTGTCTTACTTCTAGAAAGCAAGAGAACATTCTATCATTCTCCACAAAGGAGCCTCATTCCATGGCGCTTGGCAAAGGGGTGAAGACAGAACCATAAAACTCACAGTACTCATTAGTCACGTTACTGGAAGCAAAATGTACTATTTCATCTGGTCGGCTGGGAACAGAGAATGTCCTGTGACATGACCTAGCCATGATATGCATGAGCTGGCACATGCCTGTTATGATCTGTGGCAGCAGGTCCATGGCCACAGAGTCCCATGCTGACTCCCCGCGGACACCTCTGTGACCCTAGACCCTCCAAGATTCACAACCTCAGTGTCCCTCACCTACAGAAGTTGGGGCTGGGACCCGATCTCTCAGACCCCTTCCATCTACAGGTTATTAGCCATTGTCCTGTGATTTAAGGACATGCTGCTGCTCACTCCCAGGCAGAGCTGGGGCCTCCCTCAACCCTTTGAGCACATCCATGCCTACCTCCCAGGGCCACTTGTGTACCACCTTCCTCACTTCTGCCACATCTGCCAGCCACCTGCTTGACTGTTTAATCCCTTCCTTCAAACGAAAGCACTTTTTATAAACTTAAACTTAAGTATGTTTATTTTAAAAGTAAATTTTATGTCACCATGGTGGACCTAAAGAAAATGTCCAGAATTTTCCATCAAGGACAGGGGGATATCAGTGAGACTCGTCCATTTGAAGCCAACTATAAAATACATACAGTGAAAGCAATGTTTCCAATTTTGGGTTCAACCATTAGGGTTGAAAACTTGAAGCTACTTTTTTTTTTTTTTTTTTAAAGAGAGACATTACAGATCTACGAGCACCCAACTGAGCCATTCTCCTTGTTTTATCTGAAGTCTTCAAAGATCACTGAAAATGGAACAACTTTGTCCTTTGCTGATCCAGGGCTTCACCGCCCCCTCCCCCGCCAAGATTTTATTTATTTGACAAAGATCACAAGTAGGCAGAGAAGCAGGCAGAGAGAGAGAGAGGAGGAAGCAGGCTCCCTGCTGAGCAGAGATCCTGATGTGGCGCTAGATCCCTGAGATCATGACCTGAGCCAAAGGCAGAGGCTTAACCCACTGAGCCACCCAGGTGCCCCGGCATCCAACCCTTGATTTCAGCTCAGATCATGATCTCACAGCCATGAATGAGATCGAGTCCCACATTGTGGTTAGCACTCAGTGGGGAGTCTGGTTGTCCCTCTCCCTTTATCCCTCCTCCTACCCATGCACGCTCTCAATCTCTAAAATAAATTAAAAAAAAATTTTTTTTTTAATCTGCAAACCAGTAATTACATGGAACATGTGAAAGCAGTGAAAATTTGAGTTGTTTTGTTTTGTTTTGTTTTGTTTTTTAAGAAAAATTAGAGCTGAGGCTCCCTTGTAAGGGGACAAAACTGAGTAAAGAGAGGCCTTCAAAGGCTGGAGGTCCACAAACTCAGACAGCCATGTTCATCGTAACCAAAAAGTGGAAACACGAATGACCACCGACTCACGACTGGCTAGACAAAAAGGTGGCACAGCCAAACCGGAGAGAACGCTTCAGCCACACAGAGGAATAAGGCGCAGATGCAGGTTACAACGGACCTGGAAAACACTGTGCTGAGTGAAAAAAGCCAGACACAAAAGACAGCATATTCTGATTCTATTCACATGGGACATCCGCAACAGCAACAGCAGATTCGAGGAGACAGAAAGCAGATTAGCGGTAGCCAGGGGCTGGGAGGAGGTTTGGATGGGGGAGGGGATGTCTAAAGAGCGTGGGCTTTTCTTCTGAGGTGATGAGAAGGTTCTAGAATAGATGTGGTATAGGAGTGATATCGCAATAAACCTGTCTCTCTCTCTCTCTCTCTCTCTCTCTCTCTCTCTCTCTCTCACACACACACACACACACACACACACACACACAGCATGGAGGAATGTAGTTTTGTAAGCCAGCTGGGAGGGCGATGGGGGATGACCACTGACTAATTTAGCTTGGAGCAGTGGCTGCCCATGAGAATCACCTGTGGAGCTCCAGAAACCTCTGTTGTCAGCCACCCCCTGGACCGCTTGGGGCAGAAGCTCTGAGGGTGTGACTGGCCTTCAAGGTTTAAACATCTCCCCAGGCGATTCTCAGAGGCAGTCAAGGCTGAGGAGGTGGTTCAGAAAATTAAGAAATAAAGAGGTAGACTTGGCCCACACGCAGCCCTTTGCTCATCACCAGATTGGCCCCCTTTTGCCCGGATAACTTTGTATCCTGAAAAACCCACCCCTCTTCTCCATCTTGTGTCCTTCACAGATAAGCCAGCCGCACGAGAAGCCACAAGCTCAACATCCTGAGGAAAACACAGATCAAAACCACAACGAGATACCACTTTACACCCAGGTCACCCCCATCAGCCTGGGTATGACCCAAAAAGGAAAAATAAGGGTTGGTGAAGATATGGAATAGTTGGTGTCCTTGTACGTTCCCCGTCAGTAGAAATGTAAAATAGCACAGCCGGTGTGGAAAACAACATGGCAGCTCCTCAGAGAAATCTAGAACTACTCTAGAAGCCACAGTTCCTCTGCTAAGTACATGTCCAACAGAACTGAAAACAGGTCTTCAAGCCAGTACATCTGTAGGTGTTCATCGCAGCTCCTGTCACTGGGGCCGAGAGGTAGCAACAACCCAGTGTCTAGCAGCGATGAATGCATAGACAAGGATGCAGTGTCCCCACACAGTGGAATGTCATTCAGCCTTAAAAAGCAGCAACATTAGGACCCCAGCTACGTCAAGGATGAACCCTGAGGCCACTATGCCAAGTGAAAAGGCAGATACGGAAGGAGAAATACTGTAGGATTCCACGTCTAGGAGATCCCTAGAAGCAACTTCCTGGAGACAGAGTGGACGAGGTTACCAAGGGCTGGGGAAGGAGCGAGGGTAGAGTTATTTCTGAGGGAGTACCGAGTTTCTGTGTCGGACGATGAAAACGTCCCGCCGATGGGTGGTGGGATGGTCGCACAGGATGGCCGCTGAATTGTACGCGTAAAGATGGCAGAAGTGATCAGTTTGGTGTTGTAGATGTTTTACCACATTTTAAAAAATTAAGAACTGAACAACAAAAACAAGCCACAGTGGCAGGCACGGAGAGAACTTTCCAGACTTCACAGGGAACAGACTCATCAGAAGCCGTGGAGCGGAAGATCCCACAATGATGGGCCACTCACTCTCGCCATCTGCACCTCGGGTCCCTTGTAAACAAAAGGAGGGGAGCTGGGTCCGCCCGTCTCCGGGTGGGATGCCAACCAAAACGAAACACGGAAAACATAATGCACAGCCACTGGTATACAGCAAGCGCTCGACAGGCAGGGACACCATCCTTACCCACACCCACAGGTGCATCTACTCTGACCCATCTCCACTCAAAAGGCAAGGTGCGTTTTGGGGGTCACGAAAATGTTCTAGAATCAGTGGTGGTGGTGGCACAAACTTGTGCATATAGGACCACTAAATTCACACTGGAAAATACATGGAAATTATATAGAGATACTCAAAAGGGCAGGATGTAGAGGCTTGTGACTGCCCACATGCAGACACGCAGCTGTGTGGGCGGGGGTGGGGGTACACACATTTGCCGAGTGGCAAAGTCATGACCACTGGGGCAGAGAAAGGTCTGAGAGCTGCCATCTTGTAAGAGCCCCCATGCCATGGAATCAGTGACCAGCGGGGGCTGGGCCCCGGGGGACTTTAATCACCTGCTTTTTTAGGTTAATGAGGGGCCCCAGCATGGGTCCATGAGCGGTCCTATCATCTCCGGACCCCTGTGACAACCTGCTTGGAGTCCAAGTCCACCACAGACGATGTCATGCCTCTTTAGCTGCCCAGGGTTGGCGGCAGGGCGTGGGGAGCTGCCAGTCCCTGCCACAGTTGGGCTGGGTGTGTGGTCATGGGAGTGGGGAGCCTCTCCCCAAAGAGGCAATAAGAACACTTAGTAGCAACGAGGCAGTGACACCTGCTCACCTAGCAGACCCCATGCAGGGCAGGAGTCCTTCTAAGGACAAAGCCAGAGATGGGAACCCACCATCTCCTGCCTGGAGCAGCCGGCACCAAAGCCTTGGGGCCAGCACCATCTGGCTTTTTAGTGCCATACTGGATGGGAAGGGAGAAATCTGCACTTACGAGAGGCACAACCAAGGCAAGTGCCCTGGGGAACTGGGCTTGGGCCGAAACAGACTCAGGTTCACGGACACCCCAGAATCCACAGTCCCCCCACCCCTTTCCAGGGTCACACTTACCCCCTGTAACGTTCACACTGCCTTTCCCCGAGCTCTCTCCTGCAGGGCCAGAGGGCGGGAGGAAGACTGTTGGCCACTCACCACCCCAACCAGCCTCGATTCCTTCCCAGCTGACCTGGGGGCTAACGACGCCGGCCTTTAAGCTGTCGGCAAGAGGAAGCGGGATAATGCAAATCACTAGGAGAGAGGCCAAGAGCGCCAAGCAGATGCTCAGAGCAGCACCTGCTTCCATGGTAACAATCATGGCCAACACCTGCCTTAGCAGCGCTCTCCTGGGTCGGCGCTTGGTCAGTCCCCGCACTTAGCCACTGCTCCACGAGGCACCAGCAAGGAGTTCTCACCTGGGGACCAGCCTGGGACCCGAGAGCATGGGCCCTCTGGAGGGAGGGTGCGGAATCAAGGCTTTGTGGAGCGGGTGGCGAGAGAGGAGCTGGCAGCAAAGGGCAGGTTCTAAGATCTCTTGAAGGAAACTCAGAGACACTGGCATGCTAGTATCAGCTGAAACCATTTCCTTCTGGGGCCATGAGCCAGTTCTGGCCCTTGATGACCACGGGACAAGGCGGACTCCTAGGAGTACCCACCCTGACTCCATCACCAGTTGATGGGAGAGCAACGCGCATGTGCGGGGTCTCAGGAAAGGAGGAAGAGAGAACCACCAACGTTTCAGGCCGGAGGATGATGGTCTCTGAGACCCGCATATAGGAATCCAGGGGGAAATCATCCGAAATAATGAAAAGTTCAGTGTTAGGATTATTTAGGAGAAACCTCTAATGTGTTTTAAGTACCTGAATAAAACATTTGACCTTAAAAAGGTGAGCTACGTTACATCACCGGACCCTTAAAGATGACTTACCAGGTCTCATTTCCTTCTGAAAACAAGGAGAAAGGGCGAGAAGAGCTACATCTGAGGGGGCTGGCAGCTCATTTGAGTGAACGGTTGAAGGTCAGCCAGCCAGAATGATAGCCCTGGGCCTCTGATGCCAGCCCGGTGAAATTTCCACACAAATTCGCAAGCCTTTTGTGGGCTAGCTGGTGGGAAAATTGTCAAAAAAATGACAGGGAGCGTTTCCGTTTGGGACTTACCTTCAGCTCGCTGTGTGATGCCGGCCAGCTGACTTTTCTCTGGGCCTATTTCCTCATCTGTAAAATGGGGTGAGGGAAGAGAGAAGAGGGTCCTGAGATCCCTCTTTTGCTCTGGGAATCCAGCAATGATTTGCGAACAGTTTTCCTGATTTCAAAAACAGTGTAGCCTCTCCTTCCCACCTACATACTGGAAAGAGAGACTCACGCATTTCCCAAGCTAAAGCAGCCCTCTTTCCTTCCCAATATAACTTTGATTTTGCTCTGAAGTCAGCTTCCTGCTTCTCTGAGTCAGGACCCCAAAGTACGACGAGTCTTCTAATGCCAGTGTCTTGGCTATTGACGGTGTTCGTGGATTGTGTTTATAGGAATCAAAGTATGCTTTTGGCTTTAAGGTTTGAATATCTGTTCTGTTTTGTTTTGAAGAAAAATGACGGATATCAGCCCTTAGAAAAATCAGCTCACTTCGAGACCTCCATGGCATTATTGCCTTCTTTAATATTGCTGACAGTCTCTCGCAAATGTATCACAAGCTGGCATTTATTAGTACGAGGCACAAGTAAGGGGCATGTTATTTGATTTGAATAACAGCTCGGAGCTACAGTTTGAGTCCAGAAATATATTAGTCAGAAACAATCTCATTTAATAACACAGAAACTAATAAAAGAAAAGTATTCCAACTGATTCAGAATTGAATTTATGAATATTGCTTTAGCAGGATTAATGATCAAAACCCCAACCTGTTTGTCACGTTATAACTGACTTTTCCATTTAAATGCAAAACCAGGAGTCAATGAGTCCAAAGGATTGTATATTGCTTTGAAGAAAACCAGTTCATTTTACATGTAAGCTTCCAAATTGGCAATAAACTTTAATTACAGGGTCAGATAATCAAATTATAATCAAATAGCCTCACATAAAAATCTATGTTTGAAATTAATGAGATACAAGGCTGCCACTTGGTATCAGTGCGCCTCTGTAACTTACTAACAGACATTTCATTTTCATTCAAAAGTCACCTTAAGGACTTTCTCCTCAATTTCCACTGTGTCGCTTAATTTGATTTAGAAAACATTTTATTCTTAGACCATACAGCCCTTCGGATTTTCATATCCATCTCTGCGTTTTCCCTCCTCTCAGTGTGAAGGAGGTCTGTTTTATAATCGACAGTGGGATTTCCAAATTGCACCCTTGTAAACCTTTCCAACAGTGAGGTGGGTACATATCTATCCGGGTCGGGGAAGAACTTTCAGCTTGGTGCCCAGCGTCGTCTGACAGAGGCATGTCCACACCACCGGGCTGAGTGGCCTGGGATGCTTTGCCAGAGGAAAAAATGTGGATAGTTTACAATTACTTGAATTATTTTGAAATTGACAAATACATTGGCAAGTGAATGGCATGAATGCTTAGACAAGACGTTCCCCAGATGATGACGGATAGACTTATGATTTTTTGGACTCTTAGATTTTGCAAAAGTGGTATGCATTCAGCAGAAACTGTACTTGGAATTTTGAATTTGGGTCTTTTCCCCGGGCTAGCGATATGTAGTAGGATCCTCTCTTGCAAGGCTGGGCAGCCCCACCATCATGAGGGTCAACAACCGACCAATACACCTGCATCCATTCTGATTGTCACTTGCAGGGCCACCTTCAGTAACTCACATGAGATTTCCAACATGTTATTATAAAATAGGCTCCGTGGGAGATGATTTTGGCCAACTGTAGGCTAGGGTAGGTGTTCTGAGCGTTTCCAAGGTAGGCTAGGCTGAGCGACGACGTTGTGTAGGTGAGGTGTATTACAGACATCTTCATCTTAGGATGGTTTTTGTTGTTGTTGTTGTTTGTTGTTGTTGTTTTTTTTTTTTTTTTTTTTTTACGATTTTATGTATTTGACACAGAGAGAGACAGCAAGAGAGGGAACATAAGCAGGGGGAGTGGGAGAGGGAGAAGCAGGCTTCCCGCTGCGCAGGGAGCCCGATGTGGGGCTCGATCCCAGGACCCTGGGATCATGACCTGAGCTGAAGGCAGATGCTTAACCGACTGAGCCACCCAGGTGCCCCTTTGGGATGGGTTTATCAGCACGCCACCCATGGTAAGTTGGAAAGGTCTGTACTACTCCAAGGTCTCATTGGATACCCAACAAGCAGAACACTCAGTTGTTTAATACAGAGTTAAAACCTTCCTGTTTTATCTTTAAAAGCTCTTTCTTTGTCTGGCTCAGTGGCGGGAGATTTTGTTTGTTTGTTTTGTCAGAATGAAGAAGAGCCAGAGGCTGGGGAGACGTTTAGAGATTGGAATGTAAAGTGGACACTCTTCTGGGGCTGGGAAAATCGTGGCCCAGAAAAAGTATGGGGAGTTGCTCAGTTGCATTCAGGAACTTGGACCTATTGAAATGTCAACCTCAAAATACTTGCATTGTTGCTTGAAGCGAAAGGCCATCCGGTTTGGAGATGGACAGGCAGAAGGTAGGTGACTGTGTAAGTTATTTCTGTTGGTGTAATTAGATCTTGGCTGTTTCGTCTGGCACGCTCAAGGGTCCCACTCTGAGCTGTGTGGCGTATCCATTACTTCTGCCTCCCGTCTATCAGTAATAAGGAGATCCTTGCTGCCTCGAGCTTTCCTGGTGGGAGCCAAAACAGATGAATTAAAGCCTGGGGGCAGTTCCATCCAACAGAGGCATGCCCTCAGTGTGAGGGTGGAGGGAGGGTGCCTGGCAGGTTCTCCCCTGGGGTACTCCTGGGGTACCATGAGATGCTGGCCCACATTCTGGGGTAGCTAAGACAACACCATTTCCGCGTGACCCAGAGCCTGAGCCTCACCCACACTCTCAGCATGACGCATGTGCAGCAAAGGGAAACTGCCAGGATGCTAAGGTGATGAGAATATTCCATAAAAACAGAGAAGCCCTGGGCATCTGCCCACGTGGCCCTGCTCTGTGCAGCCGCGCAGGCCAGGCACCTGGGGTGGAACCACGCATCTCGTTCTCCTAAAAGAAGTGTGAATCAGACAGAAAAGAGCAAGGTCTACATCCTCCTGCTCCTAACTCCCCTTGCCATCTCCCCTTTGGGAGGGGGAGGTCTTCTTACTCCTTAAAGACTAAACACCTGCTCTGCTACACAGATGGCAGGGCTCCAGCCCACCCCCCATCCCCCACCCCAAAGCCTGTGACCTTGGTTGGGCAACCCTTGTCACTGTATCCCCTTCCACGCAGAGGTAACATCAGGCCCTAACATTCTGGGGTTCTCTGCCTCTTTCTTTTCCTTTTTTTTGTGACTAAGAGGAGAGAGTCCATTTGGTACCCCCTAAGATCAAAGACACATAATTTAGTTTCTCCTTTTCAGCTGAAGCTGGCTATTTCCACCTCTTCTCTTTCCAAAACTAACCCCAGATGACTTTGGCTGCGCAGTCCCTGGGTGAGAGCTGCTTCTCACTATCCCTCGAGTCGTTTCCTCCCCGTATGAACCCGACAACTGGGGGGAGCATACGGAAGAACGTCTCAGTTGCACAGAAAATGACCTGCGCGTCTTCCCTAAGCCACGTTTTGATTCCGTAGATCACACCTCACACTTGAGAGGCGCCAGGATTTTTTTTTTCAAAGACCTAATGAGTGTAATTGCCTCCAGAGGAGCCCAGCTCAACCTTGCAAACCATGCAGGGCGAGGCGAAGCATCTGTGAACACGAACGGTGGGTAGGATGTGGAAGAAGGAGAAATGAATGAGTGGAGACTTTAATCCTGGCCAGCGGTGAGTTATGGGTGATGAGCTAGCATGACTCTCTCTGTCCCTTAGTCTGCCCAGCTTGTGGTAATGCTCTGTTGGCTAAATCCTTACCAGTCCCAAGCATGTCCAGCTGCCTGTCTTCTAGAGGCATTCCAGTCTGAATCATCTACGAGGTAGAGAATGTACAAAAAAAAAAACCCATTCCAAATGGCTCTCGTTCCCTCCCTCTGGGTCCCTGAGGCTCAGCCAAGGTCCCCTTCACATAGCCATCGCCATCACACTTATTACTGCCTTCTGAAGTGGCCAACACTTGGGGCTTCTCCACCTAGATGCTGGTGGTGATATGACGGAAGTTCTAGAAGATCAACCCTGGATGGCGATTTGCTGTATTGTGTCGGAGGCCTCCGTGGGGTATGCCCTCTGGCCCAGCACTTCCACAGCCAGTGGTTCGACTGAAGGAATATCGTCCGCACGGAGCTTTCAGTTGTGAGAAATGGGGACTCTGGCCTGGGGTAAATGATGGTACATTTATATTAAAGGATTCTCTGAAGCCATTCAAAATTATGCAGAAGAATATGCAGTGACGTGAAGAATGTTCAGGTCCTGTGGGTCGGAGAGACTGGAGAACCACTGGCAGAAAGACAAAGTTCATTCCGGGCCATGTTGAGCTTGGTCAACCACCAACTCGTCATCATCGGCAGATGGGATGATTAACGCCTTAGATTTACTATTCCTTTTTGTCTTATTTTCCAAGTTTTCCGCACAAACAGTAATTGTTGTGGTCCCTTTTTTAACAGGAGAAAGCTAATTACACTTCTGAGGAAAAAAATGGAAAAGGACAAAAATCTCACCCGTATGGAACCGACGCCCAGCTTCCATTTTGTCATGAGTCAGAGGATTGCACGTCACGAGGTTTCAGAGGCCTCCTAAACTCCATCTCCACTGGTGACCCTGGGCTTTCTCCTTGCCTTTTTTTCTGACCCATGTGGGGGTTCCAGGCAACCAGAGGAAGTAGCAGACGTTCTCTGATGAGTCAATTATGGGATGTATTTGGCCTGACGGGGCACTGCGCCCATCACAGAGGCCGACGCAGGGAATGTGGCTAATTACATGTTTATTCAGTGAATGAAAGAGAATGCGATCTTGCTATCTTAAGGGCTTTTATTTGTTCTGTTATTAAAAAAGAAAAAAAAAGTGGGAGAGAAAAAAAAAACCCGTTTAATTCTGTTCATTACAAACAGTGGTTTAAAATAGAAACTCCAAACCAATTTTGGCTAAAAGCGTTTCTAGTATATTCTGAACAGCTGCTGTTGTAGACACAGCCTGAAATAAGTTAACTTCCAGCGTAGTTCCAAAGCTGCGTTGAATAAAGCGCGCAGCTAGGGAGGGAGAGGGCCTTATTAGCATTAATTGCAAGGAGGCTGTGAAGCTCGAAAAGGCCGGGCGGTGGCTCACAGAAGACTCCAGCAATGAGCTCCTTCCTCCGGCTGTAGATGGAGCCATAACATCACTGAATGGGGCCCCAGCAGGCGCGGTGGGGGTTTCGTGCGGTCAAAGCCAGATGTTTGGAAGTTCTTTGGCTTTAGTTTCTGAGTGTGAACAACCAGGAAACTCAGACCTTCTTATTTTCTCTGAAGCCGACCGGGCTCCTAGAAACCAAGATACTGGCTGGGCAGGTTGCGCCCTCCTCGTCCCGGCCATTTTCACGGGCTCTCACCTCCTTCTCTGACAATCTCTCTGCTCCAGGGCATCCCGGGCTGTCGTCCCAGGTCTTGTCCTGTGACAAGAAAGGCAGGAATTCATGCAGAAGGTCAGCCCTCCCTCTCAGGGGAGTCCGGCCAGACCCACCTGGTGTCCTGGCCCCAGTGAAGCTCGGGTGGGGTGGCCTCCCCGAGCTGGGGGGAGGGCGCCCCTTCTGTTCCACAGAGAGGCCTACACATGGCCCTCGGAGGATCCTGAAATGATCTGGCTTTGGAAGCCTCCCAGACGGGGTGAGCCCTTCGTTCTTCTTCGTCTTGTCTCTCCCGCCTTGTCTGGCATGGCCGGGGTACAGATCACCCCTCCCAGGCCCGAGGACCCTAGCGCAGGCCAAGGGAGCTGAGGCCCACCAGGCCTGCCCTGATGCTCCTCCAGGCCCAGCTTACATGCCCCCTCTTTTCTGCAGGCTTCCATGCTTGCCTCCAACGGGAATTCCTCTCTCTCCTGGGGAAGGACTTCACAAGGGCACATACCGTATTCGCCCTGGGTTCTGGCCACTTGGGTGCACGTCTGTGTATAAGAATCATGTGAAGGATTTCTTGTGTTTCCTGGTACACAGGGGCCTTTCCCATTCCCTTGGGACACTCTTCCTAGGCTCCCTGTAGCAAGAGAAGGAAGGGTGTGTATCAGGGACAATGAGCTGCCACAGCGACTTCCTATCCGTTGGGGGATGGGAAGGTCTCTGGCAAAAATGACAGCTTCAGGTAGGTAGCTGGGTCTAGAGGACATCCTCACTTCCCTGAGGTGAGGCGGCAGGTCCTTAGGCCCAGGGCAGGGAAGGCAGAGGGAGAGTTGAAGAAGATGGGGGCACAGATGCCTCTGGGTCCTTGAGAAGCGGTTGTGCCCGCCCCCCCAAATGGCCCTTGGGCCGTACCTGCTCCTTCCCTGTTGCCTGACTGCCAGCGGCCAGCACCTGCCTGTCTCTGGCCTCGGGGTTTCCGCGGTAGCTCTGCCCTCCCACAGGCCAGGCCAGAGTGCTGGGGAACTGATTTCGGGCAGTCCTCACCTCAGGACGGACAGAGATGGGGGATCAGTACCCCAGCTCTTCTCCCCTCCCATGGAATCATTGTATGTGCTTTCCAGGGAGACTGAGCTCCGGTAGCCAGCTGGGTCACGGGTACCCGCTCTGGACCTGCCTCACTCCTGCCTGCCCGCTGGCTTTGGGGACCACCTCCAAAGATCCTGTGGTCTAATGAGGCCACAGTGACCAGACATGCCCTCCTCCCAGGGCCTGTCTCCTAAGCCCCACCCTCCCTCAAAACACTTCAGGGTAACAAGGGAGGAAGCGGATGGGGTGTGTGTGCTTTTAATTAGTGATTTGTCCCAGGAGGGAAATCACAAGGTGTTCTCATCTGAGTTTGCGGCTGCCTCCCCCACTGGTGTCCCTCTTCAGCGGCCTTCCTCTCTGTTCTCGCTGCTCGAGGGCAGGGCATGGGCTGTGCTCAGCCTGTAGCCTCCCATGCACCAGGAGCTCCCACAAGGGAGGCTTGTGGAGCCCGATTCGGTCCCCCTGGCATGTGACAAGAAAGGCAGATGGCCTTCAGCTGCAGAGAGGGGTCCCCAGCTAACGGCCAGCACAGAGCACAGGGACCTCAGCCCCCAGAACTGAATTCTGCCAGCGACTAGGAGGAGCTTGGAGGCAGATAAGAAGCCAGGCCAGCCGACACCTTGATTTTGGCCTTGAGAGACCCTGAGCGGAGGCACCAGTGAAACCCGCCTGGAATTGTGACTAGGACTACGAGGCCATGAATTTGGGTTGTTCTAAGCCACTAATTGTGAAGTAATTCGTTACAACAGCAACAGGAAGCTGATCAGTAGGTTGTTATGGCCAGGGAGGGCCACTCCTTATGGCAACTTTGATTAATATCATGAAATGCAATCTCTCTAGAAATGCCCTGTGGGCTTCTGTCTGTCCTACGGGGCACAAGGGTCAGAAGTGGAGAGTTCCCTATCAGGATGGCTTGCGGATGAAGAAAGTTGTAAGCTCCTTCAAGCCCTAAGCGGCCAGACGTGGCTTCATATCCAGCATGGCTTTAGGTGGCTTTAGGAGGATGCGGCGACGAGGTGAGACAGGAGGTGACCTCTGGGGAGGCCTTCACATCACAGAGCTTGAGCACTCTTTGCTGACTTTGCTCACTTCCCTGTGGCTTTCGGCAGGGACCGCCCAGGATTGTGCCAGCACGTCTGGTTGTGTGGTTGGAGAAATGTCCCATGAGCATGACCGACTGTGCCCCGTCCAGTTCATCGTTTAGTCCAGTGGGATGAAGACATACTGGGGGGTTAGTTTCAGGTTTCCTTGTGCTCCTGGGCTCCTCCTCACCCGAGCAACAGGTCCTTGGAATCTAGGACTGGAATATTGCTTTTCCTTCTCAAACTTCTCTGCTTCGACAGATTCATAAGCTAATGGTAGCTACAGCTGTGCAGTGGAGCTGTTCAATTATGTCCCGGGTTGTGGTAGGGACAGGAGGTCCTACGCTGGTCCCCGCAAAGGGTAAGTAACCTCGTCCAGCCCCCAGAATGGAGGAAGTGGGAGGGGGTTTCCTGCCTTAGTCACCGAGCTCTGTGGGATCTACTTCTTGTCGTGGGTAAAAAGCCCTCCTACTTTGGCCTTGACTTTCACGTCTCTCACTGGTCACCATAGAAAGACTGTAAGCTAGAGAAGCCAACAAGTGTGCGTTTGGAAAACCACGTCCCCTGAGGGGTTCCAGGGCAGTGGGACCTGGACCCCAGTTTGGACTCTACCTTGCACTCATGCCCCCCATCCCTGCCCACAACGCCCTGGCCCTCCTCTTCCTCACAAGAGAAGACACCAGACCCCCTTAGATAGTGTCTGTGGTTCTTTTTGGCTTTAGAATCCAAGGATTAAAAAAAAAAGTCTGGAAGAACAGACACTAGTTGTTTACAGCTGTAGTCTCTGGTGGAAGGGAGAGGATTGCAGAAGACCAATTGTCTAGCTCCAGTGTTTTTTATAGCTTTTACATATTATGCAACAAAACATTTTCATTTTTTTAGCAAGATCTTATTGTTTTCCTCTCTGAAATAAATACGTCCTATTATGGAAAACTGCAAACATATATAACAGCCCTAGAGTACAAGACATGAACTCCTACGTACCCATCACTCAGCTTCCACAATAATCAGACTAGCCAGTCTTTTTTCCATATCTCTACCTACTCCCCCACCTATTTTTATTTTAAAGCAAATCCAAGACACAACCTCATTTGGTTCAGTAAAGCATTTCACATTTCTAATTAGAAATAAAAAGAATTACTTGACTCATCCTGAAACTAAATACGCCCATACACTCCTATCGAGCAGAATAGGCTGGAAATGATATGTAACTCGGTCTTCGAGGGATTTGGACGAAACGTTTTCCCTTCATGATTCTTGAGGATGTTTAATACAAAGGAAAGAATCTCTAACAGTGGAATTTCACATATCTGCAAGAGAGGCTGTATTTTGAGGCAAGGAATGGGAGAATATCGTCAGCTACTCTACTGTCGATTGTCAGTCCTGTGGGGTAAATAGCTGTGTATTATCTTCCCCAGCCTTTTTTTTTTTTGTACCTTATACATCAAATCCCTCAGTAAGTACTGAAAAAATTATTTTAAAGCTCTCTCAGGAGTTCAGCAGCCTCTTTCCTCTCATCAGCAAATGGGAAGTTTGGAATTCCTGTGACTATTCCATGCTATCATCCTCATCAAATTGTGCTTCATGAAATGTCCACTTGGACGCACAGCCCCACCTGTTACCCGCTGGGATCCCTCTTTGACTCCATTTCAGGGGTGAACTGTTCTCCTGCTTTGTTCATTTGGATTAGAGACCCCATGACGTTCGACCTGGCTCACATTTTTCCTTTTCTTTTTCAAAACAATAAAACTGTTTTGGAGGGATTCTGGACTACATTAGATGATCATTTTCAATTTTCATGCAGGACATATGGAAAGACTCACCTCCACTTACAGCTTATTCCCTGAGACTGTCTGACCCACAGCTGACACTCCAGAATGAAAAAGCCCTTCCAGGCAGTCACATTTCCCACCCCTGTCCTGCACTGACCTCAGCTCAAGTCAAAACTCACAGAAAGGAGGGACTTTGATGATCCAGGCCATTGAGATTTTCAGTCCAGGGGTGTCCCCCTCCTCACTGACTCTGGGGCTCCCCAGACTCTGTGAAGTGAGGTTCACAGGTGCTTCTGTTCTTTGTTTTCTTTGGGAGAGGGAGAAAGACCAGAGGGAATAGTTCTGTTTGGCCGTGGTGCTTCCTTTTTGTCTACTCAAGTTAATGGAGAAAAGCCATAAAATGCTGTCTACCGGGCTCTTCCGTTTTCCTCGCAGATACGTATGTAAATTACTCCAACACAGGGAATATCAATGGCTGAGTCAACGTTTGACCTTTAGTAAGTTTCCAGAATTGAGGTGTTTGGGTCTATTTTGCATCATTCGAAAACGCAGGCTGGCACATGACAAGTTAAGGGGCGACAGAAGTAAAGACAGACAAGATCATCTGCTGAGGATGGGAGTCATGGGGTGGGAGCTGGAAAACTCGGTGTCTGTGCACTAGGCTTGCGAGCCTCTTGATCTGCGGATGAGTGTTAACAGCCAAAGCAACCTGCGGTAAGGGGTTTTAAAGGACGGGTTCTCTAGGAGGAAGGAGAGACTGGCTCTGTGGCAGTAGGTCTGGCTCTCTGGCAAGGTAGGGCGAGAGGTCTACAGAGTGTGCTCAGAGGAGGAAGCGGAGGCGTAAGGCTGCCCTGGTGGGTGTGAGGGGGGCTGGGAGACAATGAGGAGGAGACATTTTGCTATGGATATTCTGGAATCTCTCTGGCCCTTTCCCCAGAGCCCCTGATGAAGCATGTGCTTTCTTCTCAATCGCTCTTGGTTGTCGCGTGGGACACTGAAGAGTTGTGACGTTGACGGAGGAGGGGCCCTGAGCCCATGCAAATAGATTTGGGTTAGAGCTGTCAGGACGTTACACCCTTCAGGAAGAGGGAAGAAAGGCAAAGTGCAGCCCTGGGAGACAGGTTTTCCCTAAAAAATGAGCTACGGCCTGTGGTTGGAAGACCAGGAGGGGCTCATGGCCTGGTTGCCTCTGGTTCGGCACCCCCCCACGCCCCGGCCCAGGGATCCGGGACCGTCAGGCGTCCCCCCAGCAGTGTGTGGAAAATGGGCCCTGCAGGAAACCCCCCACCGAGCAGCTGGGGGAGCAGCTTTCCCTGCCTTGTGCAGGGAGCTGCACGGACTCAGACCCGTGCAGCCAGGGAGGAGGGGGAGCTGACCATGAAGGACAAAGGCACATGTCAACAAGTCCTACATCCCTCAGGCCAGGGGGACTTGGCGGGCCAGCCCGAGTTTCCTGGCATTTGGTTCTGTAGTAGGTGAGGCCAGCTGGCTCCGGAGAATTTTGTAAAGCTTATGTCAGCCTGTGTCTTGGGGTCTTATTTGCTGCCTGGGAGGTGATGGTGCCGGCTGGCGGAGTCCCAGCGGGCCCTTTGGGGGCCCATGTGGAGGCTCTGGACACCGACAGGGTCTTTCGAGCCAGGAAAGGATGGGGGACAGGCAGATGGGGCTGGGGATGGAACTTGGGGCGGGTCTGACAGCCAGAGCTGGTCTCCAGGCCTCAAGCAAGTCATCCTCTCTGGAAGGAAAGAATTCTTACTGACCTAGAGGACAGATGGGGAGGGCTCCTGCCTCCCTCCGACTTCGACTTCGACTTCGAAGCATTCTGCAGGAACCTGGCCCTCCCTGGGGGCCTCTTCCACACGCGGTGTGAGACAGGCTTTGAAAAGGCATTCTTGACCCAGTACCTGCACAAAGACTTCTTCTCTGGAAACAAAAACAAATGCGCTAAACCTCAATTTTTATGCAAACACTGAAGAGGGCCATCTTCCTGCATTATTATCACAAGACATGCTCCATCCCAGGTCCAGCCTGGGTCAGGGGAAGTTTGGGGGTTTTCCTCTGAAGCCAGGAGATCTGAGTCAAGGGATGTGTGTGCCCACTTGAGTCCCACTGTTCCGACCTTCAAGGTCATTTACACTTAAAAACCCAAAGTTGCTCCTTCTTTGGAGCAAAGGGATCTTTTCCCAGGGACTTTCCAATCCCTCCAGTGCTCCTGAGAACGGAAGCATCCAGTGCCCTGTGGAATCAGTCCGAGAGCAATCTCAGCCCCGTGCCTCAGGCACACTGAGATGACCAGTGGCCCTGTCCGCCTACTCCACGCCAAAAAAAACAAACTCGCCACAGGCCAGGAGGTAGTAAGAGCGGCTGATTGCCACGGAGGGTTTAGCGAGTGCTGGGCACTCTTCTAAGAGCTCCGCATGGAAGACTCATTTAGCCCCGCAGTAATGCCTCCTGGAGGTAGTACTATTTATTTACTTTAAAAGATTTTATTTATTTATTTAAGAGAGAGAGCACGAGCGAGCGGAGGGAGGGGCAGAGCAAGAGGGAGAAGTAGACTCCCTGCTGAGCGCAGAGCCACACAGGGGACTCAATCCTGGGATCTTGGGATCACGGGCTGAGCCAAAGGCAGATGCCTAACCCACTGAGCCACCCAGAGTGAGCGCTATTTATGATGCTCACTCTGCAGAGGGCGAAATCGGCCTGGAGAGACCATGACACACGCGCAGGGTCGTGTCGCCAGGGAGCAGAGGGGACTGGGATCCAAATGCTTCTCTCCCCGCCCTTACACTCTCAGGGGCTTTGGGTTCGTGCTGTGGCATCGGGAGCTGAGCACCCTCTGGGGAAGGGGTCTTGGTGAGGGGACCAGCAATACTCAGGGAGGAGGGGCTGGAATCAGATGCTTCCCAGAAGCCCCTGGGGCTCTGGAACCAGAAACCCTGAATGAGCAGCATCACCGCTGTGTGCCCGTCCTTGCTTCCAACCGTGCTAGCACTCCCTGTCCCCTGCCCACCCCGAAGGGAGGGATGTGGCAGCTTGGAGTATCTTTCCCCAGCATTGGCTCCACACCAGGCCTAGCACTCAGAGTTGAGAACAGAGGTGAAAGCACCTGGCCCTTAGTACAGGTGACCCAGACCTGTGCACAGGTGCCGAATCCCATGGGTGATGTGGGGAGGCGAAAAGGCTGGTGGGAAGGTGGGGGCCACTGTAGCCCACCGGCTTCTTGGCAGAGTTGCACACAGAGGGAAAACCCTTCTAGTATTTGGAGAGACCTCTTCAATGCTGACTGAGAAAGGTGTCTGCCCCTTGGGCATGCCCTCGAGGAGGAGGTTTGGACAGAGAAGAGTCCAACCAGGCATCATGAAAAAGAGCAGGACTTTTGGGGTTATCTGTGGAACCTTGAGAAGGACTTTGGGGACCTGGAAAGAGAATTGAAGGGCCCCCAGTACTGTCTTCAGTTGGCCGTTCCCTGTGAGGGTCTGAGGCAGGTACTGGCTAATGAGCTCTTGACAATGGGAGGACTAGAAACTTCCAATTTATTTATTTTAAGATTTTATTTATTTATTTGAGAGAGAGAGGGAGAATGAACCAGGGGAGGGGCAGAGGGAGAGGGAGAAGCAGACACCCCACCAAGCAGGGAACCTGACTCGGGGCTCGATCCCGGGATCCCAAGATTTTGGCCTGAGCCAAAGGTAGACGCTTACCTGACTGAGCCACCCGGGTGCCCCTAGAAACTTCCAATTTAAAGTTGGTTTCTGCTGGCACAGTAATTACTGGTTCTAGTCATCTGCTGCTCCCCTGATCCTCTCTCCCCAAGACCCGAAGTAAGAGTGGGTCCCCCACAGTAGTGCGCAGGCACTGGTAGTGCCCTTCCAGCCAGTGACCTGTGGCAGAGGCCGGAGGTGGACCAGGGAAACATCAGGAGAGGAATGACCACAGAGGGACAGGCTGCAGGGCCGCTGACCCAGGAACAGATTCTTAAGAAACCCTGTTTTCCTCCACCATCCTGGAAGGTGAATCTGGAAAGGGTGGGCGGGAGGATAGGGGCTGGATCCTGTTACTTCCCAGCACAAGGATTGGGTTTGGGATGGGGTCAGGTAGGCGAGAGCCACTTGCCCCAGCACCTTCGAGAGTATGCACTCCAAGACCCAGCTGTCAAGAGAAATGCTATTTTCATGCAATGTTTAAAAAACCCAAATACAAAAATCTATGATGAACAGACTCCCGCAATTTTAAATACAGACAGGATATCAGTATACGACTAATTTTTCCTTTTGCCTCCGGCTCTGGTATAGCTGAGCAATGCGTTGTTCTGGAGCCTTCTTTATTTATCATGTTGGTAATTTATTCATCCTGGATTTTTCTGCATTAATTTTGATTTTTAAAATACCGCATTAAAATATGATTTTCTTTGATGGCGGAGCTTTTGGCACCCCCTGAAATGTTGTGCCCGGGTGAGTGTCTCCTGGCATTGCCTGGAGGCTCCAGACATTTTATGTGGCTTTATTTCAAGGGTAACCCATGAGCCTGGGGGTTCATGGGGAAGGGCCACCACCTGGGTGATACTCACTCTTGCAGAATCCCTTCAGAGACTGGGTCAGCTCTGACACATGTCTCGCCTCCAGCCTGTTAGTGCTGACAAATGACAAAAATAAAACAATTTAGCAATGACTTGGATGTCCTTTATCCAAGAGCAGACAGTCCATTCATGGGGGGGGTGCACAGTGTCTCACGCGCAGTAGAGCCCTCTTCCTGGGGGCTTTGGGACAATGGGAGATTTATGGAGGGGTCGGGGAGACAAGGCAGAAGCAGGGCAAGGTGGGCTAGGGTGATCCACTTTCCCATGGGAAGGTAAGTTAGTCCGAGCTAAGTCCGAGGACTGTGATTGGTGATGCTCTGTTTCCTTGGCAGGAAGGCATTTCCCTAAGCGCCCCCTGACTTAGGTTTAGATCTGTGATGTGGGCCAGGCCACCGGGGTGGCCTCTGTTCTGTGGGTCCCGATCCACAAATGACCTTTATCAGTGCCCGGACTGCGACAAACCCATGTTCACACATCACTGCAGGCAGCAAAGCTGAGGCCTCCCTGGGCACAGATGGTGGGCACCGAGCCAGGGGACCCCCCAATCCATGAGGGAAGTGTTTGGTGGGGGGGGTAGAGGCGGGTTGATTTGATTTTGTTTCAACGGGAACTTTCTTTGGATCTCTTTCCCTGACTTCACTGCACATTTCAAAACAACATTCTTTTATGAACAAGCACCAAGACATCAAATACTTCCACACCCTATGCTAGAACGGCTTCAGGCCATGTTGTTCTTTTTCTTTTAAATAGTTCCATGTAAAATCAGATGTTAACTCTCTCTGAATAAACCCAAGTTTTTTTCTTGGGTTTTTCTTTTCTTTAATAACACCAATGACAGTCAGAACAGGTGGAAAGAATATGTGCCCTTAACACACAGAGCACAGTGGTTTAGAAGAAAAACACTAAGTTGTTACATATGTAACAAACAATCCTTATTTATTGATGGTGAGAAAAATGAACAACAAATCTCGGAGGGATAGTACTTCAGGAAATGTATTAGCAGGAAGGATGATTTATGTCTTTGAATGGGGCCTAATTCTTTCATAAATGGGTTTTGTTTTGCATCTTGGTCAACACCAGCTCTGCCCCACTTTTTCAAGATTAAAGCGTGTTTTGGGGGTCCATCGTTCATCGCAGCTTTTGGAAACTCCTCTTTAGCCAACAAGCCATGAAACAGACTCAGGTTCTCCAATGCTGGACATTACAATCCCCACCTTGGCCACCCCTACACTCTCCCCATTGTACTGTGCGGGAAAGGAGTCAGTGAGAGAAAGGATCCTACAGTGGGTTGGTGGGGGAAATAGATCATTTTGCAAGCAACGTTCTGTAAGGGGACTCAAGACCTAGGATTCTAGACCTGGTTTCTTTCTCTCATTTTCTTCCCATAACACGCTGCATGAGAGAGCAGTGTCTCCGACTGACACTGAGAACGGTATGGGTGGTGGTTTTGACTACAACTCATAAAACACCTCAGAGCATTCACGTTTTTCTATCCCTCACAAGACTGCCTCTCTCAGGCTGGTGTCGCATGGTATTTGCAAACACTTGGACTTCATACAGAGGGCTGGAAGGAACTTCAGAAGAACTCTAATTTTTTTGCTAAAGGTGATCAAATGGGGTATTAACACGCTTCATGCTGCCAAAGGGTTAGTTAAAGTCAGAAGAGCTTTCCGTGTGTAGACACGGGCCTGAAAGAGCTCCAGAAACATTTGTCATGAACCTTGTGAAACTCTGAAAATTGGAAGCTAACCAGCTTGTAATAACACCTACTCTTCTCTTGGTGAATTCGGGCCAGACAAGGAACAGCCCCCACCTGCATACTCGACAGAATTCTCTCTGCGTTCACTCTCTGAGGGGAAACTTCCGTGTCCACCAGGGGACCTGGTGTGATACTGGCCCTGGGCCTTCCTTCTACAACCCAGTGATTTGTCTGACTTTTCAACATGTTCTCTGCCAAACGTTTGTTTTGTGGTGGTTGTGTTTGTTTATTACTTTGTTTTTAAAGCTTTTATCTCACAAATACTGTATCTATTTTAGAAGAATGAGAAAATGCAGATAAAGAAAAAAGGAGAAATAGAGATCGCCTGTAATTCTAGAGGTAGCCAACCACTGACATTTGGGAATACACATTTCTAGACTTTTTGTATGAATACGTACACACCAAAGTAGCTCTTCTTCATAGCAAAGATGGGGTCACACAGTATATACTGTTGTACTCCCTGGTCTTTCACTGTTTGAGAACATGCCGATATTGGCAATGACTCCTCTCTCTGGGCTAGGCTCTCATTTGAATTCCTTTCAATAAACACAGAATTTTCAGGGTATCAGGGCTGGGGACCCATCAAGTGCATATTCCTCTGCCCTTTGTTCTCTGTCAAGGAGGATCCTAAGCTTTGCTTTTGGCCTTTTGCTAGAAGTGGGAATATTTTCAGTTTGTAAAGAGCCATAGATGTTCCCACAGTCCTGGGTCCGCCACCTGCCTGTGCTCCATTGGTGAAAACAGAGTGGTTGGCCCACCAACCACAGCCATACTCCATGAGCATGACTGGGTTGGTGATTCAAGGGGACTGGGTGGTGCCGCTTTCTGTTCTCAGTTAGGATGGGTTGACTTCTGCTACAAAAACCAACCTCCAAATTTCAGTGTCTTAAAAAAAAAAAAAAAGGTTTATTTCTCATGTCCACCTTGTTCCACACATCCTCATTTTGGAACACAGACTATGTTGAACATTGTCTGCTGGATTACATGTCAGAAAGAAAAGAGTTTTTATTGGACAAATTCTCTGCCTTTGAAGTTATCACAGGTCATAGTTTACCAAGTTTGCCTTTGCAAGCCTGAATCGCACACCTTCCAGGCACCAATAAAACAGTTGCTCTACAGTTGAACGTTTGACCTCTAAGCCAGTGCCATATATTTTCCTTTGCGGTGGTGTCACCATTTCCTAGGTACTAATTTCTGTAACAGTCAGGATAGGCTAGGTTATGCTGTGGTAATAAACAACCCCAATAATCTCACTCATACTCTACATCTATTGAAGGTTGCCTACAGTCTAGGCCATCTCTGTATTTGCATGATTGTTAAGGTCAGAAAAAGAAAAGGAAGAAAAATCTATACTCTGATAAAGTTTCTGCCACATTTCATTGACTAAAGGAGGTCATACGGCCACATCCAACCCCAAAAAGTGGACCGGCAATTCTATCTATATGTCTAAAACGAGGAAAATAAGAAATATTTTATAAACAGCAATAATGATTACCTAATGTTCTGTTACCTTTGTTGGGAGCGGAATGGGTTCATGGTAATATTTGGTCATAGCTCCCTATATTATTAATGGCAGGGCGTTTTTTGTTGTTTTTTTTTAATTTTTTTAAAATTTATTTATTTGATAGAGATCACAAGCAGGCACAGAGGCAGGCAGAGAGAGGGGGAAGCAGGCTCCCTGCTGAGCAGAGAGCCCGATGCGGGACTCAATCCCAGGATGCTGGGATCATGACCTGCGCTGAAGGCAGAGGCTTTAACCCACTGAGCCACCCAGGCGCCCAATGGCAGGTTTAATGGAGAGTTTCTAGCCAGTATTTTCCCCTTCAGCCTGAAGAATTTCCTATAGGATTCCTTGTAGTGCAGGTCTGCAGGTGACATTTTCTTATCTTTTATTTATAGAAAAGGTTTTCATTTTGCCTCATTATTTTTTAAGGATTTTATTTATTTGCCAGAGAGAGACACAGCAAGAGAGGGGGAGTGGGAGAGGAAGAAGTAGGCTTCCCGTGGAGCAGGGAGCCCAATGCAGGGCTCGATCCCAGGACCTGGGATTGTGACCTGAGCCAAAGGCAGAGGCTTAATGACTGAGCCACCTAAGCACCCCATTTTGCCTCATTCTTGAAGGTATTTTTGTTGGATATAGAATGATGGGTTGACAATTTTTTTTTTCCTCAGCATTTTAAAGTTGTGGTTATACTGTCTGCTGGCCTCCATCTTTTTCTAGTGATGAGCCAGAAGTCATCTGTGGCCTTGCCCCTTTATATATAATATTCCTTTCTCTTTGACTACTTAATATTTTCTCTGCATTTTTGTTTCCATCAGTTTGAGTATGATATGCTTAAGTGTGCTTTACTTTCTATGTATTCTGCTTTGGTGGACCCAATATTTTTTCCATTTTCTCTCTCTCCTCTTTATTTCCCCACAGACCAGTGACCTCTGTTCACTTTTAAAATCTTTTATCCTTGGTACTCCTTAGTTTTTATTGATACCTTTTTTTTAAAAGATTTTATTTATTTATTTGACAGACAGAGATCACAAGTAGGCAGAGAGGCAGGCAGAGAGAGGAAGGGAAGCAGGCTCCCTGCTGAGCAGAGAGCCCGATGTGGGGCTCGATCCCAGGACCCTAGATCATGACCTGAGCCGAAGGCAGAGGCTTTAAGCCACTGAGCCACCCAGGCGCCCCTTATTGATACCTTTTTTTAAAAAATTATGTTCTGTTATTATTGATACATTTTAAACTCACTAACTCTTTTGTTATGTATGTTTAGCTCTGCATTTTTTACTTCAGATTTTAATTTTTGGTTCTAGAATTTCCTCTTGGTCCTTTTCAACTGTTTCTATTTCACTGCTCAAATTTCCTATCTGTTAATTTATTATAAGCATATCTTTACATTATTGAAATAGTTATACTAGCTCCTTTAAAATTCTGTTTGCTCATCCCAATATCTGGGTCTTCTTAGGGTTAATGTCTTCATTTGTTACCTTCTGTCTTGAGTGCAGATTACATTTTCCTGTGCCTCTGTATGTCTAGTAATTTTGGTTAATATCCTGCATTTTATGAATGATATCTTATAAAGACCCTGGGTTATTTTTTATTTTTTTTTTGTTCCTCTTAATTAGCAGTTAATTCAAACTCCAAATTCTCTCTCTTCTGTGGTGGGCAGCAACTGAAATCTCAGTTGAGTTATCATAATCTTCATTGGACTGATCGAAATCTGCTCCATGAATGTGTAGGTCAGGGGCAGCTAGAGATAGAAGCAGGGTTTATACACTGTGTTTTGGCTCTCTCTCTGTGGATCTCTTCTTTTCACAATCCTCCCCACACCCTGTTTTGCAATTGCTGTGGTCATCCTAAACTTCTCTTAATATTCATGACTCCTAAACTGAAGGTTTCTGAGTTTTGGCCACTTGTATGGTGGCTGACTAAGGCCTGCCTTCAGGCAAAGAGTTCAGTGTGTGAGTGTGCATGTGTGTGTGTGCATGTGTGTGTGAGAGAGACAGAAAGAGAGAGAGAGAAAGAAAGAGAGAAAAGGAGAGACAGAAAGAGAATAAGAATGAGAGAAAGAGAACATTTATTTGGCTTATGCCTGCTTTGGGACTTCCTCCAGCACATTCAGATATTTGCATTTTTATATTTTATCCAGAGGTTTTAGTTATTATTCTGCCACTACTACAGTGCAATCCTCTTTAAAAAAAAAATGAAGAGAACTAACAAAGAGTGTTATCCTGGTTTCAGATGTAAAATATAATGATTAAATAATTCTATACATTACTTAGTGCTCATGAAGATAAATGTACTCTTGATCACCTTTATCTATTTTACCCCTTCTCCACCCACCTCTCCTCTAGGAACCACCCATTTGTTCTATTTTGGGGGGCACCTGGGTGGCTCAGTTGGTTAAGCGTCTGCCTTTGGCTCAGGTGGTGATCCTAGGGTCCTGGGATCGAGCCCCACATGGGGCTCTTTGCTCAGTGGGGAGCCTCCTTCTCCCTTCCCATTCCCCCTGCTTGTGTTACTTTTCTTGCTAACTCTGTCTGTCAAATAAATAAATTTTTTTAAAAAAGAGTCTATTTTTGTTTTTGTCTCTTTTCCTTTGTCTGTTTTGTTTCTTAAATTACATGTATGAGTGAAATCATATGGTATTTGTCTTTTTCTGATTGACTTCTTTCACTATGCATTATACCCTGTAAGTCCATTCATACTGTTACAAATGGCAAGATATCATTCTTTTTTATGGCTGAAAATTAGAATAGCTGAGTGACATTCCATTGTGTATATAAATCTTATCTTCTTGACCCATTCAGCTATGGAAGGAAACTTGGTTACTTTCATCTCTTGGCTATTGTAAATAATGTTGCAATAAACATATGGATGCACATATTTTTTCAAATGAGTATTTTCATTTTCCTTGGGTAATTATCTAGTAGTAAAATTACTGGATCATACGGTAAGTATATTTTTAATTTTTTGAGGAACTGTTTTCCACAGTGGGTGTACTAACTTGCATTCCCACCAACACTGCACATGGGTTTCTTTTTCTTCACATCCTCATGAACACTTGTTATTTCTTGTCTTTTTGATTCTAGCCATTCTGACAGGTGTAAGATGACATCTCATTGTGGTTTTGATTTGCATTTCTCTGATGGTGAGTGATGTTGAGCATCTTTTCATGTGCCCATTGGCTATCCATATGTCTTCTTTGGAAAAATGTCTATTCATGTTGTCTGCCCATTTTTTAATTGGATTTTTTGGGTGTTGAGTTGTGTAAGTTCTTTATATATTTTGGATTTTACCTTCTTATTATATATAAAATTTGCAAATATTTTTTCCCATTTAGTAGGTTGTCTTTTAGTTTTGTTGATGGTTTCCATTGCTGTGCAAAGCTTTTTATTTTGGAATATTCCCAATAATTTAATTTGCTTTTGTTTCCTTTGCCTGAGGAGACATTTCTAGAAAAATGTTTCTGTAGCCGATGTCAAAGAAATTACTGCCTATGATTTTTTCTAGGAGTTTTGTGGTTTCAGGTCTCATATTTAGACCTTTAATCCATTTTGAGTTTATTTTTGTATATGGTGTAAGAAAGTGGTCCAATTTCATTCTTTTGCTTATAACTATCCAGTTTTCCCAGCACCATTTGTTGAAGAAATTCTTTTTTTTAAATTTTATTTTATTTAGTTGACAGAGAGACACAGAGAGAGGGAACACAAGCCGGGGGAGTGGGAGAGGAAGAAGCAGGCTTCCTGCTGAGCAGGGATCCCAATGTGATGTGGGACTTGCTCCCACAACGATGACCTGAGCCAAAGGCAGACACTTAATGACTGAGACACCCAAGTGCCCCAGTCTTTTCCCCATTGTATATTCTTCCCTCCTTTGTTGTAAATTAATTGATCATATAAGCCTGGGTTTGTTTCTGGACTCTCTATTCTCTTCTATTGATCTATGCATCTATTTTTGTGCCAATACCATAGTGTCTTGATGACTACAGCTTTGTAGTATATCTTGTAATCTGGGATTGTGATACCTCCATCTTTGTCCTTCTTTCTGAAGATAGCTTTGGCTATTTGTGGTCTTTTGTGGTTCCATACAAATTTTAGTATTATTTGTTCTAGCTCTGTGAAAAATGTTGCTGGTATTTTTACAGAGATTGCATTATAAATCTGTAGATTGCTTTGAGTAGTATGGACATTTTAACAATATTTTCCAATCCATGAGCATGGAATATCTTTCCATTTGTTTGTGTCATCTTCAATTTCTTTCATTAATGTTTTATAGTTTTCAGAGTGTAAGTCTTTCACCTCCTTGGCTAACTTCATTCCTAAGTGTTTTGTTATTTTTGGTACTATTGTAAATGGGATTATTTAATTTCTTTTTCTGCTAATTTATTGTTACTGTATAGAAATTCAATAGAGTTCTGTATACTAATTTTGTATCCTGCAACTTTATGGAATTCGTTTATAAGTTCTAGCAATTTTTTGGTACAGTCTTTAGGGTTTTCCTTATATAGTATCATGTCATCTGCAAATAGTGGAAGTTTTATTTCTTCCTTACCAATTGGGGTGTTTATTTCTTTACGCTGTCTGGTTGCTGTGGCTAGGACTTCCAGTAGTATGCTGAATAGAATGGTTAGAGTGGACATCTTGTCTTGTTCCTGATCTTAGAGAAAAAGCTCTTAGTTTTTCATCACTAAGTATGATGTTAGCTGTGGTTTTTTCATACGTGGCCTGTATTATGTTCATGTATGTTCCCTCTACATCTATTTTGTTGAGAGTTTTTTAACATGAATGAATACTGTACTTTGTCAAGTGCTTTTTCTGTATTTAGTGGGATGATCATATATGGTTCTTATGCTTTTCCTTATTAATATGATAGATCACATTGATTGATTTGTGACCACTGAACTACTCTTGCATTCCTGAAATAAGTCCATTTGATTACAGTGAATGATTTTATAATGTATTGTTGGGTTCGGTTTGCTAATACTTTGTTGAGGATTTTGGTATCTATGTTCATCAGAGATGTTGGCCTTTAGTTTTCCTTTCTTTTCTCTCTCTCTCTTTTTTCTTTCTTCTTCTTCTTCTTCTTTTTTTTTTTTTTTTGTAGTATCTTCATCTGGTTTTGGTATCATGGTAATAGATGTAGAATGAACAAATTATAGAACAAATTTGGAAACTTTCCTTCCTCTTCTATTTTTTTTTTTAATATTTTGAGAAGAATAGGTATTGACTCTTTTAAATGTTTGGTAGAACTCACTTATGAAGCCATCTGGTCTTGGACTTTTATTTGTTGGGAGTTTTTATGGGGGGGGGAGTTTTTTTTATTAGTGATTCAATTTCAATTCTAGTAATCAGTCTGTTCAAAATTTCTTTTCTTCTTGATTCAGTTTTGGAAGGTTATAAGTTTCTAGGAATTTATCCATTTCGTCCAGGTTGTCCAATTTTTGACATGTAATTTCTCATGGTATTCTCTTATAATCTTTGTATTTTTGTGGTTTTCACTGTTATTTCTCCTCCTTCGTTTCTAATTTTATTTATTTGAGTCATCTCTTTTTTGTTCTTGATGAGTCTGTGTTAAAGTTTATCAAGTTTCTAAATCTTTTCAAAGTATAATCCTCTGTTTACTTTTTAAGACTATAAAATCTCGTAAGTGTTCACAACTCTTTTTCATTCCATTTCATAAGTATCTTCTCCACGTGTCTTCTGTTACAGCCATGTCCCTTCAGAATATCCGTACTGAATCATTCAATTCTTCCCATATTGGGGAGAAATCTGTCCTTGAGAACCTCTCTGTGTGAATCACAATGGATGTTCCATCAGCTCTGGATCTTTCCTCTGTTGAAGGACAGAGTACTGCCAAGTTTGCTGGGTACTATCTCCTGAATCAGTATACATTTTTTTTTAAATGCAAGTCTCTAATCCTGCAATATCTTTCCTCTTATTTACTCAATACAAGTAACTGCTTGACTTCCAAAGTTAAGCTCTCTCTAGAATAATTGAGCCCAGCGTGACAGTGGTCCTGGAACCACACCATCTGTATGTGGAAATAAAAAAATAGAAAATGGAAATAAAAGAATCACAATTTCAAGATGCAGGTGATTTTAGAACTGTCTAGTTCAATATGCTCACATCAAGTTAAGGTAAAAGATCCAAGGAAGTTGGTTTAATTATGGACATGCTGTCGGTTACTAGCAGAACCAATCAACCTTGTTCAGCAGACTTAGCTGTCTCTCTTTTCATATAATTTGAGGCTATATTTTTCTACTGTCACCAAAGAATCTTATATGAAAGAACTTAATATCTAAACAGCTCCAGGGCTTCAAAAAAGCAGAAATGTGAAAATGTAAGTCTCTTCTGCAGTTTTTTTTAAAAAAGACTAATTTTTTTAGAGCAGTTTGAGGTTCATAACAAAATTGGGTGGAAAGTACAGAGAGTACATAAATCTCTTGCCTTCCCCCAACACCCACTCCCTCATATGCACACTCTTCCCCACAATCTACATCCTGTACTGGAGTGGGATGTTTGTTACAACTCGTAAACTTACATTGACATATTATTATCATTCAAAGTCCATAGCTTACATGAGGGTTCACTCTTGGTGTTGGACATTCTATAGGTTTTGACAAATGTATAATAACATGTATCCACCATTATAGCACCATACGGAATACTTTCACTGCCTTAACTATCCTTTGTGTTACACCTATTCCTCCCTCCCTCCTCCTAACCCTGGCAACCGCTGAGCTTTTTCATAACTCTATAGTTTTGTTCTTTGTAGAATGTCATATAACTGGACTCACACAGCACATAGTCTTTTCAGATTGGCTTCTGTTACCTAGTAATATGCATCGAAGTTTCTTTTGTGTCTTCCCATGGCTTTCATGCTGAATAATAATATTCTGTTGTCTGAATGTACCACACTTTATTTACCCATCCACATATTGAAGGATATCTTTGTTGTTCCAGGTTTTGGCATTTATAAATAAAGCTGCTATAAATGTCTGTAGGCAGGTTTTTGTGTAGACATAAGTTTCCAACTCATTAGGGTGAATATCAAGGAGGATTGTTGCCAGATTGTTCCATAAGAATATGTTTAACTTTGTAAGAAACTGCCAAACTGTCCTGCAAAGTGGCCATATTGGGGCACGTGGGTGGCTTAGTCAGTTAAGCATTGGCCTTCGGCTCAGGTCATGATCTTCGGGTCCTGGGATCAAACCCTGCATCAGGCTCCCTGCTCAGTGGGGAGCCTGTTTCTCCCTCTCTCGCTCCCCCCGCTTGTGCTCTCTCTGTCAAATAGATAAATAAAAATCTTAAAACAGAAACAAAAACAAAGTGGCCATATCATTTTGCTTTTCTACCGGGAATGTTTGAGAGTGACTATTGTGCTACATTCTTGTCAATTCTTGTCAATCTTGTCAATTCTTAGCAATTTTCCAGATTTTGGCCATTCTAGAAGGTATGTAGTGGTATGTCATTGTTGTTTTAATATTTAATTCTCTAATGACATATGTTACGCATCTTTTCATTTGCTTATCTTCCATATGTATATTTCTTTGATGAGGTGTCCAGATCCTTGGCCCATTTTTAAAATCAGGTTCTTTGTTTCCTTATGGTTGGGTTTTGAGTTCTTTTATATTTTGGACAACAGTCCTTTTTCAGACATCTCTTTTGCAAATATCTTCTCCCAGTCTTCTTATTCTCCTGACATGTCTTTTGCAGAGCAGAAGTTTCAATTTTAATGAAGTCCAGCTTCTCAATTATTTCTTTCATGGATTATGCCTTTGATTTGGGGTCACTGATTTTAATAACAAAAACAGTGACAATAACAAGCCTAACCCAAGGTGGGATGTTAATTGCCATAAAAGCAATTATATAGTATTGACTAGAGCTTGATGATGATGTTTTATTTGCCATTTAAGGATTCGTCCATGCAAATCATTCCCACATGTAACATGAAAAAATACACATTCACAATTCTTTATCAGTGTAGCTATATCAAATGAAATATCTGCAGTAGAAATAGCCCAGGCTGCATATGTCAATCCTGATTTGAGATTAGCAGGCAGCAGCCACTTCCCAAGCTGCTGTTCCTGACATCTTGCATGAACTCAAAGCCAAGTATTATCAACACAGGTGTTTTTTTTCATTCCCTGGGAAGCTAGTAATGGTGCTCCATGGAAGAATGCCTTCCTTCTCTGTTTCCAGTAGCAGAAACCACAGATGCTAATGACTATAACTCCACATTCATGTTAAACATCAGAATTTGTTAATCATGGTATAAGAGAGTTGCTATGCTATGGCAAGAAATGGCAATGATAGTAACAAGACAATCACACTGCAAGGAGCTGGACTCCAGTGAAATATGTATCAGGGAGAGCTCAGGGGAAAGATATTGGCTTTCCTGGTCTAAGAGATAGCCTGTGTGTTTATCAGCCAATGATCTCAAGTGGATAGATAAGAAGAGCTCAAAGGCAACAAGGGACTTCTTAAAGAGGATATTGGGGACGGATGCAGAATCTCTTCCACTATATTCTCTTGGTCAATGTAGTTACAGGCATAGCCCAGATCCAAGAAGGAGAAAAAATGTATCCCACCTCTTGATGTGGGCAGTTTTGAGCCATCATTAACCCACCACCTATTATAATGACTATTTTTTCCTTGCCTATTAGTCCATGGGTGTGAGGAGCCCAAAATGATGATGCACTAACTGTGGCTTCTGTGGGACTCTTACTATGTTGTCTTAGGCGAAATGGTTCCCGTCTTAGGACCCAGGACCCCACTGAATCTAAAATGGCAGGGATGGGAAGCACATATTCCACAAATTAGCAGGAGTGGTGGTGAAGGGGCACTCCTACTTCTATCTTTTGGTTTCTGAATCCACATAGTTTCCCTACTGGGCACAAGGCGCCCTATCAGCTGGAGACTTCGTATGTAAATTGCATCCTGGAAGATAGCATTTCAAGTTGCTCAGCTGTTTCTGAGCAGGCTCTTCAGCTGAGCCCATAAGAGGACATTCCATTATTCTATTAGGATAGTTGCCTCTGGGCACAGCAATATTTGGTTGAAGCAGTCCTATCTCCTCTTCCATAAGAGGGGTCCCTTGATCGGAGGCAATGTTGTGTGGGATGTCATTTGGTAGCTCAAACTTTGTTCTCCTTCTGATGGAAATACTGGTGGGGCATTGTGGACATGGAGGGCAAACACATATCCAAAGAAGGTATCAACTGCAGTAAGAACAAATTACTGCCTCCTCCAAAGCAAAAGTCCAATGTATCAACTTGCCATCAATGGCTCGCTGGTCTCCTTGAGGGGTGGTACTGTTCTGAGGGCTTGGTGTTAGTCTGTGCTGCTGGCAGGCTGAGAATTCAACAGTGCAGTAGTTAGGACCAGTCTTGATGGGAGGGAGTCCATTATATTGGGCCCATGCATAACCTCCATCCCCGTCCTTGGTGGCCATCTCTAAGTGAGATTGTAGAGAGGCAGCAAAATCTGTTTTCCGCTCACATCAACAAACTGGGCCCATTAATCCATAAAGCAATCTAGAGACTTTTCTACTTCCTCTGATCTCCAGTTGTGGTGGACACCTGACCTGTCCCATGAGACCATATGTGTGAGTTTAGGAAGAGGCATTGGTGTAAACCAGTCAGGTGACAAAGTTTAAACCATCTATTTTGGGGTCTTTTTTTTAAGACTTTATTTATTTATTTGAGAGAGAGAGAGACAGAGATAGCGAGCAAGAGCACAAGGTAGGAGGACAGGGAGAAGATGAGGGACTGGAGCCCGACTTGGGACTCGATCCCAGGACCCCAGGATCATGACCAAGCCAAAGGCAAATGTTTAATGTACTGAGCCACCCAAGAGCCCCGTATTTTGGGGTATTAATGGTGCTCTCTGGATTGCTGTCTGGACAAGACTCTCGGGCCTGATTCCAAATGTACCATACTATTATGCAAAAAATTGCTGTAGCATGTCTACAGGCTAAGTAAACTCTTCCTTCTTTCTGGAGAAGTTGCAGATCAGAGGACAAAAACCACATTACGTCCCTGGGGCAAGACGCTATTAGAGTGAAGACAGTTGACGCTGTCATAGAACTGGCCACAGAAGCCACAGCTGGAATTTGAGATGCGGCAGAGAGGACAGGAGAAGGGACCCACAGGCCTCCAAAATGTACCTCATCTGCTTTGGTTCTATTATCCCAAATTGATTTAGAGTCTCTGGTTCTGTCACTGTCAGTTTGGGGAGAAAACACAATGATTAGACTTGGGAATGCTGAGCAAGAGATGTTGGAGGATCTCAAGCCACTGAGAAAACATGTGATGCTGTTGCATGTTCCCTGTGTTAAAATACTTCATTCCAAGATTTATTTCGTTGTTTGTGGCTCCCTCCTTTTAAGGCTTTTCTTTCTGTGTATATGCTAAGAGTTTTCTCCTCTGTATTCCTGCAAGATGGTTTTGGAGCTCCAAAGGGTCCTCTTTTAATGCCTAACTGAATTTTTTTAAATTTGAAAACTCTGTTCCATTAACTGTGGATCATCATATCAGTATAAACCCAAAGACATTCATTGGGTTCCTGATACCAGTCTCCAAGTCTCTAGTTCCTCATTTTTAAGAAACTGATAATAACTCCAAACCAGTGTTTTTCATTGGCCTTGTTCTACCCAATGTAGGTTAGAATGTGTCTTGGAGTCTGGGCTTAGTTTCTGAGTCCTTGGTTGTTTGGATTAATGCATCATATTTTATTCCCACCCATCCCCTCAGCTTTGTCTTCTCCTGCAACCCCTTCCAAAGCATTGTCAGCACTCCCATGGGCATCCTTCTACATTCTTCTCCTCGCTCATATAGTCGTCTTTCATTTTTATGTACAGAGTGTCCTATAGGGTCCCATTCTTTTTTGCTAGTGGAATCTTGACTTTATTTACAATGCAGTGTGCTTAATCCTGGCAATATGTCATGATCGGTCCAAGCCAATAATGATAATCCTTTCTCCATATTTGCCAGCCTACACTGCAGCTAGAGGTGGCCACATGACCCAGCTCTGGCCAAGAAGATATTAGCTATGGGTGGGGATTCCAGGAAAACTTTTGATGATTCATTTAGAAGAGTCTTTGCCCCTTGCCCTCTGCCTGCCTAGAATGCACATATGATGCCTGTAGGTGACATAGGCGTCTTATGGCCATGCAGTGAAAAAGATGGTGGGGTAGAAATATAAGAAGGGTCCAGTCTTCCAGAGCCCTGTGGAACTGCTGAAACAAGCCAGAAACTGTCTATATTCACACTACACCTCATGGAAGAAAAACAAACTCCTTTGTTTAAACCACTGCTAATCTGGTTGATTGTTGTCTGACATTCAAAAGCATTTATAACTGATACAAGTTCCATATGCAAACACACACACATTTTTTGGTCTTCAATTTACAAAAGTGCAATCATAGATACTTCTCTTAGTTTATGGAATCTTGCTTTATATCCTTCATAATACATAGCGGAAATTTCTTCAACTCAGTGGGTGTAGTTCTAATTTACTATTTAAAAAAATATCTTATTAATTGTCATGGATAGGTAATACTGGCACATGGTTCAAAATTCAATTTTGGTATATGTGCTGCCAAAGTGAGCGCTGGTTCAAAATTCAAAATGTGTGGTCACTTTGAAACACTAGAAACACTAGAAATTCCCCGAAAAGGTAAACAGAGAGTTATTATATGCTAGAAATTTCACTCCTAGGTATATACCCAAGAGTAAAGAAAGCACATATTCACACAAACAACCTGTGTGTAAATGTTCACAGCAGGATTATTTAGCGCCAGAATGAAAAACAAAACAAAACAAAACAAAAAAACAAAAACAACACCCTAAATGCCTTTCACTGATGAATGAACAAAATGTGGTATAGTCATACAATTGGAATATTACTCAGCAAAAATAAAATAAAAGGAATCTTGATGCATGCTACAATGTAGATAAACTTTGAAACATTAACGCTGAATGAAAAGAAGCCAGTTTCCAAAAATACAATATTGCATGATCATGTTTATGTGAGATGTGTGGAATAGGTGAACCCACAGAGACAGAGAATAGATTAGTGGTTACTTGGGGCTAGGGGTGGGGCAGTTAGGAATGGAGAATGAATGCTAATGTGTAGGTGGTTTCTTTCCAATTTAATTCCAATTTTCCAATTTATTTCCAATGTTTCAATTTATTTCCAATTTTCACCTTTCCAAACAATGATGAAATAAATAATCTTGTCTGAACATCATTCCCCATATTTGTGAGTACATATTTGGGATAAAATGGGATAAAATCCTAGAGGTGGAATTCTTGGACTAAAGGATATTTTGATGGAATTGCCAAACTGATCTCCACAGTGTTGGTGGGAAGTTATCCTCCCACTAACAATATGTGAGTGTGTCTGTTTCCCAGAGCCCCAATAGCACCATGTGTTACATTTTTGATCTTGTCAATCTGGTAGTTGAAAAATTAAATTGCATTGTGGTTGTAATGCACATTTTTGTTATGTGAGCACACTAAGCATCTTTTCCACATCAAATAACAACACATGCAATAAAGTTAATGTTATATTCATTCATGAAGTCATTTGAACTTTCTGTAAATTGTTCATATCCTTTACCAGCTTTTCTATGGGCTTTGGTCTCTTTCTTATTGTTTTCTTTAGGAGCTCTAGTAAGGGAATTAACTGTTTGGCTCATTTTTAGCAAATATTTTCCCAAGTTTTTCATTGGTCCTTTGATATTATGGTTGGGGTTTTTTTTTCATGAAGAAAATTTTATGTTTGGATCTAGTTAAATTTATATATTTACAGATAAATATATAAATATAAAATATATAAATAATAAAATTATTATTAAATTATATAAATATAAAATAAATATATATATTTACAAATATTTTATAAATTTATATATAAAGTATACATATTTATGTACTATATTCTTTTATAGCTTCTGGATTTTGTGAAGTGGTAAAAATATTTATTTCTAGTGCATTTATGGTTTCATTTCTTTACATGTAAATATTTATAGAATTTATCTTGCTTTAAGGAATGAGTAGGAATCCAATTAATTTTTTTAGGTGCATTTTTAGTGATTCTGACTCCATTGTCAAGTAGTCTACTTCCCTCCGCTAACTTGGTATGCCACCTTTGAGGTGTCAAATTCTTCTAGGTATTGTCTGTTTTTCTAGAACTTGTGAGTCACATAGCATTCCTAGAATAAGCACCTCTTGATCATGACTTGTTATATTTGTAATTTGGTATTCTAGTCTATTTGCTAAGATTTTACTCAGGATTTTTGCGTGTGTGTGTAGTGTTTATTTGGTCTACAGATCAATGATATATCCAGTTCCTTAAAAGATTTCAGAAGTTTTTCTTCTTTTTATATCTCTGGAACACTGTGAAGCCATTAAAATTATTCAGTCTTTGAAGGTTATTAGAGCTCCCTTGTAAAACCTTCTGATCCTGGTGCTTTTTGGAATTAGCACTTTATTTTTAAAAAAAAAATTTAAAGATTTTATTTATTTATTTATTCATTTATTTATTTAACAGACGGAGATCACACACAGGTAGGCAGAGAGGCAGGCAGAGAGAGAGGAGGAAGCAGGCTCCCCACTGATCAGAGAGCCCGATGCGGGGCTTGATCCCAGGACCCCGGGATCATGACCTGAGCCGAAGGCAGAGGCTTAACCCACTGAGCCACCCAGGCGCCCCTGGAATTAGCACTTTAAAAAAAGATTTATTTATCTATTTGAGAGAGAGGGAGAGAGAACACGAGTGGAAGGAGCAGAGGGAGAAAGAGAGAGAATCCCAAGCACACTGCACACAGAGGATGGAGCCCAAGGTGGGGCTCGATCCCACAGTGGGTCTTTATCCCACGTCTCTGAGATCACGACCTGAGCTGAAACCAAGAGTCTGACGCTTAACCAACTGTGCCACCCAGGTGCCCCTGGAATTAGCACTTTTAATATTTTATTTCTTCTGTGGAAATTGATATTTTAATCTTTCTTTCTTTACCAGGGTCAATTTTGATAAGCTATATTTTTCAGAAAACTATCCATTTCATTTAGGTTTTCAGTGTATTTTCAAAGAATTACACAATTAAGACTTATGATATTTTAAAATAACCTTTGATTCAGTAGTTGATCTCTCATTGTCCTATTTCATTTGTACTTGTGCTTTCTCTCTTTTACAATGATTAGGTCCATTTTGTTGATTCTTTCACAGAAGTATTTATTTGTTAATTCTACTATTTGGCTTTTAACTCAATTCCTTAGGCTTTTATTTTTATTATTTCCTTCTCTCTACTTTTATTAGATTTACTTTTTGTTTCTTCTTTAACTCTTAAGATAGATATTTAATTCACTTATTGTTATGCTTTTATTTTCATTCTTTTAATCTATGCATTTTCTTTGCTTTGCCTGTGTCTCAAAGATTCTGATATATAGGGTTTTCATATCATTTTTCTAAGAAACTCTTCAATTTTAATTTATATTTCTCCATTGACTAACGAATTGTTTAATAACATTTTATTTCCAGATGGAAAAGAACTTGTGCCTTTTGATTTTATTTTTCCATTTTATTACATTGTGATAAGACAATGTTGTTGGTTTACATTATTTTTATTTGAAAGAATTTATTGAAGTTTGGTCAATTTTCATGAATGTTCCACATGTATATGAAAAGAAGAAATATTCTCTTTCCTAAGGGTGAAGGGTTCAATATGTATTCATAACATCTATCTTGGGATTATGTTGTTTTGGTTATATATACGTATGTGTGTGTATATTTACATAATTTCTTTTCTTTTCCAATTTGCCCCTGTGTTGAACTGAGAGTGTATCTATGGTCTTTTCTAATTAATGTATTTTCACGTATTTCTCTCCTTATCTCCTGTATTTATGCTTTACGAAGGTTACTGCTGTGTTATTTGATGCACTTGTGGATGCATTTATATCTTCACTGTGAAGTATGGCCTTCAGTATTATAAAATTGTCTTTTTGTCTCATTAAGCTCTTTCCCTCCACGAATTTCATCTTGTCAGATGTCAAGTTCATAATCCCTGCTTTCTTTACACGCATTTGTCTGGTAAAGTTTTGCCCATCCTTTCAACTTTATTGCACTTTGTTTTGGAAGTATCTCTTACACTGGGGAGTTGGACTTTGCCTTGCAAGACAGTCTGAAAGCAGTTTTCTTTTCCTAAGTTTGTTAAAGCCATTTATGTTTATTGTTACAACTTAAACACTTGGTCTTAATCCTTTGTGATTATTTAATGTTGTATTTACTCTGCATTTTTACCATGTGCTTTCCATTCTCTGGTCTGTTTTCTTTGCTTTTTTAATAAAAGAAATGTTGGTGATTAAAATGATTTGTGCTTTTGTTTTAGTAATCTTTCCACTAATATATTTATATAATGCCCATGTTCTCTTTATTTAGGCTTCTTTATTTGGTTTGTCTGCATGAAATGATGTCTTTGGTCCTTACCTATAATCTATCTGAAATCAATGAATTTATTCTACTTTTCCATTTTTCCCCTTTTCCTATCATTAAGAAATTATGTTATCAGAGCACATAACACCTACATACTATTCTTCCACCTTTTCTCCATCTCTGTCTGTTCTAAGAGCTGCAGTTAAATATAATCAGTGCTTACCACAGTCCTTCTAACAGTTTTTTCATTCACTTCTTAATTGGATGAAGGTGGTCTTTGAGTAGATTCCTCATGAAGAGCTCCCCAAATTCTTGCTTGTCTGCATTTCTTCCTCTATAAACAAGCACATGAAAAGATGATCAACATCATTAGGGAAACACAAATCAAAACCATAATGAGATACCGCTTCACACTCACAAGAATGGCTATTAAAATGGAACAAGGAAAACAACACATGTTGCAGGGAAGTGAGGAAATTGGAACCATTGAACATCGCTAGTACGAATGTAAGATCGTTCAGTTCTTATAGAAAACAATTTGGTAGATCCTCAAGAAGTTAAACATAGAATTATCCAATGACCCACTTCTAGATATACACCCAAAAGAGTTGAAACAGGTATTCAGACAAATCCTTGTATCAAAAGATTCATAGCAGCACTACTCAAAGTATCCAAAGGTAGAAAACAACCCAAACGTCCATCAGTGGGTGAGTGGATAAACAAATTTTGGTTATCCATTCAATGGAGTATTATTCAGCCATAAATGGGAATGAAGCACTGGATGCTACAGTGTGGATGAATCTGGGGAAACAGTATGCTATATGAAAGAAGGCAGACACAGGTCACATATTGTATGATTCCATTTATATGACATACACCAAATAGGCAAATCCTTTGGAACAGAAAGAAGATGGGTGGTTGCCAAGGGCTGGGGAGAGGAGTGACAGGGTGTAAATGATGTATGTATACTGGGTTTTCTTTTGGACTGATGAAGTGTTTTAGAACTAGATAGAGCAATATTGTCAATGTACTAAATGCCACTCAATTGTTCTCTTTAAAATAGTTTCATGTTATGTGAATTTTACCATAGTAAAAATTGTTTTTCAATAGCCTTCATATTTGAAAGAATGTCTGAGTTGGATAAAAAAAATTCTTTGGTTGACACTTTGAGTTCTTGGTAAAACTATTTGACCACTGCTGAGTTTCCTAAGTTGCTCTTGAGAAATCTAATGCCAACCTGACTTCATTTTCTTTATAAAAGCTTTGTTCTTTTGGCCAAGAGGACCAGAAGATTATTTTTCTCTTGATTTTGGCTTGAATGTCAAGTTGGTTTTTTAAAGATGTGTTTCAGATTTGACTGCTTCGAAGCAATTTTCCTCCATGGTGGGTCATTTCAATATGTAGATTCATGTCTTCTTTTATTTCAGGAGCTCTTTCTTGAATTGCAGTATTGTAAGTTTGTCCTATTTCACTGTTTTCTCTTCAGGATCTCTAACTATACATATATTCGCCTATTATATCTATCATTTTCTCACAGGTTCTTTTTGCCTCTTTCATTTCATATTCTTGTGTCCTTTCATTTCTACCCATTATGTTCTATTGTTGGCTTTCACTCATATTTATTTTCTCTTAAGTACCTTATAATTTAGCCATCTCAAGGTTAATTTTTCTTTTCTTTCCTAATGTCAGTTCCCATTAGTTCCAGTTTGTCAGTTTCTCTTTTGAGTTTTTAAATTATTGATCCATGTTTTCTCCCCCTATCTGTAAATGCTTGTTTAATTACAAGTAGTTTATGTTGGAATCTAGTATTATATTTTCTTTTGCATCAGGGCTGGTTTTCTTGATTCCTTCTGGGGTTTTTCATCTGAAGTTTTTCTTCAACTTTAAAAAGATGGAAGTATAATGTAAGTTCAGAAATGTAGGTAGCTGATAACCTCATATTTCACTTTCCCCCTGCACTTGCCTTAATCCACCATTGTTAAGCGTCTATCACATGCCAGGGGTTACTGCATCACTTTCCATAAATAATGTCATCCTTCTTGCCATCTGATTAGTGAGTGACCAAGTTTCAGAGTCCCATCTGAATGTTCTGCTTTCTAGGGTCACTCCTAGTACATACTCTCATCCCAGGATCCTCAAGAGCAGGGCCTGAAGCAAGGACTTGCATGTGGGAACTTTATTTGGGAAATGATCCCTGACAGAAGAAGGATAGACTAGGAGATATAAAATGGAAAAGCCAGTGCAAAGTTGTTTTATCAAGTTGATCACCTCTATGAGTGATGGGGCTTGATCCTGCTGAAATCCTACAGAATGCACCTCTGGACTGTTCACTGGAGGGATCGACGGGAGGAGTGTTTATGCATTAATTCCTGTCTCCCATTGGTCGAGTCCCCTGGGGTGTTGACTTCCTTATTTGTAAATAAAAGCTAAAGAAGGAGGATGTAAGGTAGGGCCCAAGAAGGGTTTCACACTATTTCCTAAAGGCTTCCACTATTTCATTTAAGTCAGCTCTCAGTCTTAGTGTTGTCTTTTGTCTCTGACTGCTTTTAAGACTTTTTTTTTTTTTTTTTTATTTTTTTTTTCATTTTCAGCAGATTTTCTAGAATGTGGCTTAAGTGGTTTTCTTTGCGCTTACCCAGCCTGGGCATACAGAATGAGGTTGTTCTTGTAATTGTGCCTTATATGTATTCTGAAAAAGTCTTAATCATCATCTTTTGGAATATTGATTCTAATGCCTTTCTTCTTCTCCTGGGTCTTCAGTTATGAAGTATAACTGTGTAGTATAACTTTCCACACAATACCCCGTCTTTTAATACAACCCCCTTTTTTTGTTACTTTTCATGCCTCAGAATGGATACATTTTTCAAAATGTTTATTTTTAGCAGGGGGGAGAGAGAGAGAGAAAGAGAGAGGGAGGGAGGGAGAGCGCACAAGAATTTAGAGGGGAGGGACAAAGGCAGAGGAAGAGAGAGATCTCAAGCTGACTTCATACTGAGTGGGGAGCCCAACATGGGACTTGATCTGACAACCTAGAGATCATGACCAGAGCTGAAATCAAGAGTCAGACACTTAGTCAACTGAGCCACTCAGGTGCCCCAGAATGGGTATTTAAAAAAAAAAAAATTTTTTTTTTATAGTCTAGTAAGCCACTTTTCAATTATGTCTTATTTGCTGTTAGATCCACCTGGTGAATTCTTTATTTCATTTATTGTAATTATAGTCTACACTCATTTATAATTTTTACAGTTGTCTTTCAATAATGTCCAATTCTATGTCAAATTTGTCAAGATTGTCTTTAACTCTATTAACATTTTAAAAAAGATTTTATTTATTTGAGAGGGAGTGAGCACAAGTTGGGGGAGGGACAGAGTGAGAGGGAGAATCAGAGTCACCATTGAGCAAAGAGCCCCATGTGGGGCTTGATCCCAGGACTCTGGGATCAGGACCTGAGCCAAAGGCAGACACTTAATGCACAGAGCCACCCAGATGCCCCTAACTCATGAACATATTAAACATTGTTTAGAAGTTCACAGATGATGACTTCATTTTCTGAATTACTTGTAGGAGTTTCACTTGTCTGTTGTCTTAGTCTTCAGTCACATGGTCTTGTCTTCTCTTGTACCTAGTTATTTTTTAATGTGTATCAAACATTGTGCATAAAAAATGCAGGGATAATTTGAGCCTGAAGGATTTACTGGGGGTTTTAAAATCTCGTCTTTGGTGGACTCTAAATTTCTAAATTTTGTTCTTCAAAGCCCAATGAGTCTGTTGAAAACTCTGTTCCACTTCACACTCATGCTTTTAAATTGGCAGATGCCTCTAGAAGCAAATCAGCTTTAATGTCTGGCTTAACCTCTGGGCTTCCCTTTGTTCCCAGATCTTGCTCCTGTGATTCCTTATAGACCAGGTCACTGGTGGCATTTTGATGTTTTCAAATGCTTCATATATAATGTGTGTGTGTATAAAGTCAGATTTTCTAGTTATTCTCAACAGGTATGCTGGTCCAAACTATCTAACTCACCATTACTAGGGTAGAACTCTATCCTGCCAAAAAGTTTCCTTATTTTCTTATGTAATATGGATACGGGATAGTTAAAGTAAAACTTACTTGTTTTCAATTCTCCTAGACAGGCCAGGAAGGATAATCATATAGGTGGGGAAGAGGTTTGGGTAGCTTGCAGGTTTTCTCAGCTCAAGAGTATCCTCTTCTGTTGCTTCAGTGAAGTTGCTTTAACAAATGGCCTCCTTTTAATGAGAATGATACCACCGAATGATATGATCTTGTTCCACTGGGGCCCATAGTTTCAGCTGGTTCTTTCTTTCACTACCATGTCTCCCAAGGATACCTCCCCCTTTCAAATGACAAAGTGTGTCATTCTCTTCCAGGTGTCTTCCCAATGCTACCACTTCTGGTTCTATGCACTTTCCAAGCCCATTTCATTTCTCAAGTAGCCAATAACTCTGACCCACCAGACCTCAGAACTGTTCTCAGCATTTCCCTACTGAACATGGCCTTTGTTCTACTAAGGGAACTTGAGTTCATGTTATCTGTGTTCTACTGCCACTAGAATCCTGTTACACTCTCTTATGTCTAATCCTTGCCTTACTCCCCCTCTGGTGTGGGCTTCTGGGCTGATGTTCATTTCCCCCATTTAGTGTAAAATGAAGTTTGTAGAATTTTCTTTCTCCTAGTTATATAGTAGGAGTGGGTAATTTCTTTTTCTGTTAGAACCCGGAATAGTAACACATATTTTTAGCTTTTAGACAGTGTTATTTTTTTAGTTATCTTTTTGCTATTTTCTAATTGTACTGCATTTTGCTTAGAGAAACAGTTTACAAGATTTCAATTCTTTGGAAATTGAGACTTCCTTTGTGGCTGAATACATGGTTGTTTTTTTCTTTTTTTAAATGTTCCATGTGTGTTCTATATTTGCTTGAGTTTAGTAAATCTATTAAGCACATCTTCTAGACTTAAATTTTTTTGATCACAATTACAATCTAGTAAAACTGATGTGGCCATAATATTTTGTCCATAGTTCTATCAACTTGTTGCGTCACGTACTTTAAGGCTACACTGTTATGTGTACATATGTTCAAGTTCATTAGATCTTTGACCTGTTGTTCCTTTTACTGGTATAAATCGTCCTTCTTTGTCCTTTGTTTTCCACCTTGCATTCTATTTTGCCTGTTACCTTGCTTCAATGTCAACAGAAGATATCTATCTCATTTTATAGGTTGTTTTGGCTTTCTTGACTCCCTCATCTTGGGGTATGTGTAGTCTGTTTTCTTCTTCAAATTATCCAGTTTCTCCTACTGTTAATGATAGCATGTGTAACTCGGACAAAACACATTAATGCCAAATAAAGTTTGCTTTTAATGACACATTTCCTTAAAAAAAAAAACAAGTCCTTATGCTTCAGCTCCTTACCAGTGATTCGAGAGCTTTCTGAGTTCCAGTCTCTGTTGCTTCACTACAAAAAGCAAAGACACAAAAATTAGCTTGCTGTTCACTCAGTTTCATCATGGCTGACTAAAAGTGCTCCTGTCATATTAAATTAAGAAAAGTCTTCTCACAAAGGCACATTTTGGGAATGTCATTGGAGCTCTCACCAATGCTGGTATCTAAAGAAGTGGTTGTAGCACAAAATAAGAGAAAGGAAAAAAATGTGCCTTGACATAAAAATTATTAGGGGGACAGACAGATGGGAGAATATAGGTATAAACAGAACAGATGACAGAAAGAGGAAGATCAAGCTGGCAAATTAGACTTACAAAGAAAACCAGTGGTGTTCAGTTAAGAGTGGTGATGTTGTTATAGGGATGAGAAAGGTCAATCGCAACAGAGAGTGAGAAGGGGCAAAAGGCAGAAGAGAAGCCTTCTGGTGTCCACCACAGAAAAGAGGCCACAATCTGAGAGAACCAGATTTTTACTTCAGAAAAACTGAAGGAGAAACATGGTTTAAAGATATAAGTCTGTTATGTGGAAAATGAGAGGGTAAGAACAGAAGGCGTAACAATACCAGGAACATGGGCTCACTTTTCCAGGAGGTTAGACTGTCAGGTTCAGTCCACTGGTGGCTCTTCGAAATGGAACCAAAAAATACAAACCCTCCCCCCCTCAAAAAAACAAAAAAAATCTATCTTGCAAGATAAAAGAAATTAGGATGAGAGATATTTCTAATTCTGTATTTTCAGTTTTTAAAACACTTGTTTCTGTATCTTTGATTTTTTTAGCTTTCTGGTTGACCTAGAGGTTGTTTTTGTTCTGAACAAAGGGGATGTAAAGCTGTTTGTTTCCATTCATGGATCTAATTAGGCATGTTGTCCAATCTATAATAAATCATGGGCTTAGATTTTCTTTGTCAAGGTAGTCAGAGGCCTTCAGGCATGAGTGACTTATTGAAATGTACTCTCATAGTTGGGGATAAATTATCATCCTGATATTGTCAATCACTCGATAATTTGATTATCTCTAGAGCTCTCCCTTGGTTGTTCTGTACTACCCAAAGATGGCATTTTATTTTCATATTTGGTCACAGGCATGATTCACATTTTACTATCTAGTGAATAAGGAAATAATTCCAAATTCAGCAATGGTGGCAGCTTGACTAAAAAACGTTATTTTCCATATCCACAAAAATGTTAATCAGATTCTTGTTAGAACATGTGTAAGAAGTGGTTTTCATTGTCACAGCTCTTGATGTCAGATTACTAAAATAATTTATGTTTTGTTGTGGGAACATGGGTGCACGCAGAACCCCCCCAAGTCACATGACCACCTCTGAGCCCACACTTCTTCATAACACATAAAAAGTATTTGTGTTTTGTGGTAACGAATGAACGGCAGGAACAGCTGAATTTCAATGTGGCTGTTCTTTATTTGATTAAATATATTCTCTATTTATTCTTAAAAAAACTAATTTAACTTAAATGGCAATAAACCATGATAATTTAGAAAACATGTTGAAATTGAGAGTGAAGAGAAATGTTCTCTATGTAAACCGCACTGTAAACCATAAAACTTATTTTTGTCAACTGCTTCTCATGACAGTGGCTGGGAATTTGACATTTCTACTACAGTAGGCAAAAAACCATGTAAAATACACTCTCCCACACACCACATCACATCTCTATTTATATTTCCAAACTAAAAGCATTACAGACCCCAAAAGTGCTGAGTGTACTGTGTACATTTACACCAAGAGCTGTAAGTCCATAAAAATCTTGCCTTAAACTGGTGTATTAGTGTGCTAAGGCCACCATTGGTGCCCCCTCTCCTGCTCGCCATGCTTAATGGTTCAGGCTTGGCGCACCAAGAGAAAACCATTGCTCTGTAATCCAAAAAGGTAGTGAGTTTTTTTCAATGAACTCTGGTCAACACAAGACAACATAAAAAACTCTTCTCGAACAGATTATGAAACCCACTTGAAGCATCCACATGATGGCATTCAGTACCATTTACCCCACTTCAAAATATGGCAGCAGCTGTCCGATTACTTAAGAAGATGAGCTTTGTAAGAATTTACATAGTTGGAAGGTGCATTATTTTAAAACGAGAAAAGGAATCTTTAATAATCTCTATGGCAAACATGAATGTGACAGAAACATGGCTAGTTCTCTAATCATATCTGAGGTATACATTCCACCCAGCTGATGAGGTCTCAGAAGTTCCCTAATAAAGACTCCCCCTCTCTACTTAAAGATCATAAGAAGTCAGTGCAATCCGGTTCTTTTCCCTGCAGAAAGGGTATTTAGTTTGGGATGTAACGTTTTAAAACAATAATACAAACCTCCTGGGAGAATACCACAATAAATGTCTCAAAAACCACTCAGTTAACCCCAGGGTATAATTCGGCTGTTTTAAATTACTGCAGGGAATATTATGGTCCTTAATGACACCGTAACTGCATGAAGCCAAAGAAAGCTAGAAAGTGAGGCCAAAAAGATGAGCTCAGAGCCAGCTGAAGTGACAACAAACATGTGGCTGTTTACTAGGATTGGAGAGGTTTAGTCTGCAGATGTTTGTGGTCTCTAGAAGGTTCCAGAGGAATGAGTTATGATGAAGATTTGCAGAGTTTGATGAGAGCAAGATTCTTCTTGGAGATGGCAGGCCCCAGACAGGGAGGCCCAATGGTAGAGACAGAATTTATAGATTTCTGTGGTCAGATCGTACTCTACTGGTCCCACAATGTATATCAACAAATTAATATTGTACGGATGTCATTTCAAAGCCTCCTAAAGACGAGAGTCATTATTGAAGCCATTAGAGCACAGATGGTTCAAACTATATGCAGATATTCATACTTGCATTTTTGCATTATAGCTGCTTTTTTTTTTTTCTGTTGAACTGTAATGAATTGTCTCATAATCTATTCCATCTTCTTGCCATTAGCAGGCTTTGAATGTTCACAAATAGGAGCAAAGAACTCATTTTCCAGAGCTTTAATCACACAAAGAGGGAATGCCTAATTCTCTAAATGAAATGGTCTGTGATCACTGAAGCAGAGATTTAATATATCACGGCAAATTAGGTAGATTTTAATAAATTACTTATCTCCCTGAATACTTTACATATGCTTAAGAAGGAACATAGCCTGTTTGCAAACAGTGAAAACCCACAGCCTATAAAAATCCTTTGAAGAAAATGACAAATAAAAAAGTAAATTAAAAAATGAAATGCATTATATCCTAGACCTCCAGAGACAATTCCTTTGCAGCATTGATTCACAGCTCCATTAAAAATATCAATTAAATCCTTCAGTGAGATTGGGTAAAAGCTAGAAAATTAACTTTCTGAGCTGCTTTTCGAGGATCTGGTTATCCAGATACACCCCACCATTGTACAAAGCTTGATGTAAATTTAAAAAATGATAAAAAAAAGATATTCCTTTCAGGTCTAACTAAGCATATCAGAATTTGAGCCATACTTTTAATAATTTCTTTCTGTATCATAAGCTAAGTTTTCAAAACATGAATTTCATGTATATACATACATGTACCTGTCTATCCCCTCTTTATACACACACATCCCTGGATCCCATATCACCACTACAGATCCATAAAAATCATACAAATAGGAAGAAGTGTGACTTTTAAGAAAGAAAACCAAAAACTTGCAGTAATTTAATAAGTTGGTGCCAAGTCTCATTCTTTATATTTAATTGATAGAAACTGCATGCATCAAAGAAAATGCATACTGAGCTTTAATGTGCATAAAATGGATATTAGCATTTTAAAGAGGAAGATTAACACATTAATCCAAGTAATTTTCATATATTGCTTCTAATAAAATCTTCACAGTATAAAATTCTTAATGAGGCTAATCATAGGCATTCCATTTAGTGGGACGATTAGGGATAACATAAAAGTATTTCTTTTCATAGGTTTTCTAAGATTTATCCTTTTTGCTTATTAAAAATAAAAATGGGACTAGCATGTCAGTTCTTCATACGAAAGTGTTGAAAATGCAAATAGGCTTTCTCATGCTATCATGTAGGTATAAATTATTGAGGTACTGCCCATGGTGGAGAACTGAAGTCCTGAGGGGTGGCAGTCATGGGAAGGAGGGAATAGAAAAATAAACAGATGGAAAAGTATACAAAACTTGACCACTACAAACCCAGGGCTTCCCCTCCCTGCGTCCCATGAATTATAGATTATATACACCAGAGTAATTACAGAAATCTCTTCTCAGAGCTTTCATGTGAGCGTTTACTCAGGAGCAGGACATGCCTCTGGAACACCTTCTTTCAGCCTCCAAGTCATCTCTGTGTTGCTCGTAGACAGACCGGAGGGCATGGAGTGCTTCGACGGTTACCCTGAGCTTGCCGATAGGTCCACCACCTCCCCGTGCATCGAAGACTGGGGAGAAAAATGGCCGAAAAGTGTTACTGTCATTCAACAGATTTTTCTTTAGATAGACTACCTGAAATGGGAATTGCAAACACGAAGATGGCTCTTTAAAAGTCCAAAGTTCACTGGCACCTCAGAAATCTGTAAATTAGGGGCGCCTGGGTGGCTCAGTGGGTTAAGCCTCTGCCTTTGGCTCAGGTCATGGTCTCAGGGTCCTGGGCTTGAGCCCCGCATCGGGCTCCCTGCTCAGCGGGGGCCTGCTTCCCCCCACTGTCTTCTTGTCTCTCTGCCTACTTGTGATCTCTCTCAAATAAATAAATAAAATCTTAAAAAAAAAAAAAAAGAAATCTGTAAATTAAAGCCTGTCCTGCATGTAGGAAGATACACATTTCAGGTCTATCACGTGTGCGCATACTTATTGCCTGTGGAGTTAAGACTCCTGCTCGCTCCTCGTGGCAAGGCTGTAGGATGACGAGTCCCACACAGGCTTAGAATTTCTAAGTTAGAAGAAATAAAGTCTAGAAGGGATAAGATAGGACAATTCCCCATTTTTTTTTTAAGGAAATCTTTAAACATAACTGGGTATACAAACTGGGTATACTTGGGTGGAGACCTGAGCAGGCAGGGAAGTCATGGGGCACCAGGGGTTTCCCAGCTCATTCCCGAGTTTCCTTACACCTCTTCTTTGGGACTCCTCACTGCTCTGTCTGTCACAGAACACAGCACTAAAATCCTGACCTGACACCCGAGTGTTTTTTTTTTGACTCTCCTTCAAAACACGGCCACAGGAGCTGTTGGGACAGATTAGTGTGGCCACACGTGGATTCTCAGAATGGGAAGATGGGCTGCTAACCAGAACGAACGGGAGAAAAGCTGAAGAACATAAAGCCTAGAACATTTTCATCGCTTTTCTCACGTTTTCTTGGTTCTGGTTGTCTTTCGGAGGGTTTAGGTTAATATTAGGTTAATAATCCTCTCCTCTTTTTCTGTGCCAAAGCTGTGACAAACTGTCACGTAGCTAGATATGGGTAGTTTAGAAAGATTTCCCAGGATAGGTTTCCAGTTTGGTTAATCATCTGGCTTGATGCCGACCTGTGAGCAGGTAACACATATACAGGACAGAGAGCTTGACACGGGAACCGCAGCTGAACTGTGGGGGAACAGCGTCTGGCACTTAAGAAGTGCTCACATAAGTGTTCACTGGATGCACGAACAGCTGAGGAAATCAGCCGTGTACAGTCTACCTACTGGAGATACTCTGCTCACTTGGCAAATGTGACTAGGACTCAGCCTCATCTGTACATTTACCGTGTACAGCCCTGGCTATCCTCATCAGGACTGTGGTTTTTTTTTTAAAGATTTTATTTATTTACTTGACAGACAGAGATCACAAGTAGGCAGAGAGACAGGCAGAGAGAGAGGAGGAAGCAGGCTCCCTGCTGAGCAGAGAGCCCGATGCAGGGCTTGATCCCAGGACCCTGGGATCATGACCTGAGCCGAAGGCAGAGGCTTTAACCCACTGAGCCAGCCAGGTGCCCCCCTCATTATGACTGTTAAATGGCTGATTCATAAAGCACAATTCCTTGAGCATGTTCCAAGTATGTTTGATGAGAATCTGGAGGGTAGAAACTAAGCCCTGATGGGACTCATGCCTTTGAGGCGACAATCCAGGAGAGTACATTTTGTCAGAAATCCTTTGCTCCTCTCCGAATCCTGCTAGGAAGTAAGTGACCATTATGACTTGGAGTCATTTGCAGTGGCTGTATCACTGGATTGTAACACTGAATTAAAGAGAAGCCTTACAAAAGACACCATATTGAGGACTCAGAATAACATGCCTGGGCTGAAATAAGGCTTGACAGCACGAAGTTTCCACAAACAACATTAAAAAAAAAAATCCAATGGCCACATTTTTGTCACACACTCATCCCCAATACTAACAAAATGAACAATTCCTTGTGAAGTGCAATTAATTATTTTAAAATTTCTGTTGATTGAAAGAAAGGCAGAGGGAGAGGGCAAGGGAGGGAGGGAGTGAAAAGCTTCCGGCTTCAAAAAAAAAAAAAAAAAAAGCTGGAGTTACAAAGGAGTCAACCAATGTGGGACTCAACGTCTCTGCAGCCAGCAAAAAAGAAGGTTTTAATAAAGAATTTGGATTTCAGCATTTGTTGTACAAATTGAGCAATACTTTCACTCATACCATCGATATTTTGCTCGATGATGTCTCTCCCTTCCTGAAACATGTCAGCGAGGTCAATGTTAGCAATGCCAATGTCCTCGCACTCCAGATCCTGTTCATCCTCTGGAGGGTCACTGACCACAGTGAAGCGGACACTGAGAAGGGAAGAAAAAAAACAGAAAATCCCCACAAAGTGAGGAAAAATCACCATGAAACACAACTCCCAAATGGGGTTTTATCACAAAGTATGAAATCTCGAAGTTTCCAATTATTCCAATAAAAAGCAAATTATATGAGGTTAGATAAGTTATTGCATGAACTACTAGAATTATTATAGCACGCCGAGCCTTCAAATGAACATAAATCCACTTTTCTGAGCGCTGATTAACATTTAACTCTAGAATCTGAGAAAATTACTAGGCAAAGAGAAGAACCATATGTTCTAATACACACTATCTGATCGTATTGTGACACATCGAATTTTAAGGCTAAAAGGATCAAGTGAATAAAGACTATGGAGATCAGGGCACCATTTTCAAAAGAAATGCAACATTTTCTACAGAAATGTACAACTTCAGAGTGGCTACCAAGCAATTTATCCAACTCTCTGCGTTCTCTGGAATGCAGGGACCATGCTCCCCAGTAACATTCTGAGTCACATTAGATAAATACTGTCGCTCTGCCCAACAGCTACATGGAATGTTTGTACTACTTCAGCAATCTTTTAACTTACAATCCTAGCATCCAAATTTTATTTTACTTTTAGACATAATTGTAGGGTTCCGATGGAACTGATTTGAATTAGTGGCTTGTGCTGAGGCCAAACACACTTGGATTGACCAAATGACAGGAATTTACAGTTAAGTACTCTTTTGATATGTCTTGGCAACGGAGCTTAAACCATGGATACTTGTAAACTACCATTTTAACCATTTTCAAAATGTAGCCATCCCAAATCAGAAACCAAACAAGAAACTTGTTTCTTAGATCACATTTTGAGATGAAAATCTAAGTCTCAGAGAAATCATGCCTTGAGCAATACGTGCAAATAAAATCCTTTCCAAATACTTACAGGTAAACATGATAGTATTTTTAACTAATTTGCTGAAAGTAAGCATTTGACATTTCATTCCTTTACTGAGACCCTGTTTTTAGCCAGCAATAAACTTTGATTAGAAAATAGAAATCCCAGGATGCCTGGGTGGCTCAGCTGGTTTAAGTGTCTGCTTTTGGCTCAGTCATGATCCCAGGGTTCTGGGACCAAGCCCTGCATCGGGCTCCCTGCTCAGCGGAGAGCCTGCTTCTCTTTCTGTCTGCCACTCCCCCTGCTTGTGCTCTCTCTCTCTGATGAAAAAATGAAATAAAATCTTAAAAAAAACCCCCAAAAACAGAAAATAGAAATCCCTTCCCCTGAAACCACAGGCAACACTTACTCACACAATAATTGTGAAGAATACAGATCCTGATTTGTAAGTGGATGACTATTTTACATGATGCATTAAACAAAGGGATTAAGATGGAGTGGTTAAAGGGCATCCATTGTGAGTTCAAATTTAGCTATCCCACTATTAGCTGTATAATGTTAGACACATTACTAAGCCTCTCTGTTCTTTTTTTTTTTTTTTTAAGATTTTAATTATTTATTTGAGAGAGAACGTGAGAATGGGAAAGAGAGAACATGAGAGGGGAGAGGCCAGAGGAAGAAGCAGGCTCCCTGCCGAGCAGGGAACCCAATGTGGGACTCGATCTCAGGACTCTGGGATCATGACCTGAGCTGAAGGCAGTTGCTTCACCGACTGAGCCACCCAGGCTCAGCCCCTAAACCTCTCTGTTCTTATCTGTAGAACGGGAAGGGCTCTTTTGGGCATCAAATGAGATGATACATATAAACAGTGCCCGGAACATGGTAAACATCGAGGGAATGTTTGCTCTTTTATTACTATGATTTTTAATCTAGGTAGAGCTGCTTAAGCGTCTACATTTCTAACAGAAGAGAAAAAGAAGACATGGGGAAGACTTGTTTCAATTGAAAACTGTGATTGCCAAATTATACAATGACTGTATCAGTCAGTTAAATAAGAATGGTGATGAAAGTAATTGTCCTAAAATGAATATGCTTGGAAGAGTAGGAATTACAAGTGATATCTGATGCACATTTTACATCCACAAGACTTACAGAAAAGCTAGAGGCTAGGCAGATCATACTAATATTGTTAAGTGTTCTCCTCCTATAACGTGTCACATTTAAGGATCATATCTCTATCACTTTACAAATGCAGTCCATTACCTCCACTGAACATATGAGAATTCTGAGACAAAAAGGGGGGAAAAAAGCCCTTCTAAATGCCAAGGAAAGGGTTAGAAACCAATATTCAGTACTCCTAGCTTTAAATTCTATGGAGAGCAAAATGAGATGTCAAATACGAAATTAAGAAATTATGAAGTTAAGCTAAAAAGGGAAGAATGTACGTTCAAATAATCTGAAAGCTACAGTTTGGCTTAGGCTCAACAGCACACAAGATGTTGTGTTTCACCTGTAAGCCTGCCAAACAAAGAGGCGGAAATCTTGCTTGTTCCGTGTCCTGAAGAGGCTTCCAGGCTACTTGGAGGATCGGGGCAGACACGCAGCGTAGATGTCAAACACCCACAGGGAGGTGGGACTGGAAGGACCTCTGGGAGATGCTCCTGCCTCCCCTTCTCCCCTCTCCCTCCTGCAGAACTCTCCCCTTGCTGACCTCCCTTGCTGGGTCCTAGACAGAGACCTCTATGTTTTCCTGCAGGCCCTTGGTTCCCTCTGCCAGAGAAGATCTTCTTTGTGCAGTTCATGATCGGACTGGGTCCTCTCGTCCCCTCACTATCCAGCTTACTGTCCTCTCCTCAGACTCGCTGTCACTGTTACTTTCTATGTGAGCAACTTGTTTTAACCTTTCTCTTAGCACTTACTGTAAAGTGTAATTGGTTTATTTGTTTGCTTGTTGCTGTCTGTCATCCTCAGCGGGCTGGAGACGCCCGGAAGTGCAGGGACACCGCCTTGCCAAGCATTTTGCTCCCGATACTTACGTAGGGGATCATAAAGATTGTTGAACCACTACACGAAGGCTTCTTGTTGAAGCCTGGCTCATTTGAAGCAGGTCTGCTGGAGGAGGCAGGCCCTGGGCTGGGCATCAAGATCCAGACGTCAAATGTCACCTGCTGCTATCTAGGAAATCAGAGAGCACTAAAACTCCCTATATCGTTCAACATTATTGATTCTCTGGAATAATTTCTTTTCATATAAAACAGGATAGAAGACGACCCTAAGGGTTACCTCTGAGTTTTACCTACTGGAATGCTGATGGTTATGGTGGAGCTGCTCAACAGCACAGGTTAAAGAGAAGAAAGGAAACCAAAAAAGAACCTTAAGTCAGTGTCAACATGATGACTTCAAATAATTTTTTGTTTAAGTCCTGCTTCAAGGAGTTACCTCCCTTTGAAGGTGACACTTGTATACTCGCAAATATAGGCAGGGCCAGGCGCAAAGGTACTGCAGGTAATTCGTTATACGATGTACATAAATGCACGCACGTCAGGAAAGACTGGCCAACTTCTCTAACTGTGCCTTGTAAGCTGTCTCCAGTATTCAAGAGGGCTGCTGCCTGAGAACATGAGTTCTTATAAACTAGCAGGTACTTTAAACCATGTGACGTAACCTGTAAGTTTTTGCAAAATATGAGGATACCCATGGGAGTAACGACTGTCTTTCGGCTGTGGGAACATGTAAATATAAACACTCCCTTTCTCCTGAAGAAAATGATACTGTCAGGGAGAAAAGAAGGCGGGCCCATTCTATCCTGTGATGGCCCCATTCCTGCCACAGTGGGCAGTGGCGTGGTCAGTGGCAGGCACTGGAGCGCTCTGGGCATGTACTCAGCCCCCATCCCTTGTCGTCACTCTGTGCCTCTGCTGCCTCTTTTGGTTTTTCTCAAAATGACATGAACATTTGTGTCTCTGGGGGTCATTTAGAGATTTTTAGAGAAACAAGGATGGGTCAGTGGAAGTCATTACATTTACTGTGGACTTTTAAAGAAATTTTAAAGCAATTTTGCTACAAGGAAGTAGGTCTTCTGAGGAAAGGCAGGTCTACGTTTAACGCAGAATGTCTTTTTTAAAAATAGCCACTTCTGAGGAAACAAAATTGCTCTTCCCTGATGAGGAGTGCTACTTACAATATGTTCTAACCTTCCAGAAACAAAGTGAACACACAGGTAGACAATCAGACTGTGAAGACTGAGAAGTCCAGCCCAGCGCTTGCCCATGGAAACAGAGCTCAGTCCCGGACAGTAACGACCCAGCCTGTTGGCCACAGAAGGGCAGATGACATGGTCAGTGCTGTGTAAGCACTTGTGACCTGGGACAGCCCTGGAACTCTGATGGCATTGAGGAGGCCTTGAAAGAAGCTCAACTATACAAAGTCCTGAAGTAAAACCTGAATGATTATCTACCATGCTGGGCAAGACAGAACGTCGGCCTCATTAACAAGGTTTTTAGCATAATTTCTTCAGAACTGAGGTCCAAAGAATTGATATATGTATTTTAAGGAGTTAATGAAAAAGCTACTCTCAGATCCTAAGAGCTAAGAATCCCAGTCTCCTTTCTTGAAATGGAAGATCAAATGCTAGTTTGCAAGCTCTTTTGAAAAACAGAATGTCAAAAAAAAAAAAAAAAAAAAAAAAAAGAAAAAAGAGAAACAGAATGTCTTGGGGCACCTGGCTGGCTCGGTCGGTGGAGCATGCGCCTCTTGGTCTCAGGGTTGTGAGTCTGAGCCCCATGCTGGGTAGAGAGGTTACTCAAAAATAAAAACTTAAAGAAAAAAAAAAAGAAAAATAGAATGTCTTTAACCTTCCCTTCATGCCCTCTAAGAAAGGGGAGAACTTGAGCCTCTTTCTACGATGAGCAGGGGTGAGCTCTACTTTGGAGGCACTAGGAGTGTCATCTGTGGGCCACAAAGGCAAGGAGAAGACGACGACAGAGAGATAAAGGGCCCGCTCTGGCCATGGGAGGAGAGCCAGCAAATGGGCTGATGGGCAGCACCTTACAAAACTCCTCAAAACTGTACACTTGGGAGCTCGCACGAAAGCAGGAAGTTACTAAGACCAGGGATTTTCCTTCTTACAGGGGTATCATTTCTCTACCGAACCAGAATCCAAAATCTTCTGTTCAGATTTGGGGAAAAAAAAAAAAGGCATTAAAAATAACATGAAATGATGAATAATTAAACAATGATAGTAAAGTAAAATGAGTCTAGAAGGCTGATGAGCTAGTACATGTAATAATATTGACATTGCTGCTACTACTTACATCGATGACCAGGAATACTTACTGCATACTCTTGTGTCATGTCCTATTCTAGCCATTCCACCTCTATCATCTCCCTGAAGCCTCTCGACCACCCTATCTGGTATCATCTCCATTTTCCGGATGAAGAACATGAGGCGGAGGGTGCTTGTCCCAGGTCAGCTTGTAAGTGATGAAACAAGAATCTGTGCTCAAGCCACGTGGCTCCAGAGGGCGCCCTCCTAGCAACTGTGTCATGCTCTTTACAGTTAAACTTGAACTTGAACTCTAAAGGGATACTAGATAAACACCATACGGTGTTTTGGTTTGCAAAGCCCTGTCAGATCTTTACAGTTGCTCCGCACGGTATGCAGGGCTACTCTGTTTCTAGGAAGAAAGAAACCGAGAGGAAACACACTCATCCCAGGACACAGGGTGAATCAGAGAAGTCAGGGGTTCTGATTCCGCTTCTTGAGCTTTCTTGCACCACACCGCGCTACGGAGACCTGCTTTACAGGAACCATCCAATAACGTAGAGTGCTTAAATGTACCTTCTGTAAGGCAGCTCTTGTTTCAGCAGTATTGCTTTTAAGATGTCTCTCTTTGCTTGGTTGTTCTCTTTATCCGCGTAGATCACTGTACCAAAAAAAAAAAAAAAAAAAAAACTCCCCAGAAAGAAGTCACTCAGGAATATGCTACATTAGTACCATTCTGTATTTGTATAAAAACCTGTTTTTAGAGACACAAGCCATGCCACCTCACTTGTATGCCCGGGAAAAGAAAGCAGCTCTGGAAACCAGAATCAAATCTGAGCAGTCATGTGATCTAATGTCATGTCACGGGCGGGTTTGTGTGCACGCTGTCAGAAAGGATACAAGCAACATCTAAGAGTGCCACATTGCTGTCACTGCCTGTTAAAGACACTGGCAGTCATGACAGTAAAAGCCAGCGGTCTTTATTGCTTTGTATTTGAGGGATTTACTGCATTTTCTCTCGCCCAGGATGCGAGTGATAATGATAATGTATGGCAGAGAGCTTGTCCTTCCTGACAGCCTCAGTAATTTAATCCTTCTTTCCTGCCACAACATGCAATAAAAGAAGCATCTGGTGTATTGGGTTGAGGAAATCCATAGGCTGATGTGTGCTGGTGTTGGGGTGGCAGGGGGACCGGAGGGAAATGAAGGAAAAGAGAGAGAGGGTTTTCAGGGCAAGAAGTTCGTCTTTGGTTTTTAACGGTGCGTGTTGGGGGCGGGGGGGGGGGCGCTGGGGTGGCTCAGTTGGTTAATCATCTGACCTTTGGTTTGGGCTCAGGTCATGATCTCAGGGTCATGGGATGGAGCCCTGCGTCAGGCTCTGCACTCAGTGGGGAGTCTGCTTGGGGATTCTCTCTCTCTCTCTCTCCCTCTGTCCCAACCCTGCTCACACCTGCATGCACTCTCTCTCTAAATAAATAAACCTTAAAAAAAAAAAAAAAAAAGGCTCACGTTGGCATGCAGGAATGTGGCCAGACTTTACTAGGCCGAAATAGGAGTTGAGATAGCTGATCTAAAGTCCCACCAGGAAGAGGGCGACGAACACTGGAAACTGTACATAAGTGCCTGCCCTTTGGGAAAATGGCATCTCAGACAGCAAACACCAATTTTCAACCTGATTACTTTTTCTCAGCTCAGCAACCATTCAGCAAGCCTTAGCTTCTGGAGACATTTCTTTTTCAGATGGCATTTTGGAGGTAAAGTGTCCCCTGTGACCAGACCTCAATTTAGAGACTATCCCTGATCAAAAATACACGAAGGGTGAAAGATACCGTGACAATTCCAAAGCCAGACTCCGCTGGGAATGAACATATTTCATCCTGAGAATGTTTCCCTGGACCATTTTAGTCCAATCTCAAATGATGATACAATTCATTTAATCATTTGGCTCAGCTGACATGCTGCGCACGGAGTTAGGCACGCAGGGTGGGAGACACATCGGTGTCTGTCTAGGCGTGGGCTTAAGAGAAGTGAGAACCAAGGTCACACAGTGGCTCTTAGGTTGCTGCTGTTCCCATGATGCAGTAACAGTAAATGTGACTAATTATACAGGTTACTGAGATTTATAGGAGTCAAAAAAGACAAAAGGTTCAGAGTATTTTGTAAGTATAGTGCTTTGCTTATCAATGCTAAAAAGGTTTTCTAAGAGATGAGTTCCACTAATGCTGGGAGACTGGACTCATTTTGGCCACCAGTACACCAAGCCAAATGGAAATTTTTTTTTGGTTTTGTTGTTAATCACCAATTCAAAATGCGGTTGAGCATATCCCTTTGACTTCAGAGTTCTAAAGCTTAATGGTCATCATGGTCTACAGTATGATTTTTTTTGTGTGTGATAATTTTTTGGATAATTTCCCCCCTAGTTTTACTGCGATAAAATTGACTTAAAACATTGTATTAATTTTCGGTGTATAACATAATGATATGATATGTATATGATATGTAATATGTACATATTACAAAATGATTACCAAAATAAGTTTAGTTAATATCCATTACCTCACTGAGTCACACATTTTTTTCTTCTTCTGGTAAGAACTTTTTAAAGACCCGCTCTTAGCAACTCTCAAATACACAGTAGAGTCTTGTTAACTTTAGTGTTCCACATTATTTGAAGACATGAGTTATCTCAGTGATTAAAAACAAAAAAGACTGAATTCAAAGTCCAGCATGCAGATAGTTTTCCAAATAAATTAGGCCAGTTCTGACAACTCTCAATAGCTTGAAAATAATTTTTTTCATTTTTTTAAGATTTGATCATATTAATTTAATTTTTTAATGTGGCTGTAAAATTCATCATTTTAACCATTTTTAAGCATATGTTCAGTGACATTACATTCATACTGTTGTACAACCATAACTACCATCCAGCTCCAGAGCTTTTTTTTCATCCCAAACTAAAACTCTCTCTCAGGATCCCCCAGGCCCTGGTAACCTCTATTCCACTTTTGGTCTCTATGAACCGGACTCTTCTAGGTACACTTCTAGGTACCTCTTATTAAGCAGAACCATACGATATCTGTCCCTTTGTGACTGGCTTATTTCACTTAGCATAATGTTTTTCCAGGTTCATCCTTGGCATGTGTCTGAATTTCACTCCTTTTTAAGACTGGATAATGTTCCGTTTGGATATACAGATTGTGTTTATCCATTCATCTGCTGATGGACATTTGAGTTGTTTAGGTTGTTAACACCTTTTGGCTCTTGTAAATGATGTAAATAATGCTGCTATGAACACGGGTATTCAAGCATCTGTCAGAGTGCTTGCTTTCAACTCGTTTGGGTAAGTATACAGAAGTAGAACTGCTGTACCATATGGCAATTCTTTGTTTAAATTTTTTTTAAAAAAACATCTTTTTCACTGAAATTGGTAAAAAAAATTTTTTTTTAAAAAAACATCTTTTTCACTGAAATTGGTGGTCTAGTTGGGCCACCTTCTGCTTCTGCTTCTTGTAGTTGGCCAGCACACTGTATTTCCAGTTCTCTTAACAATGATACAAATAGAGACAACCATCGTTTAGCGAGTGATATTTATGTGCTAAGTACTACACTAAGTACACTAAGTAGTACTAAGTACTACACTCAATACTTTTCTTATGGCAATCACATGTGTTAAGAACCATGCTGTCCCACATTTGACAGATGATTAAATAGACCCAAAGAAGGTAAATAATTTGCCCAAGCTCACCTATTGAGAAAGGGGTAGAACCAGCCTCTGAATCCAGCAAAATCTGCCTCCAGAGCCTACCTTCCTAACCTCCGTGCTAGAACTTCTCCTTCCTCCATATGAAGCCAAAACTTTTCCTGATGTTTAAGCTGCAACCATATCGTCAGCACAGATGGGAGTGAGAGAGAAAGCTCTATACCCGTATCAAGGGAAGCCACCTGATCCTCCTTTCACTCTTTCACAAAGGGATCTTGCTTGGGTACAGCTGGTCCAGGTGCCTTCAACAACTCTCTCGGGCTGAACACTTTTTAAAATTCCTTTCTGAAAAAACTCAAGCTCCTTACCCATCAGCTTACTTCTCCAAACGTACACCAAATGTGAAGTCCAGCTCTCCTGCTTGCATAAAAAATGCCTAGAATACAGGCATCTTAATGTGCGCCTGCATCCCTGGGAGGGCTGGTTAGAATGCACATTAATGAGCTCACCCTGAGTTTCCAATTCAGCAGGTTTGGGTTAGGGCCTGAGAATGTGCATTTTTAATCCTCACAGCAGCTACTGCTGCTCCTGATCAGGATGTCACACACTGAGAACCACTGTGTAGCTCAACATCCCTTTGCATAATTTTTGAGTAGGATCAACAACCAGTGAACACTTTTGTGTTGAACATGTGAGAATCAGGACACTGGGGCCACCTCTAGATCACAGTCCTAAGGACATCCATTTGATGTTCTGGAACTAGACAGTTAAAAACAAAACCTACAGTTTCAAAACTTCAAATAGATCTTTTAAAAGACAATTCTGGTGATTTGAATATCAGAACTCTCTAAAAATTAAGCTATTCATCTTTTATTCTCATTAGAAATGACAATTGTTTAGGACTCGCTAGATTTAGACAAAACTTACTGAAAACAGATAACTCAAAAAAGGTACAAAGTAGTAGTCCAAAAACACAAGCTGATGTTGAATTGTGTACCACTAAAAACCTATCACTTCTGCAGTTTGGAAAAATCCTTACATTCTTTGTCAGTGTCATTCAGCAGAAGAAATGGAGATGGCTTAATTACAAAGGGTTGATAAACTTAAATCTCAGAAAACTTTTTGTGTTGGAGTGTCATCATTCCCCTAATCCTTATCTTTGCCAAATTTCTCTTCCTATTAGTGACAAAAGGTACATTCTGCATTGTTTTCATCTTCCGAATTGAACTTTGTTTCAAAACATAGACTGTTCAGTGCTCAGAGACTAAGGACCCAGAACTGTATAAGTCTCATAAAAACTTTGGACGATTTCATTAATCTTTTTCTTCCCACTGTCAATTCCCTAGAAGGCTTTATTCAGCCCAGACAACATTCTTCAAACCTACCATTAATCTTATTTTTTCCAAACTATTTTCTTGCTTTCTCAGCATTCTCTGAGCAAAATTTTCAGGCCCGATAAAATACAAATGTTTTGTTCATGCTACAAATGTCTCGCAAGTGAATTCAACCTTTTTTCCCCCCCAGCATTTCCAGCCTTAAGAAGATATATTTTTTGTGTAAGTGAAACTGGTATTAACATCTCTTAATAAAGACTGAATCAGGCTATAAATAACTGTGGGAATCACTAGACTAAACCTCTCTTTTTATGTACCTAATTTAGGCCTCAGGATACAAATCCCTTTTGAAAGGATTCAAGCCATAATGCAGGGTAAAAATCATTGTGAGGTTCCATCAACCTCTCAACTGGTATGGTGTTCAAATAGAAGATAGCATGTACTAATTGTCCTTTAGATTTTCCATCTGAATTAAAAAGTCAGTTTGGAAATAAAATTACTTTCATTGACATTTAATAAGATTTGGAAGATGTAAGTCTACATTATAGTGACCTTTTACATCAAGTCACAAGTGAATGGCAAATTATTACAATAATTAGATGAGATAGTTACTTATTAACCAAAGATTCAAGGAGATTCTACTGCACTGAAGGTGAGGTAAATCCAATTATTTAAAAATAAACATTTTTACTATGTCATAATTAAGTGAAAAATAAAATAAAGCCTCCTACAAGGTTAATCTTACTTCTCAAATTTGCTGAGGACCTAAGACTACATTTTTTCAGATATAATAGATAAAAACAGCATTATTTTGCTTGGAAGTATAATATATATTTCTCTCCCTTCCCACCAGGAGGGGATTTAAATATCCTTACAATTCTTTTCAATTAGTCTTTAAAATTATCATAGTCAAATCTCAATAGGTAGGAAGAGAAGCTGAGAAAAGGTATAGTAAACATTTCTACGGAATTCACTTCTAATAAATTATTAGTTTTCTTGTTGCATTCAGATGACTAATTATTCATTAGAAACATAAGCAGCTCTTAAAATGCCAATTAGGTAGGAAGGTATCTTGCAGTAAAAGGAAAAAAATATACCTGAGTCAATGCCAACCAACTAATAAAAAGCCCTCCCAAAGCCTGAGAATGAATGTTACAAAATGCAGGACACTTGAGGACGTGTTAACAGGTTGCAACCCCAGAATGATTTGCATCGCTTCTTATGCAAATAAAAACAATCTGTTGTGCAGCGGGCCAAATTTCTCAATGTACGATTTCTAAAAGCTCTTTTGTTGTCAGTCTAACCAAGCATTCTACTGCTGACCTTTAAAAAGAATAATACAAAAGCCAGAAAAGGTTGTCTCTTTGCTTGGGTATCTTCATTACAATTAGTTGTCTAATCAGTTCTTCCATTACTAATAATATTTTGACATGGTTTACTTTTCTGAAACTTTGCAGGTAAAAAATCTCTAGGAAGCTTGAAAAAATATTTTTGGAAATGTTTCTGTTATATCAGGTCAGTGGAAGAAGGAATCAGATTCTTGTCCTGACCACACTATTTATTTCCCCTGTGATTTCTCAACCTGTCATTATAGAATTATAGAATTTGAGCTGGAGGGGATCTAAGAGAACCCCTTATTCAATAGAAAAGGTAACAGGATACCATGAAATTTAAACATCTTGCCCAAGTTCATATAACTAATAAGAACTGTGGATACAGGGAAGACTAGAACAGATTTCTGGATACTCATAATTATTGTCTCAAGCTATGACCACACTTCCAAAAATAAAACACACACACGCACACACACAAGTAACCATGAGCATTTGTATACTTATGCATGATCAATCAGTAGCATGATATGTATACAGTCAATAGCATGATTACATATACTGATTAAAATACAATTATAAAACTGGTGAGAGAAAAATATTAGTGTTCAACTAGCATAAAATGGCCTGTTTTGCTAAAGATAATGCAATACTCTATCTTTATGGTTTGTTTTAATATATGGCTTTAGAACTTAGTAAGCCCTAAGGCTTTTAACATAGGGTCATGTCAGCTTGATATGATTATTTTTACTCCTCTTTAATTATACACTGATATATACTATTATTTAAAACATCTTAAAGTTGGCTGATCGAAGAATTTACAGGGTACCAGTTGGGTCTGCCTTAGATGTCAACTAGCTGATAGATAAAGCCCTCAAAGAGAAAACCTGCCTGGAGCTATCAGTGCATGTGTGGGCTAAATCATGAAAAGGTATTCTAAGAATGTATATCACTCAACTAAAATACTGAACATACAGACACTAGGAGAGAGATATATGTATACTGTAAAAACATCCATGTGATGACATTGACCAGAAAGGTAGAAATATTAGGCCACTGAATGGTTTGAATCATATGATAAAAAAGCTAGTAGTACTTTTTTCCCCTGTGAAATATTATACTTTTTGATTCAGTTCAGTTGTAGACCCAGGTGACATTTTTCTATTGATACTATAATATAGCAGGAACGTCTACAGACATTGTTTTTCTACTGTTTTTGTTTTCTCTTTAGTATTACTTCAAAGTTAATTTGAAGAGTTAATTTCAATTCAAATTTGAAATTTAATCCTTATGCTACAGGTTTGACTTTATTTTATTTATTAATCCATTCTGATGAGACTTCCATGACTTTATGTGAACATCAGAGAATTACACTTTCTCCTTGTTCCTGCAACTACCTTCACAGATAAGACAAAAATGAAAGTCTGAATTATAAAGGAGCCATACATACCATTGCTATAATTATAGTAGACCCACTGCCCACTCTTGGGTTTTGGAAGTGACACAGGTGTCTCTTCAGCAGGAAGACTGCAGAATCTGCATTCCACGAACAGCCGCTGGATAGTGTCGTCTGCAGTTACTCGGGAATCATTAAGGCTTAGAGCTATGATCTCAATCTGAATTTTTTCTGATGGCTGTTTAAAGAGCAAAAACAAAAAAACCAACAAAGAAACATAAAACAAATGAGCAAAACCCCCTTTACTCTTTTTCACTACCAATTTTAAATAAAACATGAAGGCCAATGGGTTTCTTTTTTGGAACGCATTGTACACTACTGTATAGTTACACATGATAGATTATTCACGACAGAGAGAGAGAGAATGAGATTCTAATGCCCCAGGGTTTGAAGTTAACAGTGTCATGGCAAGAGTCTCCTGATTTACATTTGAGGCTATAAATACCCCACTAGTAGTCTATCAGGGGGGAAGATTATGAGATCTTCATCTCCGATTGCTCTCAGAATGACAAGTATCAGTTGGCCTTATTTCAAACTATGTAATGAAGTACATGTTTATCACTGCTTTTATTTAATCTACAGTACCTGAGAAAGTTACGGTTATGAAGAGATCAAAGCCTGTTGAATACTTCATAGCTCTTATGCTAATAAATGTCGCTATATGAATCCATATTAAGGAGAGCAGAAACTATAGTTCATCCTCTTATATATTCTGCCACAACATATTTCATTCAGTAAGAAATGTTTTCAAACAAAAGAAACAAAATTGTTATCTAATTTACTACATATTTCCTTGTAATTACAGAATTAACAGCTAAAAATATATTCGTTTTACTGTGTAATTTTCATTTCAATCCTTAATAGATTTTTGGTGTCACAGACATTACTACATGAGCCATACATGTTCCCTTCAGTAACGATTTAAAACAAACTATGGACTACGACTTAAAAATTAGATCACACCAAGATAACCCCTCACTTAAATGTTTGTTTCTTACAATTTTAAATTTGTGCTTCATTCCCTTTTACTAAATCCCTCTTTATTAAATTCAGAAGCATGCTACTGTAGATTATATAACTTCAAATAACAATTAGAAAATCCTGAAACTGAGACCTGTCTATATGACCAACTTTTAGGAACTCACTGTCAAACATAAATCAGTGTGCAAAAATTCATCACAGTGATTACTTAGACATTTCAAAGCATATAATGTAATTAATCAAACTGAAAAGCACAACTATCCTATTGTAACAATATCCCCATAAAGAACAATTTCTATTACTGTCAAACCCCCTCAATATTTGATGAAGTAATTTTACCCCATTCTTTCAAAAGACATTTTCTTTTATTATGTATTCTAAGGCACTTTAACTAAAAACCCAAATCTGAATATTTCAATAAGGTTATTTTATTATTCAGTAGATTCATGGAAATTTTACTAGGATGACAGAGAAAATTCCACACCATTCTGTCTCCACTAATACAGGTACAAGGCTGCAGCTGGCAATATTACTAGGATTAGCATAGTATGATGAAATATTTAAAGGAAAATTTTTTCTAAAACCTAATAAATCAAATGACTGCCAAATGTCATTAAAGTGATGGTCTTTGACTTGAATATGCTTTTCATATTCAAATTTGAAAAGAAAGAGATGAAAGCCTGGAAAGGTTACTCGGTTTCAACTAATAACCTCAAGCCCTCTCCGTTCACGTGCATAAAAAATGAAGTTGGCTCCATTGTCTAACCTCACTTCAGAAAAGCCCTTTTCTGCTCGCTGAAGACTAACGTGGCAAAGAAAATATTTTAAGTGATATTATTTTTTCCTCAAAATGTATGGTTGTTGTCAAAATAACACACATGAACACCCATTTTACAATTCTGCTTCAAATGCAGCACGATGCATGATTAAGCCTTTTACATGACTTGTAATTTGAAAAAACTCAGAATTGTTATAACAGTAACTTCTTATAAAACATTCTTGTTCGTTTCTGCACAAAAGAATTAAAGGAAATTGGCCATAAAAAGGCAAAAGAGGCATATACATGTTTATTTCTACATTGTGAAAAGAAGAATTTAAAGTTGTTTATCGTGGAACTCAATGAAGAGGCGAATGAACTTTTAAACAGCAGAGGAATCAAATTTATTTAACTGGTTATTTTATTAATAATATATTAAGTATATCGTTCCCATACGAAAACTTGCATTTTTCTAAGAATGTATTTAGGCTGTTAAATAAGACTATATATAAAAATCTAATTCTAAACGAAAGTAGATTACAGTCAAAGAAACAAACCAAAACTTCAATACCAAACAAACCAAAAGAAAACCTACCGTATTACACAAATAAATAAAAGAGCTTTAAAATTCCTCACATGACATCATCTCCTTTCTGAGCCAGTCTTTTGTTACTGTTTTCCACCCCACCCCTATCCTGCCCCAACCTCATTACCTCTATCCTATGTCCTTCTAAATTCTCTAATATTCCAAACAGAAGTTATCATTTCTTTGTTCTTTTTACGCTACATAAACCAACTTAAAATACATCAAAAAAGGTAGAAGTTCCAAATTATCCAAATTGTATGTATTTAGGGAAGCATGCTCTCAATAAAGAATTTTCCAAACATGATATATTTTGGCTACCGGGCTAACCAATTTATTTTTCAACATTGGAACAATTCTGGTGTGTTCTTGCCTCTGTGCGTTGAAAGTTCAACTAGATTATATATTAAAAATTTTGAAGATTAGGAAGCACTTCCCACTATATAACTGACAACTCCAACTTAGTGTCAGAAATGAACTCAAATTCTCTCCTTTCCCCCAAACTCCATTCATCCTCTGCAGCTTCCTATCTCAGGTGACACGGCCATCCACCTGGTCACAGACAACGAGGAGACTGTGGGGCCACTTTGGCCATCCCCGGTTTTCATACCCACCACACATCCTACAGATGACCCATTCCTGTTCATTTTACTTCTTAAACACTTCAATGATTCGTCAAATTATTGAAAGCTTATGATATTTCAACACTGTATCAGCTACTGGGGAGATAAAGACAAAACCGCATGTGGTTTCTTTCTGCAAAGTGGATCTACTTTCAGGGCTGGAAAAGAGGTGAGGCACTCTTGCCCTAATCCCTTTTCTGCAGTGGCAACTACTCTTCTTGTGGCTAAATTCTCCCTCCAAAAACAAATCAGGTATCACCTTTCTGCTTGAAAACAGATGAACCTTCACTCCAGCCATTTTCCGGGACCAGGGGTGCGCTGTTTATATAGCTCGGGCTTTGTGTCGAAAATCTTCTCTATCCGACAAAATTCTGCTTATTTTAGGCCCTGGGCCACACATGCTGTCCTTTGATGATGGCATCACAAATCTTCCAGAGCAAGCTGGTTCCCCCACTGGACCCTTACTGCACTTTTCAGTCACATTATACCGCCTGGATTTCTTTACCCACCTGCCTCTCTCTGGAGACTGTGAGCTCCTGGAGACCAGAGCTGTATCTTTACTACTCTTCTGCTGTTCGACATTCTATCTGGCACATAGTAGGCCCTCAATAGTCAGTAAAAGATACAGAGTCAAGGGAGATTGAACATCTTTTATATATTCAGATTATCTTTTGTATGTTGCCAGAAATAGGCAATTACTAGTGTTTTCTCTTTTAACAAATATTTATTGTGTCTCCCCTGTTTTGGTAAGCTGGTGATGAATAACTGTTGAAAAATATTCAGAAATCTTGCTGTTCTAGATTTTAGTTAAATAAGAATATTTCAAAGACAGGTCAATATTGTAGAATTGAGATGGCAGTTTACTATTATTTCAACTTTTTTGTATGTTTGAAATTTTTCATAATAAAGCAATGAAAAAAGTTCCTTTAGGAGCCTGGGAAGGGATAACAATATTCAGATGCCTAAAGCGAAGCCTCTGCAGATAGATGCATAGTAATGTCTCTTCAGAATCACTAGAACATGACGGGGGCTCTTCAGCCAGACATTAATATCCTTCACATATAGGAAGTTTGCCATACAGTCTAGGCTTTAGGCTTTTCCTGTATCCTTTTTTTTTTTTGTAGAGAGAGCTCGAACGCAGGGTGTGGGGCCCCAGGTGGGGAGAAAGAAAATCTCCTCACACTCCACACTGAGCGTGGAGGCCTCCATTCCATGACCCTGAGATCATGACCTGAGCTGAAATCAAGAATCCGACACTTAACGGACTGAACCACCCAGGCATCCCTCCTGTTTTCTGTATGTATGAACGTTTGTTACTAAGTATGATGTTACTTTTTTTGTCTCCTTCACCAACTGCCCTATTAACTTCCCTAGTTAGAAAAGATGTTGTTGTCAGCATATAAAAAGAGCATTTAAAAATTCTGACTGTGGCGACAGAAGTAATAGAAGTCACTCAAATATGAATTGCAAGCAACTTATTTTTAGTTGTCTGTATAGATGGACACTACATATTATGTGATTGAATGATCTAGAAATGTGATGACAGCTATTATTACTCCCAGAGAAAAAATGTTATAGCTCTCATGATTTTGGCTCAATTCCACTATTGCTTCCCGATTGATGTTAATTCATTTTTAGGCCATATTTTTCTATAGTATTTACTTAAGCTTTTATTGGTATGTTTAAATTTTTTGTTTTACTTAGAGGATCATGCTGAATTCTTCCGCCATCAGAGCAGCTACACTGGAGTTGAACTATTAGCCTCCTAAAAATTAATTATACTTGACAGCCCTTAAACATAGTTTTCCTTAACTGAGAATGGCCTGTGAGAAAGGTTTTGCAACTTGTATCAGTCAGTTAGATTTAACTTTAACTCGGTTGAGATTACACGTGAGTTTTATTTCTTTCTAAATCTCTACAGTGAATAAGCATTTCTGTAAAATTATAAAGTAGAGAAAGTAATTTAGCATATTCAGGGACTCAGCATCTTAAACAGAGGTTACCATTTTGCTGTATCTGATTCAAACTTTTTTGTTGTTACTGAAGAAATAAAACATTTCAGATGCAGCTAAAGCCCCCACCTATTTCCTTTCTCTCCTTCCCCCCAGAGGAAACCAGCATCCTGAAAGTGATGTGTATCACTTCCAATCATGCTGGCATGTTTCCTGCAACATATGTATATTTCCATTAACAACAGATAGTACTGTTTTCTGTTTTTACATTTCATATTAGTGATAGCCTCCTCTATTAATCATTCTACAACTTGTGTTTTTTTACTCAATACTATATTTAGAAATTTGTGTTTATAATTAAAATCGAATTCAATCATACTTTATACAGAATTCCATTCATATTGCATACACAATCTATAGTCCAGTTTTTTCTCTACTGATAAACAACTGAGTTGTTCACAATTTTTTGCTATTAACAGACAATGTCGCATTGTCTATCCCTTTATGTTTTCCTGCGTATGTGAGTGATTCTCTTAGGAGAATTGCTAAGTGAGAGATATGAGAAATTCAAATTACTCCTCAAATGGTTACATGAATTTACATGAGTATTATATTTATCACCATAAAAATGTGTGTGGGGTGTGTGTGTAGAGGGGGGTGTATGTGTGTAAATAAATAGAAACAAAGCCTACCTCTTAGGAGCCACCATAGGTAGAACTTGGTACTTTATAGTGAAATGACAGATACAAAATGGAAGTAGAAGGTGATGATCTATAACAGCTCTTTGGGAGAAATAAGAGTAAAGAGAAACTCACACTGTTGAGATAACAATGTTTTTAATAAACAAAACCAAAAACCCCAGCTTTCATCTGTGGCAGTAACCTATCTTTTCTCATTGGTTCTGTGAAAGACCTATATTGAACAATTACTATAAATATTGAAAACTTCAGTGGTGGAGAAAAAAATGGTGCTAGGGTTTAGAGAGCTTATTTTTAGAATATTGTCATGGTCTCCCTCATACACCATGTAAATTACTGCATCTATAAGGGTCAGCAAATTACAGAAGCTTGTTACCACATGTTCTAAAGCAATGGTTGGAATATTTTTTCCTGTCCTGATACAACTGGGGGGATATGACACATTTCCATCACTAACTATGGCTTACTATGGCAGTTAATGTGAAGGAAGGAGAGAATTTTAAAAATTACCCTCAATTTCAGGTGATTTTGATACGCCATTCCTTTTCCACCATCATTGAAAACAGATGTTATAGTACAGTGGTTCTCAATTTTGGCTGCACATTAGTATCACCGGGGGAGCTTTAAATGAAATTCGGATTTAGCTGATCCGAACAGAGCCGGGCCCTGGCATTTAAAAATGCTCTCTAGGTGATCCTAGTGTTCAGTCACAGTGAGAAGTACTGCTTTTCCCTCAAGCTGTTCTCAAACTCTAGCACATGCCAGAATAACCTGAAAGGTTTGATTACAAACACACAGATTGCTGGGACCCAGTCTCTTGAGTTTCTGATTCATGAGGTCTGGGGTGGGATCCAAGAATTTGCATCCTCACAAGTTCTCAGGTGATGCTGATGTTGCTGCTCTGGGGACCAAATTTTGAGAATCACTGCACTAAACCAAAAAAGATTCAACCTACATTTGTTGACCCTTTCTAAAATATTTATTAAAAGGCTTCTAAAGGGATGTCTGGGTGGTTCAGTTAGTTAAGTGTCTGCCTTTGGCTCAGGTCATGATCCTGGGGTCCTGGGATGGAGCCCCTCTGGCTCCCTGCTCAGTGGGGAGTCTGCATCTCTCTCTGCTCCTCCCCCTGCTTGTGCCCTCTATCAAATAAATAAATAAACAAACAAGTAAATAAATAAATAAAATCTTTTTAAAAAGCTTCTAAAATATTCATACTAAATCGTTCTTTAGTTAACATTTTAGTATAGAATTAGCCTACAAATTATTTACTTTCTAGAAGCAATCTACACTCATCGTTAAAAATAATCCAACAATATAAATCCTAAAAAGTAAAGTAGAAAGGTTCCTTGTTTCCTCCCAACTCAGGGGTTGGCAATTTTTTGCTGTAAAGGCTCAGACCGCCAATATTTTTTGCATTGCAGGCCATATGGTCTCTGTTACAAATACTTAGCTCTTGTAAAATGAGTATAGAACATAGACAATATGTATTTACATGTGATGGGTGTGGCTCTGTTCCAATAAAATTTTATTTACAAAAACAGGTAGAGGGATGTGTTTGACATGGGCCATAGTTTTCTGACCCCTGCCCTGAGCCATGTCTCAGAGATACTGCTAATGGTGTTTGGATTATATACTTTTAGACATTTTCTTTGCTTACATAAACCTAAATGTTGTATCTGTATACTCATGAAAAAGTACGTATGTACGTATATACAAATATTTTCCCTTTTTTGCTTCTTTGTAATGGAATTATCAGTGAGGTATAATTTCTTAACCATCAGTTTGGCAAAGGTGTGATGTGGGGAAGCAGAAATTAATATCTATTGTTGCTTTAATCAGAAATGTTTGTATTAGAAAACACTGGTAGAAACCTAAGGGTCCACCAAAAGGGGTTTAAGTCAATATGGTAGAGCTGTGGGGTAGGAATATTATGGATGTGTTAAAAGAAATGGAGTATATTGCTATTGGAAAGATGTCCCTAGTATATTAGGAAGAGATAATTAAGTTGCAAAACATAAAAAAGAGTTTTGGAAGCAATTACTACCAGGAAGTAATTCAACATTTCTTGTTTTAACCGAAAATATATTTTGAAACTTACTCTATTAGCTTAAGCTTCCATATGTAAACTATTGGGAGGGAATTAATTTACCCACTGATAGGATATCATATTTGATTCTGAAGTGATTTAGTAATTTGTAATACGTGAATTCTAAAAGTAATGAGTTACTTTATGCCGTTTTGCCCTTCAAATCTTTAATACATATGTTGCTGAAGATCATTATTGCAATCACCTGGGAATGCCAGCTCATATAGTTCAAGAGGACCTGCTTTCTAGGTGGAATTGTAATTTAGTCCAATTGAATATGACAATTTTTACAAACTGCTATTAGTAGAAACAGAGAGATGTAAATATGCAATGCACAGAAGAGTCCACTGCTCTTCCAGCATGAGCTCCCGTTCTCACCCGTGCGTGCACCTGAAGAAATCTGTAAATTGATGGTTGTACATTTCGTTGTGAAAATGGAAGGCTCCATGGTTTAAGTGATAAAACTAGAAATACTTTGCAAGAAGGATTGTTAATTCTTTTTTTTAATGCCATGGCAGATGCAAATTTTTGGTTTTGATGTCTATTTTAAGGACCTAAAACAAGGCTTTTAATCAATGTATTATACATCAAATTGATACTGTTAACTTCTGATTATTCAAATTAATAAAATATTCATAGAAAAATGTCCAAAGTTTTACATTTCTCAGGCTCCCCCCCCCTTAATTATCATGCCTAGAAGCTTTTCAGTAAAAGCAGCAGTCATCAGGCTGACGGAATCTGACAGGCCAGCAAGGCCCAATTATACTGGTGCTCTGTGGCACTTTGATGTCCTGGAAACGAAGAGAGATAGGGGCAAATTGAGTAGCACATTATGTTAATGACTTGATTTAATCCAGCCACTAAACTTTATGTAGCCTGTTAAAAAAGATGCTAACACTAATTATGCCACTTTGGAAAGAAAAGGAGGGGACAAGCATTTCACTCTGACAAAGCGAAGCTCATAAATGTTGTAAATGAAATGAAACAAAATGAAGTAATCTATGATTAATTATACATCATAGACATGAAGAAAAGAGGAAGAACCAAGTAATATGTCTAAGTCCTGGGAAATCTGTTAGATTCCTTTTAAGGATCAACGTTTCTAAGAGATAACTAGGAGCTGTGAGATTTTGAATCATGAAAAAAAGAAACTGCGTGATCTTAAAGTGCTTATGCAGTTAGCAGGTCATTCAGATTCACAGTGTAACTGGCATAAATGATACTTATCTAGGACACTACTTCTAGTCTCACTTTTGTGACATTATAGGGTAGAGGCAATTAAAAAAATCTATCAAGTGGGGATAACCACAGAGTAGCGTTCTCTAATTACTTTTTAATTAGTCTCTGTGCCTCTAATCTATTCTTTACATTATTGATAGCATGCTCTTTTAAAATGCGATTCAAGAGTGTAAACTCCCTAAGAGCAAGAGGATTAATTCCCTTCTTCACTGCCTAGAATAAAGCTTGGAACACAGCAAATGCTAAGTATTGGTTTAATTAGTGAGTGGTCTTCACCCTCCCTTAAAAGCCGTCATTGGCTGCCCATAGAACTTCAGGATAGACTTTAACCTTCTCAGATGATACATAGAGGCCTATGTGTAGGCCTATGTGAAAAGATAGGACGTGCCTATCTTTTCAGCATCTTCTCCTGAGCCTCCACAGCTGTGCCATAACGTAGAAAGCCACCGAAACCATCTGAAAACCACTGATTTCCAGAAAGAGCCATGCTCCACATTCTCCCTAATTCTTAAGCTATTGTTCCTTTGACCTGTAAAGATACCATGACCCTTATTAATTCCTAATCATCTTCAACACGTGGCTCAAACGTCACTGACTTTAGGAAGTCTTTCTTGATGAGGGTCCCTCACGTTGTTAGGTACCTGCCTGAAAGTTCCCACAGCACCCTGTGCCTTTCATTCTCCTCGTGCTAACCACTGTGCACTGACTGTGTTTCCCCTGTAGACTGTGACCTCTCTGAAGCCAGGGACTGCTTCTTTTATGACACACAGCAGATGCTAATGAATGCAGGACTGTGAAAATTAAAGGACATAGTCTATAGGATGTGCTAATTTAGCACTAAGAGCCATTCAGTATTATCTTCCTTCTGATAAAAGCCATGCATCACTGTCCTAAGATTTCAACCTGAAGCAGTTCTTGAGAAAGAGGTAAAGAAAGAAACTAATGAGCCAGAAGGATTTTTAAGCTTAAAAAAGGTTTTATGCTAACAACACCTTGACGAAAGTTAACATCCTCAACAATCAGACAATGACATCCTGTTCCTCCTGACATGATGCCCTGGAAAGGACATAGCCCTGCTTTTGTAGTATTCCCACCAAAACATAGAGCTGAATCTAATATGAGGAACATCACATTAATCCAAACTGAAGGATAGTCTACAATATAAATGATCTGGATTCTGAAAAAATGTTAATCTGAAAGAACCAACATAAAGAAAGATTGCAACCATCATTATGGATTACAGAGGCTAATGAGACAGGAAAGTTAAACACAGCGTGCAATCTGGATTGGATCCTGGACCAGATTAATCAAATGCTATAAATTATACTACTGGAACAATTGGCAAAATTTTAATGAGAACTGTAGATTAAATGAATGGTATTATATTATTATTCTGAAGTATTTAAGAGTAAACGAATACAACTTCTATAACACTGAAATGATTCATTATAATTATGTATGCAAGAACGTGTATATATACATGTGTAGGTGCACATAAATATAGGAGAGACAACAGAAATGATAAACAATGTAGCAAAATGTTAACAGTTGATGGATGTGGGTGAAGTATATTTAGGAGTTCCTTGTACTACTTTTGTGATTTTTAAAGAAAAATGTTCTGTGACTCATACTGAATAACAAAGTAGCACATAGAAAAACTGGTATAATCACTAGAAAATACTTCATTTCATGAGTATGGTGATCTCTTGAGGTTTGTTCCTATGCTTACAGATTAAACTATTTTATTCTATTTGGTAAATAATTAAAAAAAATTTTTTTAAAGATTTTATTTATTTATTTGATAAAGATCACAAGTAGACAGAGAGGCAGGCAGAGAGAGAGAGAGAGAGAAGGTGAAGCAGGCTCCCTGCTGAGCAGAGAGCCCGATGCGGGACTCGATCCCAGGACCCTGAGATCATGACCTGAGCCGAAGGCATCGGCTTAACCCACTGAGCCACCCAGGCACCCCTCTATTTGGTAAATAATTTAACACAATTAAATATCACCGATTAACATAAAATACTGGTTAGTACCTTCTACTAAAAGTAGAATTTTTAAAAGCATGTGGGAGATGATCAAGGGCTACTGAGGCATAAAGCATTGCTTACAGCAGTTGCTTCCTTTAAATAGTATTCACACATTGGAGAAAGCATCTTAAACCATTATAATAAATCACATTTGGAATGGTAGTCAAGACTGTAGCAGGCTGTAGCGAAGTAACACAAATTACTTTCCCAGGAATAATAAGAAAAAAACCCAGTTTATTCTAAGGGAAAAATAGATGTGTACATTAGAATTAGTTGGATATTTTAGAGGAGTAGTTCTTTCTTTCACTAAACTTCCTTGTTAAATCGAAGTTCCTTATTCTGTCTTAGTCAAGGGCATTGAACAATTCCGCCGAGATGCTAGCAATGCTGCCAGTACACACGGTTCCCTGAATGACGGGTTTCTCAGCCTCGGCACTATTGACATTTTGGGCCAGATAGTTCTTTGCTGTGAGTCCTGTGCATTGTAGCGTGTTGAGCAGCAACCTTAACCTTAACCCTACCTATTCCATGCCAATAGCAGTCCCACCCAGTGTGACAATCCAGAATGCCTTCAGATACTGCCAAATGTCCCCTGGGGGATAAAATACCCCTCCCCCCAGTTAAAAATTGTTTGGTCTAAGGTGCTATAATTTAGGTAACATTTTCCTACACTTTGAAAGTTACTTTTGAATGATGAATACAATGTTTAGAAAATAAAATGAGCTATTACAATGTCTCCCTAGTATCTATTGGATAAAATCCAAAATGTTTGGTTTTCAGCATTATACCTAAACTCTTCTATCCTCTTATATAAAAAGGCTGCTCGGGGCGCCTGGATGGCTCAGTGGGTTAAAGCCTCTGCCTTCAGCTCGGGTCATGATCCCAGGGTCCTGGGATCAAGCCCCACAATGGGCTCTCTGCTCTGCAGGGAACCTGCTTCCTCCTCTCTCTCTGCCTGCCTCTCTGCCTACTTGTGATCTCTCTGTCAAATAAATAAATAAAATCTTAAAAAAAAAAAAAGGCTGCTCTAGTTAGCGTATTCTTGACTTCTGAAACACATATGCATCCCTGCACATGATTTTCTCTCTGCTGCCATATATCCACATCTTTGAGATATCACAGTTAAAGCAGAACACTCCTTCTTACTGTGTGACTGGCCATAGCCAAATAGGTCAAGTGTACACAACCGATAAAGATGGATCCAACCTAGAGGCTAGGCATGTTTAATTAGATTTTCTCCTCCGGGGTGTGCATGTTTGCATGGTTATCTTTGGTAATAAAAAAAAGAAAGCAGAGCAAGTCAGCTTAAACTTAGGAGAAATAGACATGAAGCCCACAAGAGGGCACGTGGACCAGCTCTGGGCATACCTTCATAAAGTCTACTAAAGAGTTACTTCAAGTTTCTCCTTCCTCTGAACTTCCTTACTTAGTGGGAAGATTACCAGCAAGTCACTTTCTCTCTCAAGACCTCAGTTTATTCATTTGAAAAATGAGAAAGCAGGCAAGAAAACAGCTGAGTATTCTTTACCTCAAATATCTATTACATTAATTATTGGTACTGTCACCTGACATTGTTCTATATTGTAATTTAATAGCCAAATAACTACTTGACTTTTCATGAACACATCTTCCCAATTAATGCAGATGTCCCCAGAGGGCAGGACCAGAATACCGTATTTACTTCCTTAGGGGAAGTGTTGACCAACTGCAGACACTGAATCCCTGGGAATCACTATGTTATGATAAGAGGGATGAGTGCTGTTTGTACTTTGACTCGATAAATACATCCCTTACTGCCTGCCTTCTTAAACCCCAGGCCTGATTCAGTATCTCATTTCTCATTCTTATGTTCAAAAGGCTAAATCATATAGGTATCCAAAAATCCTGATGAAGTAGGCAAAGTGTTTCATAAGAACTATTGATAAATGAGAAAGAAATGTCTGATTCAAACATGCAGTCTTACTACTCTTGATGTAATGAACAGAGGGCTCTTAATAAAATAATGTAATAGTTAAATTTTTTAAAGATTGATTGACTGATTTGAAAGACACAGAGAGAGAGAGGGAGAGAGTATGTGCTGCGTGTGAGCAGCGGGAGGGGCAGAGAGAGAGGGAAAGGGGAAGCAGACTTCCGGCTGAGCATGGATCCCAACGTGGAGCTTGATTTGATCTTACAACCCTGAGATCATGATCTGACCTGAATCCAAGAGCTGGATGTTCAATCGACTGAGCTACCTAGGGAACCCTTGACAGTTAATTTTACCTTTCAACTTGACTGGACCACCAGATTTTCAGACCTTTGATCAAACATTATTCCAGGTGTGTCCATCTGGCTGTTTCTGGATAAGATTACCATTTGAAGTGGTAGACTGAGGGAAGCAGACTGCCCTCACCAAGGTGGATGGGGCCTCCTCCAATCAGTTGGAAGACTGAACAGAACAAAATTGGTGAGAAATCCTCTTGCCTGATGGCCCTCAGAAGCAACACTGGTCTTTTCCTGACTCTGAACTTGAACTGAAACACTGGCTCTTCTTAGGTCTCCAGTCTGCCTGCTTTCTAGCTGGAATTTATACCATTGGCACTCCTAGTTTTAAGGTCTTCAGACTCAGATTGGAACTACACCATTGACCTTCCTGGGTCTCCAGCTTGCTGAATACAGTTCCTGGGACTTCTCAGTCTCCATAACCACGTGACTCAATTCCTTATAATAAATCTCTTTATATGTACATATTTGTACGTATATATCCTATTTGTTCTGTTTTCCTGAAAAACCTGAATACAAATGCCTATGGAGCTAAATCCCACACAAGGGACTCATTTTCCCTTTGAGTCCCATTATCAAAAGTTTCTAATAGAGACCAGAGAATTTCTATTCATTAGTTTGATAAATAATTTAACAATTTCAGGTTTGATAAAGCAAAAAAGCTAAACTGAACTAAATGCTATAATTAGAAGTCTTCAGGCAACCATATTCAAGATTCCTTCCTTGATTTACTGATTTTGAACAATAAAAATTCCATATATCAGGATGCCATGGGTCAGGTGATATTATAATTAATAATGATAAAAAAACTTTGGACAGATGAACTGTTTTGCTTGTACTTATCATTCTTTTGTTTGTATTTGGGTTTGTTCTGCAGAGAGGTTAAGCTAAGAATTTTAAGAGTTGAAAAAATTATTCCAATTTTTACCCATAAAATAGAAATTCTGAAAAAGGAATATAATTAATCATTTCAGGAAAATTAATGTAGATGAATAGAAAAAGCTAGGGCCTTTTTACTTCACTTACATTTACTTTAGAATAACTACCCCCCCTTAAAATTTAAAAAAAAAATGCTCTGGTAAGTAGTATACTTCTCATATAAAGTATAATTTTCTTTTCAAAACTTCCATTTGCATACTGCTTTTCAGCAATGTGCTACAAAACAAGTATACCCATACAAGATTAATTACCTTCTATAAAGGTTTACTGTTTTGGTGGAAATGAAATAACTTTAATAGTTTATCAGTGGACATACTTTAGTGTATGAATGAATTCACACTTGAAAGTATTAATGTTTTAAATGCAATATCCCATTTTGAATTCTTAAAGCTCAGATTGCATTCTTTCTTAAAAAGATTTAATTTATTTATTTGAGAGGGAGAAAGAGCATGAGCAGGGGGAGGAGCAGAGGGAGAGGGACAAGCAGACTCCCTGCTGAGTGGGAAGTCCGATGAGGGGCTAGCTCCCAGGACCCTAAGACTGTGACCTGAGCCAAAGTCTGATGCTTAACCTACTAAGCCACCTAGGCACCCCTCAGGCTGGATTTAACACATCTTTGTACAATCATTTTGAAAAGGAGTCAGGGAAGTCAACCGGTTTTAGCAAGTAACTGTTAATGCTGCTGCTGATAGGTATTCTTAACATGTAAGCAAAAATAATACAAGTTATGACCCATCACATAATGAAACTACATATAAATTTTCTTTTTGTACTAGATGATTACATGGGTAATATTGTGAGGATACATAAAATTTTCCCAGAAATATTTTTGCCTTCAGATTTTCATATATGAAGATGGATACACTATGAACGAAAAGCAGCTTTATTTTGGAACATTTCTAGCCGGCATCAAGCTACTGACCTGTTTGATATTCTTGGAGACAGGACCTGGAATAATACACTCGTCGCTGTCCGATGCAGATCTCTCTTCCTCATCTGTTAAGAAACAAGGTTTTAGTGGCCCAAGTCTGTTAAACCGATTATATTTATACCTTGAGAAATGGAGCAATTTGTTATAAGCATTTGTGATAAGGATAACCTTAAAAGGACAATGTGATAATCATGTCTAGACCTTTCTTAGCAGCAAAGATATTTACTTTTACATTATAATTTAGAAAAGATAAAAAAATGACTGAAAATTCCAAGTTTAGTTTTAGTAGAAACAAAGATAATAAAAATATAGCTTGCTATATTTTGACTATTCAAAAATAGTCTTTTTAAAGAGGAGGACAGGGTAATGGGTATTGTCTAACAGCCTAATCAATTATACTGTGCAAATCAAGTTATTCTCACTATTTAGAAACATTTAAAAAATTTTGTAGTTTTATTGTGGTAAAATTGCCATATCACAAACTGCACATATTTAAAGAGCAAAATTTGATATTTTGACATATGTATAATTCTGTGAAATCATCACCACAATTAAGATTGTGAACCCATCCGTCACCCCACAAGTTTCCTTATGGCCCCTGTAATCTACCCTTTCTCTGTATCTCCCTGTTCCCATTTACCTTTCCCTAGGCACTATGTAGATGCTTTGTCACTGTAGTTGCCTCTTTTAGATATTTATATAAATTAAATCTTGTCAAGAGTTGTCTGAGTTCTTAGTTTTAATTTTTTAAAAGTTAATTTCTCTAGAATAATCCAGATGATAGTATAAAACCCAAAGAGAACATAAAGCCACTTAAAACATAAACTGGGATTGCGGTCAGCAGCAAGACTTGAATTCCACTGTGGCATGGCAGGTTGAGGTAAGAAGGTGCACGACAACTCTGCCAGCCCGTAGCTGACTACACTGAACCGTGTCCCGTCACTTCAGTCAAGAAACAGGTATCACAAAGTAGATCCCCTACTATGTGGAGATGTCCTAGGAGGCATGCTCTAACAGATTAAAGAAAGCACAGAATCAAGTAAATAATGGTAATTTCAGAAAGGAAAAAAAAATCACCTTCTGGTTCCAATTCCTCAGTTATTTCTGTTTCATCTTCAGAAGTCCAGCTTCGATCTGCTAGCTGACCCTCAGACAGGAAAGACACATCATCATCTTTTCCTTGTTGTATTTTCTCTTTTACCTTAGTTCCACTGCTTTCTTGAGAAACCTGAAGAAATCCAAGCATACTGATAACACTGGTGCTTTGATCACATGTGTTGCACTTGCTGAAGCACCTGACTCAGAAAGCCTGTAAGCCCAAGACTTAAATATACGCATAGGCACTATATGTAAGTGATTCATTAGAAAAACCGTCACTAACATTGCACAAATGATATTAGGCAGATAAATGAAAATATTATTATAAGCCAAGAATGAAAAATACATTAATATAAAAATGAATTTTATATTATTACTCTAATTCACAAATCTATTTATTAGTTGCTAATATCAGCATAATTGCAACACTGGTCATAGTTTTGATCTTGTGGTTCCCCGGAAGTTCTACATAAAAATAGGATTGATGTTATGAGTTCTTGATCCATTTTATTTATTTATTTATTTATTAAGAGATTTTATTTATTTATTTGACAGACAGAGATCACAAGCAGGCAGAGAAGCAGGCAGAGAGAGAGAGGGGGAAGCAGGCACCCTGCCGAGCAGAGAGCCCGGCGCGGGGCTCGATCCCAGGACCCTGAGATCAGGACCTGAGCCGAAGGCAGAGGCTACCACTGAGCCACCCAGGTGCCCCTTTGATCCATTTTAGTACAAAGTCTTTTAAGAATGAAATCAAACCTTTCAAAATAATTTTAATACAAATACATACCTCAGGACCATGTGAAAAAGTTGGCACGTCAGTTTCTATTTCTGGCGTATGCTCAACTTCTGATGAAACTTCCTTCACATCTTCAGGAGGAGTAGTTATCTCCTTTTATTGATGTAAAAACATGCATATATGGTATTTTGTATTTACTACTAAATTCCATATATATAAGGGAGTAAATACAGTAGTTACCCATATGACCCTAAATTTAGTTAGAGTATTTCAGTAAAATGGCTGATAGTCATCAGGGAATTTATATATGTAATTAAAGAATTGCAAACATCATTCATTGAAGCATTGTTTATAATTGCAAAAAAAAAGTGAAAACAATGCAAATATCCAACAGAATAGGATTAAATGAAATATGGTATGTCCAAATACTTGAGTTCTTTGCAACCATGAAAAAAATGAGAACGTAGATCTGTACTTACGCACACTGAAGAGAGTACCCAATACACTATTGAGTAAAAAATGCTAGTTACAGAAAAATACATATAGTTGTATACTGTTTCGTTAACAAACATGCAAGCAAACAACATGTATGTTCCCATGGGAGTAAGTATGGAAGGAAATTCACTAAAATTCTATCACTGATATATAGATTTGGGAAAATTTAATTTCATTTTTTTAAAAGATTTTATTTATTTATTTGACAGAGAGAGATCACAAGTAGGTAGAGAGGCAGGCAGAGAGAGAGAGAGGAGGAAGCAGGCTCCCTTCCAAGCAGAGAGCCCGATGTGGGGCTCGATTCCAGGACCCTGAGATCACAACCTGAGCTGAAGGCAGAGGATTAACCCACTGAGCCACCCAGGTGCCCCCCTAATTTCATTTTTAATTTCTTTTTTGCTTATTTGTATTTTCTAATATTTCTATGATGATTATACATTACTCATGTAATTAAAAAATTACACATGTGAGGATATATACTTTCTATGATCAACATTATTTTTTAACTCTATCAAATATCAATTTATAGCCAACTATTTTCCAGAATTCATAAACTGATGTTTATTTTTAAAATATTAGCTTATTATTTTTGCTACTTTATTTATTTATTGAAGATTTTATTTATTTATTTATTTGAGAGAGAGAGAATGAGAGAGAGAGCATGAGAGGGGAGAGGTCAGAAGGAGAAGCAGACTCCCTACCGAGCAGGGAGCCCAATGTGCAGCTTGATCCCAGGACTCCAGGATCATGACCTGAGCCAAAGGCAGTTGCTTAACCAACTGAGCCACCCAGGTGCTCCCATTTTTGCTACTTGAAAAGTAAATATGTCCAATAGAGAAATGGGAATGACAAACCAAAAACAAAATAAATTAATACAAATCCATATTTTCATTACCCAATGATAATATCCATTAGTAACAGATTTCTTTACAATTTTTCACCTTTTTCTTTATAATTAATTTTTTATTTCTTATTTTTTAAAAGATTTTATTTATTTATTATTCGCTGCAGAGCAGAGAGTCCAATGTGGGGCTCGATCCCAGGACCCTGAGATCATGACCTGAGACGAAGGCAGAGGCTTAACCCAGTGAGCCACCCAGGCGTCCCTATAATTAATTTTAAAAAAATTTATTTATTTATTTGACAGACAGAGATCACAAGTAGGCAGAGAGGCAGACAGAGAGAGAGGAGGAAGCAGGCTCCCCGCTGAGCAGAGAGCCCAATGCGGGGCTCGATCCCAGGACCCTGGGATCATGACCCAAGCTGAAGGCAGAAGCTTCAACCCACTGAGCCACCCAAGCGCCCCTATAATTAATTTTTTAAAAGAATTCTTTCTTTCAAGTTGATTTTAAAGATTTATTTATTTGAGAGGGGGGAAGAGAGAGAGAGACAGGAGGGACAGAGGGAGAGAGAGAATCCCAAACAGACTCCTTGCTTGCTAAGTGCGATCCCATGAGATCATAACCTGAGCTGAAATCATGAGTCAAGATATTCAATTGACTGAGCCACCCAGGTGCCCCTTTAGGATTCATTTTTTTTTTTTTTTTTAAAGATTTTATTTATTTATTTGTCAGAGAGAGAGAGGGAGAGAGAGCAAGCACAGGCAGACAGAATGGCAGGCAGAGGCAGAGGGAGAAGCAGGCTCCCTGATGAGCAAGGAGCCCGATGTGGGACTCGATCCCAGGACCCTGGGATCACGACCTGAGCCGAAGGCAGCTGCTTAACCAACTGAGCCACCCAGGCGTCCCTAGGATTCATTTTTAATGCAAATAAAAAACTTTCTTGGTTACATAGTGGTAATTATATTATAAATACAATGTATCTTGTGACATTTAAAAAACCTTAGTAATATGTCATAAAATTTTCTACTGATATAAACTTTCGGGTAAACGTCATTTTTAATACAATCTAATATTAAAATGAATGAATGTATCATAATTTAATGAACCATTTTCCTGGTGTTGGACATTTAACTAATTCACCATTTTCAGTTACTGTGATGACTAACATTGCAATAAACATCTCCATGTATGTCTTTTCTATATTTATGATCATTTATGTAGGAATCCAGTTACTTATGTTCGAATTCCAGATCTAATATTTTGCCCTTGAGCAAGTTACTTAAGCTCTGCACATATTACTTTCCTGATCTATTTCTTTTTTTTTTTAAAGATTTTTATTTGAGAGAGAGCAAGTAGGGGAGGGGTAGAAAGAGAGGGAGAGAATCTCAAGCAGATTCTGCCCTTAGTGCAAACCTCACAGCGGGCTCCATCTCACAACCCATGAGACCATGACTGGAGGCAAAAATCACGAGTTGGATGCTTACTAAAGTGAGCCACCCAGACACTGCTTACTTTCCTGATTTTTAAATGGGAATAATTCTAGTATGATCATAAGATTGTTCTTAGGATTAAATTGGTTTGTGGACATAAAGCATCTGGTTCAGTGTCTGACATATAATGAGCACTCAATAAGTGTTTGTTATTAAACACGGCCTGAATAATAATTATTGAATTCATTTATTTAGCACATATATACTAAATGCACTGTATATGCCAGGTATTATCTTAAGCTCTGAGAAGAAAAAGTGCTTTTATTTTTTAAAGATTTTATTTGAGAGAAAGAGCATGGCAGAGACAGAGGGAGGGAGAGAGCACAAGTTGGGTGGAGGGGCAGTGGAAGAGGGGAAACAGCCTCCCCACTGAGCTGGGAGCCCTACGTGGGGCTCAATCCCAGAAATGAGATCATGACCTGAGCTGAAGGCAGACACTTAATGGATTAAGCCACCCAGGCACCCGAGAAAAAATATTTTGATTTGGGTGGTGTTTACACAGGTGTGTACATAGGTAAAAATTCATTGAGCTGGGTACTTGAGTTTTGTGTCCTTTAACTATTTAGGAGTTACACCTCAATTACAAAGAAAATGTTTTTTTTTAAAGTCCAAAAGAGATGATGGTGACTTGAGTGGTGACAGTGGAGATGATGTGAATACAGGATATGTTTTGAAAGTATAGCTGATAGGTTTTGTGGATAAACTGGAAGCAGGAGGGGCGCCTGGGTGGCTCGGTGGGTTAAGCCTCTGCCTTTGGCCCAGGTCATGATCCCGGGGTCCTGGGATCGAGCCCCGCGTCTGGCTCTCTGTTCAGCGGGGAGTCTGCTTCCCTTCCTCTCTCTCTGCCTGCCTCTCTGCCTACTTGTGATTTCTGTTTGTCATATAAATGAATAAAATCTTAAAAAAAAACAACTGGAAGCAGGATGTGAAAAAGAGAATGACAAAGGGAAGCCTTTAAAATGCACTGATTAGGGGTGCCTGGGTGGCTCAGTGGGTTAAAGCCTCTGCCTTGGGCTCAGGTCATGATCCCAGGGTCCTGGGATCGAGCCCCACATCGGGCTCTCTGCTCCGCGGGGAACCTGCTTCCTCCTCTCTCTGCCTGCCTCTCTGCCTACTTGTGATCTCTGTCTGTCAAATAAATAAATAAAATCTTTAAAAAAAAAATAACATGCACTGATGATGCAGCTGGATGAATTGTTAGTTATTTATGGAGAATGGGAAACAATGGAAGAAACATTTTGGAAGAGGGTTGAGAAGTCACATTTGGTTTTTAACATGTTAAGTCTAGATTCCTATTACACATCCAGTGCATATGAAATAGGCAGGGAGAAAATAAATCTGGAATTTGACAGTGAGATCAAGACCGAAGATTATAAATATGAGAGTGACCACCTCTAGTTGTTTAAAACTATGAGATTGGCGAAGACCTCTGAATGGAAATATAGAGTGAGATGAGGTGTAGGTCTGCAGTGAAACTGCTGAGGCACCTCTACATTGAGAGATTTGGTCTAGGACAGGGAGAAGAATCACTGGTAAAGCTGGAGAGAAACTGGAAAGGCATGGTGTCCCAGACACCCAGTGAGGAGGGAGCAAGTATTCCACTGTGTCGAATGTTACTGGGAGATAAAGATGGGGACTGAGGATTGACTACTGGACATGGCAAAGTCAAAGTCATTGCGACCTTAGCAAGAATGGTTTTAATGAGGATGAATTTTGATTAGACTGAGTTCAAGAAACGGTGTGAAGAAAGGGCAACAGAATTAAGACTTTCTGAAGAGGTTTCTCCCTGCACTGTCCCCCCTCCCCCACCGAAAATAGAGGCAGAGGATTAGGGCTGTAGCTGGAGTTACAAATGGAGTCAAAGGAGGGTTTAGATCAAAGAGTAGGAAGAGTTAACATTTATACACAGTGCCAAATTGCGAAGCTAACATTCCAAGGAAAAAGTATTTTATTCACTTGTTTCCTTTGAAATCAGGTAGAGTATACTACGTCTACATCGTTTATTCAAAATACTTGGTATGAGACGAAAAAAATCAGTATTTTCAGTGTTTACTACTTACAGAACTCTGCTGTGGTGTGATATCCACAAAAGACACTTTCTTATCTACAGGTGTTAAACGCTGTCTTGGTTTAGGTGTTGGTGCCTAAGATAAATCAATATGTCAAACTGAGTATGATAAACATATACTTAGATAAGACTTCAGCTATTTTTTCTTTCTTTCTTTTTTAAATACTATTTCTTAAGTTCTATAGGAAATTCAAAGTCAGTGTTACTCACAACAACTAATGGGCTAACAGAGGATGTTGAAGGTACTCTTTGAACAACTTCTGACTCTTCTTTGCGTATAAAATTTCCCAAGTCTTTAGTTGTTATAGATCCACTTGGTGGAAGGTAAGCAAATTTCCATTTCAATATAACATGGATGGTTCCTGCAGGATGCTTTTTATGATCTGTTAACTCAAATATCCCTGTCAAGTTACAAAATAATTTTAATTAATGCTAGAGTGAAGTTTTATTACCATAAGGATGAAAGAACAAAGGGAACTACCCACAGCTTTAAAAATAACTTTAGCTTTTACTTGCACCTCAAATGGCTTAGAGAATAAAGACAAAATAATCTATGATAGGTTCATCTCTGAAGCAGACTGCTTTCAGAAATTAAGGCCTCAGTGATGACAATTCTGATTCCAAGGTGAGAAAATTAACTTATAAATATTTTAATTCACTGAAATTAAATTCAGAAATTATTCAGAATTTTTAGCCTTCCTCTAAGACATTATCTGGGTTATAGCTAAGTATCAACCTCCTTTTGCCTTAAATATTCTCACAAAAGACTTGTCTCTATAGAAAAATATATTAAAAGCGCACAATTTCAAATAATTTATATATGTAAGGAAGTCTTCATATTACCATGTAATTTTATCAAGATTTTAAATATATTTTACTGGGATTTGTTAAATTACTCCAAATTAATGGTAGCACAACAAAAAAGTGTCCAGAAAATAAACTGTCCAAAATGGTAATAAAAAGTATCACCTAGCTGTAACTGTAATAAAGAGTCACAAATTTTAGTCATTGCACTAATTTTTTTTTTTAAGATTTTATTTATTTATTTGAGAGAGAGAGAGAGACAGACAGACACAGCAAGCATGTGGGGTGAGGGAGCCCAATGCAGGGCTTGATCCCAGGACTCTGGGATCACGACCTGAGTCAAAAGAGTTGCTTAACCAACTGAGCCACCCAGGTGGCCCTGCACTGAATTTTTCAGTATGAAAAATTCCAGACTAGAAAAAAACAAACCTGTATTAAGTATAGTATAGCTCTTGTTTAGGAGTAGTATCCTTTACTTGGTCCTCAAGTGTTTGATACATTTTTTAATGGCTGGCTGGGAAAGAAAAAACAACTCTAGACTTTAGAACAAAAGAATATAGATGGAATATAAGGAGGTGATAACTTCTATTACAGGCACAGGTGGGACTTCTAGAATGGTTGAGTGAAGAGCTCAGTAAATCCTTTCTACAAAAAGAAGAACATGATAAATCTGGACAAAATGATGAAAAAAAAAGCCCCTATCATTTAAGTGCTCTGGAAATTGAACAAAGGTGTACAACGAATTGAGAACATTTATTGATAAGAATCTACAGAAACTCAGTAACAACAGTAAGAGTCAGAACAGACTCTAATAAACTACTTCCCTGGCTGAACAGGAGAACTGTAGACTGCCTGAACTTTGAAAACCCATTACCCAACACATACACTAATCCACAGAAAAAGTGGGGAAGCCTACCAGCTCAAGGTATTGAAGTACAATCTTTGACCAATCAATGACCACTAAACAATGCTGACTCAAGCTTAAAATTAAATAAATAAAAACTTAGCAGAGACATCAGTGGGAACAGTGAGAGGAAGATACAGAATTAGTTCAGGCAAGTCACCAAGCAAAAACAATAAGAGAACCACCCTGAGGAGTAGGGGACAGCTGAAATCTAGAGCTGCTATAATATAGTATCCTAAATGTCCAGTTTTAAACAACAACAAAAAAATCATGGTGCTTGTGGAAAAGCAGGAGTGTATGCCGTATACATAGGAAAAAGGTCGTCAATTGACACCTTGTGGGGGTGCCTCAATGTTACACTTAGCAGACAAAAACCTCAGAACAGCTATTATAAATACGTTCAAAAATTAAAATGATATTTAAAGAATTAAAGGAAAATGTGATGACAGTGATTTATAAAAAAGAATATAATAAAGAGAGAAATTTTATAAAAAAGAATTTTAAAAAATTCTGGAGTTGAAATTATAATTACTAAAATGAAAAAAATCAGTAGAGGGTTTCAATACGAGATTTGAGATGGCAGAAGAAAAAAATCAGTGATCTTGAATACTGACCAATAGAGATGATCCAATATGCAGAAAAAAAAAATGAAGAAAAATGAATAGTGCTTCAGAGAACTGTGGGATACCATTAAACACAAATGTACATGTAATTGGGAGTCTAAGAGGGAAGAAAGGGCAGAAAAAAAATTGAAGAAATAACAGCAGAAAACGCTCCAAATTTGGTACATAACAGCACCCTGTACATAAAGAAGCTCAACAAATTCCAAGTAGGATAAGCATAGTGGGATCCACATCATACACATCATAGTCTGTTTAAAGCCATACATACACACGTACACACACTAAAAAGAAAATCTTGAAGGTAATATCAAGTACAGGGGAACCATAATAATATTACCATCTGATTTCTCATTAGAAACAATGCCGGCCAGAAATTAGTCATCTGATACACCCAAAGTGCAAATGAAAAAAATAACTGATGACTAAGAATATTATACCCAGTAAGACTATCCTTTAAAAAATAAAAGCAAAATAGACATTCTTAGATAATAATTGGGAGAATTCACTACCAGCAGACCTGAGTTATAATACATATTAAAGGAAGTTCTTTAGGTTGTAAGGAAGTGATACCAGATGTTAACTCAAATCAACACAAAGGATAGAGATTGATAAAAGTAATCACACAGGTAATTATGAAGCACAGTATAAATATGTTGTCATTTCTTAACTCATTTAAAAGACAACCGCATAAAACAATAATAGTAAAATTATATTGTTGAACTTACATAAAGATAAAATGTTTATGATAATAATAGCACAAAGGCGAGAGGGGCAATGGAGTTATATTGGAGTATGGACATAACACCAGACAGTAATTCAAATCCATAGGAAGAAATAAAGAATACCAGAAATGAAGGGAGGGAGGATGGAGGGAGGGGGAAGGAATACCAGAAATGGTAAACACGTAAGTTAATGTGAGAGTCTCCTATAATTATAGATATTCTCCTTTCTCCTGACTTCCTTAAAAGATAAAAAGTTACAGACTGCAATAATTATAACACTGTATTATTGGGTTTATAACATATATAGGCATTTTTTATATAGATATATGACAATAATAGCACAAAGGAGAGGGGAGGAAATGGAATTATATTGGGGCAGACTTTCTATATCTTGATGGAGTTGTTAGCATTAATTTAAGGCTGGTAAGACACATATCCTAATCTGTAGAACTACTAAGAAAATAACCAGGGAAAAAACTGTAGGCCCAACGCTTAAGATTATCTGAGAACATTAGAAAGGTTAGTCATATCCACAATTGAAGTATAATTTAGGTTTGTTTTTACAACTTCATAGATTCAAGAAATACGCTTACCTGAGATACATCTGTCATGTGCCAATGAAATCAGAGGCACATTGACTTTTCCTATATATATATTCTCTTGAGTATCACTATCATCAAACACATAAAAACTCAGAGACTCTGACTTAAGGTACCGATCCAAATCCATATTCATCGGCACTGGGAAACACATGTGATCATCAAACTGTGGATCATTGCTACTGGGAATGATGGCTGTATCGTGGTCTGCAAAATCAAAAAACTTGTACACAACATATGGGTGTGGCTGAAGGTGGTTTGCTCGGGACTTCAAGTGGCTGCAACATCTGACTGTAACATGAAGTTCATTTAAGTTGCCATCTGTGGGATCAGCAGAACTGGGCTGAGAAGTTTTGGGTGCTGGCTGACTTGACTGGAAAAAAATACATAGTTATATTACAGTAATAACACACTGAAAAGATAAATAGCAGCTGTCAAATCCCAAACAAAATAATCTGGTGAATGAACAAAAAGCTGGATATTTACACTTCATAGTGAATTTCTCAGTAAAAAACCAGATTCTTAGTCAAAACTAGTATTCCCTAGAACATGAACAGGTGATCTTAAGATAGATGACTGAGCTTACCTGTAGAAACTGTTGTTAAAACCAAGAACTGTTATTGTCAAATTCTATTTAATAACTAATGAGTAATGTGAATAGATGGGTCCAAAGACAAATGTCCTCTAGGTCACAATTTTATTAAGAGCTGATTCTTCAAGCACTCCAGCTATTGTGATCCTATCTCACTCTTACTTAAGAATCCAGTGAATTTGATGGAGCCCACCCAGAGAGATTATTTCATTATATTTGGGCTGGTCCTCCTCTTCAACCAATGGTGTTTGGGAAAGCAGATATTTGAGTCGAGATTAGCCAGCATACTGAAGTTCAACTGCTATGAGAACAGGAGACCATGGTCGGAGATAAACACCGGACTGGAAAACTGCCAGAATTTACACTCAATCTAGTGCCCGTTTTTCTCTGTATGCTTGCTCATTATTCTTTCTCTCCAGACCCATTTTCTTTCCTTTGCTGGTTAACATGGTAGAAGATGGGTGCCCTACAGCTCCCAATTTCACATGTTCCAAGCAGGGAAAATCTTGCTTTCTCTTGAAAACAGAATCCAATTGGCTTAACTGGGGTCAGGTGGACACTCCCGAATCAGTAGTCATAATATGATAGAGAGTGGCAGTGGACAGGACCACTGGGCATAAATCTGGCCTCTGGCAGGGCCAGCCCCATGAACTGGGAGTGACAGGGGTCCAAACGAAAAAAGATAATTATGACTTGAGCAGACATTCCAATATGTTTCAACTATATTTTATCCCTTTGTTACTCAATTCAAGTGCATACTTTAAGCTTTCCTCTTGGGATTCTTGTTATACATGATGAGTCAAGGACCCTATTTCACTGGGCTCACTTTAGTGCTTTCTGCATTCACTGGATCATGGAATTCTTTTGGAAGTATGGCTATTACGACTACATGAAACACAGCTTGGGCAATGCTGCTCTGAGGAATTGTGTTTAAACTTGCAGCTCAGGATACTGCAATTTTTCAAAAGTGCCCTGGGTAGCGCAAGGAGTTCCTTTGTGGTGATGGAACAACTCTGGGTCTTTCTTGTGGTGGCAGTTACATGAATATATACAGGTGGTAAAACTGCATAGGACACACACACACACACACGAGTGCATGTAAAAACTGATAAAATACGAATAAGGTCTGTAATCTAGTTAAAGGTATTGTACCAATGTCAGTTTCCTGGTTTTGATAATGTATTGCAGTTATGTAAGATGTTACAATTGGGAGAAGCTGGGTGAAGGGTACATAGAACTTCTCTGTACAGTTCTTGTACTTCCTGTAAATCTATAATTCTTTCAAAATAAAAAGTTAAAAAGAGTCACTTGATGGCTGTGAAAGAAAATGATTTTGGTTTAAAGCATAACATAAAAAGACATATTATAAAATTTCTGTATCATAAAAATGTCTTAAAGTCCAACCAGCTCACCCATTGCATTTGCTCTGGCCCCTTATAATTTGATGTTATATATCCCAAAGCCTTTGCTCGTTCTCGATAAAGTCGAATTGCTTGATCCATGGGAATCCGTAATCTGAACCAGTATTCCACTGTGCCAAAATTTGGGATGTCTCCTTTAGTTCCTACAAACAAATGCATAACTCACTGTTAAAATTTTATACTGAGTAAAATAATATATGACTTGCACAAATGATGTGTGATTGGCAAAGAACAGAGCTGAAGAAAATCCAGTTACCTCTGTAAGTATGAGTTTCATTGTATGTTAGTATTATTAAAGAGCTATGTCAGATTATGTTTGAGATATTCCAACTTATGCTATTGCAATCCTTCTAAAATATAAAGAAATAACTAAACACTGTATTAAATACTGCACAGATTCTTTTTGATGCTACAGTAGCTTGTTTTTAACAAGTTGTACTCAATGTAGACTGACAGATGCAATATGAAATCTCAAAATTATAAATATGAAATTCCACATTATGATTCAACTTTCAAGACATCTTTGGCACCTTCCCACTTCTCCACCAGGCCACAAGTACAGGGACAAATGCTATAAGCTACGCCAAATATATGCTGGATGTAATTCATGCATGCATGAGGTTCGCCCTATATACCCTCACTCTTCTTTCCAAGTCGGGCAGCTCTTCATGTCTCTTCCTCTGTGAAGATTTCCTCTATAGCTCTTGGGGGATTTAAGGGCTCTCTGCTTCCTTCAAAGAGGGGAGGAAAATGTTCTCTCATTAGGACACTGATTCCTTTCACATAACTCTCTGTTCACCAGTGTATTTCTCCACCCACACTATAAATTTCTTGAGGGCAAGGACTGTGGTTTCCATTGACAGATTCCTACCCGAGGGACTAGTATACAATGGGTACTCAATATTTGTTGAATAGAAGATATTCTATATGTAAGCTTTCCTGAACATATATTATTAAAACTATTTCCCCATTCTCTTCTAGTTCATCAATTTCTTTCTCACTGATGGATCATTCTCATCAACATGCAAACATGATTCAAATCTGATACAATTTTTTAAAAAAAGTCCTAGAACAAGAATATTAATGCATATACATATACATATAGATATTTTCTTGTATATGCTTAAAATTTCTTTGGAAGAATTTGCAGCCTTTGGTGAGAGGTTTCAGGGTAGCTGGGGGAGGAATGGAAGAGAGAGATTTTAAAGTATAAACTTTTATACCTTTTGATTTGAGTCATGTAAATATATTACCCCTGTCATCAATCAATAAAATAAAATCCCTCCCGAGAAACTAAGTCACCCTCTTTTCTTCTTGAAATGGTTTCTTTACTTGTCCTCTAGGATACTATATGCTCTTGGCTTGCCTTTCAAATCACTTTAGTTTCCTTTGCTGGTGTCTCTTCTTCTTCGTGAACTCTAAGTTTTGCGGTTTTCCAAGGCTCAGTCCTTGGCCACATTCTCTGCTTTGTGTACATTCACTCTCTATGTGATATTATCTAGGCCGAAGGCTTAAAATATATTCCATATGGTAATGACTCCCCCTTTCATGTGTTTATCCCTGACCTTGGGCCTAGGGCTAGTGTATTCACTGACCACATGCCATCTCCACTTGGCTATCCAACAGGCAGCCAGTCTTATCTTGTTTAAACAAAATTCTTGATTTTCTTCCCCAGATTTGTTCCTTTCCCAGGCCTATTTCAATAAATGGGTTCGCGATTCTCCTTGTTGTGCATGCTAGAAATTCTTGTCTCCTCCATTTCTTTCATTACTCTCTATTCAATTGATAAGCAAGTCTTAAAGTTAATCAAACATAAACTGAAAATAACCACTTCTTATCACTCTTCTCACTACCATCTTACTCCAAGCCACCACCATCATCTTTCTAGATTAATGTAATAGCCTGATAATGATCCTAATTTTCCCTCTTGGCCTCAACAGACTATTCTTCCCCCAGTACCCAAGGTCGTTCTTCTAAGACATATGTGTGATCACATCACTTCCCTCCTCAAAACTCCAATGACTTTCATCACTCAGAGAGAAAAAATCCATTTGCCTCACCATGACCTACAAGTCTCTAGAGCATGATCCGGTCCTTCCACTGTTTTTTTTGTTTTGTTTTGTTTTGTTGTTGTTTATGTTTTTTAAAGTGTACTTTCTTTTCTTTAAAAGTTTTCATTCAAATTCCAGTTAGTTAACATACAGTGTAATAGTAGTTTCAGGAACAATTTAGTGATTCAATACTTCCATACATCACCCAGGGCTCATCACGACAGACAAGTGGCCTCCTTAATCCCTGTCACCTATTTCCCCATCCCTCACCCACCTATGGTAACCAGCAGTTTGTTCTCTAGAGTTAAGAGTCTGTTTCTTGGTTTGCCATCCCCTCCCTTTTCTCCCTTTGCTCGTTTGTTTTGTTTCTTAAATTCCACATATGAGTGAAATCATATGGTATTTGCCTTTCTCTGACTGACTTTGCTTAGTCGTTCTTCTATTGCTTTAATCACTTTTCTGCTTTAGCCACTGGCCTTCTTGCTGTTCCTCCAACATGTCATGTTTGTCCCTCCACTTGGTACTTGCTGTTACCTCTGCATGAAACATTCTTCCCCTGGATCCTGTCATGGATCTTTACTCAGGTCTCTATCAATGTCAATCACCAGAGAAGTTCTTATCTGAATTAGCAACCTTCCATATTTCTCGTTAGCCTATTCATTTTTCTTCATTTGATGAGATATATATTTGTTTTATGGACTGTCTTCCCCTCTAGAAGGTAAGCTAGATGATGGCAGGGGCTCTGTCCGGCTTACTTAGCACTGTATTTCCAACGCCTACTAACAGTGATAACATCAGCTCTTAAAAAAATATTTGATGGGACGCCTGGGTGGCTCAGTGGGTTAAGCTGCTGCCTTCAGCTCAGGTCATGATCCTAGCGTCCTGGGATCAAGTCCCACATTGGGTTCCTTGTCCAGCAGGGAGCCTGCTTCTCTCTCTGCCTCCGTCTGCCTCTCTGCCTGCTTCTGCTCTCTGACAAATAAATAAATAAAATCTTAAAAAAAAAATTTGATGAATGTACTACAGTTAATGCTTAATCAAAAAAGGGTATTAATATGGTAAATAAATATTTGCACTTATAAACTTCTAAAAAATTAATAGCCATTGCACTGACATCACCCATGACATTTAGGATAGTCTAACCAACTGTGGGCAGATCAATTAGAGGACACTATCCTACCCTCAAGGCATCTTGAATCCCTAGAGAAGGCAGTAATGTTGAACACCATATTAATATATAAACCAGATTAGCGATTCAAATGTCCAAAGCTTATAAGATTGTACTTACCAACCAAACTTGCTGTGCAAAATATTCGACCACTTTTTTCTAGGATTTCATGGAATCTCAACTGACCTGCCGCAATTGTTTCATAATCTGTGCTGTAAGCTTGGTGGACCTCAAGAGTGATAGTATTCTTCTGAATATATTGTAAAAATAAGTCATTAACATGAACGAGATACTGAGAAGTGAAGTTGTATTCTGGGTGAAGGCCTTGCACAATGGGAGTTGTCTGTAGCTCAAAATCATAGAAAGCATAGGTACAGAAAGTGACAGGCTCTTTATCTCCAGACGCCTGTAAAACTTCAGAAGAAAAGGTTACTTTGTTGATATGGATTTCAAATAGGTTTTCGCCTCGTTCTAAGTGAAGAGTTTCATCAAATTCATCAATGGAGTCATCTGGTGTGATTTCTGGTTTAAATTTATACTGCTTGGTGCCATAGGCAATATCCTTTAATTGGGCTGCAAGAGAAGACACACAGTTTAGATATTTTTTTTTTTAAAGATTTTATTTATTTATTTGTGAGAGAGAGAGAGAGAGAGAGAGAGCATGAGCACAGGCAGACAGAGTGGTAGGCAGAGGCAGAGGGAGAAGCAGGCTCCCCACCGAGCAAGGAGCCCCATGTGGGACTCGATCCCAGGACGCTGGGATCATGACCCGAGCCGAAGGCAGCTGCTTAACCAACTGAGCCACCCAGGCGTCCCTAGATATTTTTTAAATATTGACATATGAAGATACAAACTGGCTTTTGAAGTGGTATGAAGTCTAACTGCTTTGGTGAAGAGTCTCAATCTTAAATTCTATGACTACATGGTTTTTCTGTGGGTAATATTGTAGTCTACAAAAATTCATCCTTTGTTTTGACACCGGTTATTAACAAGAAACTTACAACTCAAGTTATAATACAGTCTGTACCGGGAGAAAGGAAAAAGAAAAAAGAAAGAAATGTTTTTGAACGAAGAGCTGAAGTAAATATTTGGATTCTCCCTATTCTGCTGTTTCTGCTTTATTATATTCTCTCCTTTAAAGTCAGTTTCTTTTCCCACTGGCTCTTTCTCTTCAGATTCCTAAAGCTTCTCCTTTTCTACTTTTGGGATGATGGGTATGTTTATTGCCTTGATTGTGGTGATGGTTTCATAGTGTAGCCATGGGCCCAAATTCACCAAGCTGTATGCCTCAAACATGTGCAGTTTAAAGTATGCTAACTGTACTTCCATAAGTCTGTGTTTTAAAAAGATATGTCTTTTTTAGATACACACTTCATCCCCATGTTACATCCAAATTTCTGGAAAAAGTAACAGATGCTTGTGTGTACAGTTCATCATCAACAGATATTCTCCAACCTCCTGCAAAGACTATCTGCCTCACTTTCCTCATGAAACTGCTCCAGAAAAGGTTACCGATAGATAACAAATTAATTGCTAGATGGAATAGACTTTGGTTCTTGTATCATTGATTTCTTTGCTTCCTTGACATTGATGGTCACTTTCCCTTTTATGAACTGCTATCCTACTTTTTTTTTTTTCTTCTACCTCTCTTGTTTTTTCTTTTTTCTATTTTTTTAAAGGGTTTTCTCTTTTTCTCATAGTTTGCTGGGGGCCCTATTTTTATCCTCTTGCTAGTCTATATATTCTTATAGGCAACCTCCATCTTTTATGATTTCTGCTACTATCAATATGCGAAGACTTTTTTTTCTTTTTCTTCTTTTTTTTTTTTTTTTAAAGATTTTATTTATTTGACAGAGATCACAAGTAGGCAGAGAGGCAGGCAGAGACAGGAGGAAGCAGTCTCCCTGCTGAGCAGAGAGCCCGATGCAGGGCTCAATCCCAGGACTCCGGGATCATGACCTGAGCTGAAGGTGGAGGCTTTAACCCACTGAGCCACCCTGGCACCCCTCTCTTTTTTCTATTTTTATTTCAGATTTATTTTCTGAACTCCAGATCCATATATCTCATGGCTTGCTGGGCTCTCTATCTAGATATCCCCTAGCCACATCAAACTCAACATATCCAAAATAGCATAGAGCCAATGTAGAGTATTCTCTTCCAGGTATTTCTGTACTCGACATCACATATCCAAAATAGCATAGAGCCAATGTAGAGTATTCTCTTCCAGGTATTTCTGTACTCGACATCTCAAGTGCTGGTGTTAGCATTCATCCAGTTGCTTACACCTGTTGCCACAGAATCGGTCTAGTTTCTCTTTCTCTTAACTATCACCACATCCACAGGGTCACTACAATTCAACACTGTCTCTTAAGTCTTTCCAAGTTTGGCCCTGTCCATTCTCTGTCCACTAATGCTACTTTACCTACATTCCCAGTGTTTACTACCCAGATTATCACGGAACCCAAAGTGCTTTCTTCCTTCATATCTTATTTTTTCTAATAATGATAGCATAATCTCCAAACTGTAGTTCTGAGTGTATTATTGCCTACCTTAAAAACTGCTTAGTGGTATTCTAGGTTATCAAGTGTCAAACTCTTCAAGGTGGCAAACAGGGCCTTCATGAACTGGCTCTTCCCAGCCTTAACTGGAGAGATTCTCCCCCTTTACTAACTACGAGTTCCAATTAGACGGATCAGCATTGGTGGTATAGCGGTGAGCATTGCTGCCTTCCAATTAGATGGATCTGCATGCAGTTTGGCAAATGAAAGGCCGCGCTTCACAGTTAGGGCATTTAACATGAATCCTCTACTGTCTGGAATGCCTTTCATTGTTTTTACTTAATGGTGAATTCTGTCATTTTTTAAGACTCCAAACTTACTTAGCGGAGTCTTCCCTGAATCTTCAGGTTTAAACAGGTCTTCTCTCCTCCATGTTTCCTTGGTATCACCTGCATTTTCCTAGCTTCACATTCTTCATGGTCAAGTATGACTATTTATGTGCTCTCTCTTTGTTTTAAAAAAAAAAAATACTTTATTTACTTATTTGAGAGAGAGAGACAGACAGACAGACAGACATGAGAGCATGAGCGAGAGGGAGGAGAAGCAGAATCCCCACTATGTGTGGAGCCTGGGCCAGGGTGGCAGATGCAACAACGCAGGGCGATTCGTCAGAGCAGGGAGATCCCAGGACCCAATGAGATCACGGCCCAAGCCAAAGTCAGACGCTTAACCAACTGAGCCACCCAGGTGCCCTTATCCTATGTGCTCCATCTTATGAGTTCCTTGAGGGTGGTACCTGAGCTTTTTTTTTTTTTTTCTATTTGGATTTTCCCTCCCTAGCACATTGCTTAGGATGCATTAAGAGCCTGAGCATGTCTAAGGAATGAATCAATAAATTTAGGGGACAGATGAAATTTATTGGTGAAGATTTAGTAAGACTAAAAGGAATGAAAATCCTAAACTATGTGACCTCCTTGTTATTCAGGAAAATTCTAGTAAGCAAATTTTTGAGTACTACTTGAAATAAAAGGTATATACTGCTCTTTGACTTTTGGAAAACCCTGTTCAGGCAGATAGAAATATTTACTGAACCCTTCTACTTAGAGCAGTGGTTCTTAAAGTGTGCTTTGGGAACCCTGAGGATCCCTGAAACTGCTCTGAAGGTTTGTGAGGTCAAAACTATTTTTAAAATAATCCCGACATGTCACTTGTCTTTTTCATTCTTATTCTCTCACAAGTGTTTAATGGAGTTCCCCAGACTACATAATGTGTGACAGCATAACAGATTGAATGCAGAAAGCAGGTTTAAAAACCCAGCTGTTTTCTATTAAGGGGCACACCAAAAAGTTTGCAAAAATGTCAAACAATTAAAAAATGTTAAACAGTTTAAAACAATGTCACTCTTCTCACTATTTTTCTGTATGGAAAATACAGCTTTTAAAAAATAAATACTGTAATTTATGTTAACATGTAATGGGTTTATTATTATTTTAGCATGACATAAAATAAATATTTTCAAAATTTCTCTTTCAATTCTTAATATGATAAGTAAAACCCATATAAGCAAGAGGCCTTTGGGATCCTCAGCAATTTTCAAGAGTGTAAAATTACTGCTGGCATCAATCATTTGAATTAAACATTGTATGCCAGAGGACATGAAAGAGAGACTAAGTACTCAGCCTCATAGAATTTATATCGCAGTCACAGGGAATATGCAAAATTCGAACAGTGAAGAACACTTATATAATATAATCCCCACACATAATTTTTGAGTACATAAGAGGAAAAATGGGAAGTACTGAGGTAGTGTTTTACAAAGTATAGTCTTGCAACTGCATCTGAATCACTTGGGAGTTATTTCTAAATCTATAGAACCACGGATCCCCTGATCTCTAGGGTTAGGGCCCAGGAAGCTACATTTGAAACAAGTTCCTCATGTGATTTTCATACTTACTCAAGTCTGGAAACAACACTGCAAGGACATTTCAAGTAGAGGAAGGGCTAGGAGTGAATGGAGCCAGCTTCCTGGCAGAGGCGTGCATTGCATTTGGTTAGAACTCAAAGCAGGGTAAAAAGGGTATATGTTGGATATAAAGGTGGAGCAAAGGTACAGTGGCAGGACCGAGAAAGGAGAATCTGCAAAAGAGCAAGCAGACTTGTTTGGATGAGATACATAGCTTGCTTAGAAGAGAAATGAGGAATGGGGTGGTGAAGTTAGTTCTGTGGTACTCCATAAAGTACTCTGAAATTTTGCCTGCAACACTGAATCTGGAAAGCAATAGAAAATTACTAAAAATTCTTAAGTAAAAAAGAATCAGATAAAAGCAATCTTTCTGGTAAATTCTCATTATAGCTATGAATTAGAAAAAAAACAGAGTGAAAGGAAATTGTGCGTGTGGATTTAGATGACATTTTCAACTATTGTAAAATCCATTCATCTAGGTACTGTGGACAAGGAATTGTACCTTCTAGTTTCTGAATGCGTGCAGCTCTGCTATCAAGAAGATGAACATATTGTTCCACTTTGAGTTCATAATCTTGCTGCAAATTTTCCATCTTCTGGGTCACTGCTTCAACTTCCATCTAAAAAACAAGAGATAACAAGTTTCAATACTTAGGATTAGTTCCATTTTCATTTTTTAAAGCAACTCTGAGTCAAGCATTTCCTAGATCTTGGGGATATCAGGAGCTGTAAACCGTGGTTTTCTGTACAGTTTAGAAAATTATGCTTGACAATGTTCATAAATCAGAAACAAAATTAACAAGACCCCAGATTCCTATACACTGAGGACCAGGTTGTCTCCTGCGACTTCAACAGTGACACCCACTCCTCTACCTTCGATGCTGGGGCTGGCATTGCTCTCAATGACCACTTTGTCAAACCCATTTCCTGGTATGACAATGAATTTGGCTACAGCAACCGGGTGGTGGACCTTATGGTCCACATGGCCTCCAAGGAGTAAGAGCTCCCTGAACCACCAGCCCCAGCCAGAGCAAGAGAAGAGAGAGGCCCTCAGCTGCTGGGGAATCCCTGCCCTAACTTACCCCCCAAAACACTGAGAATCTCCCAACCTCCACTATTTCCATCCCAGACCCCCTGAAGAAGGGGAGGGGCTTGGGGAGCCCTACCTTGTCATGTACAGTATACTGTACCCAGCCAAAAAAAAAACCAAAAACAACAACAACAACAACAACAACAAAAACCAAAACAAGACCCCAGATTCCTTCTCACAGAGGTGACTTTCCTGTTTGTTAAAGGGTAAGATAACATGTGGTTGTGGTAGGATAGCTACAATGCATTTGCAGAACGCGCTAATACCAGCACAGGCGAATTCGTGGCTGCTATTTCTGCTCTAAAAACCAGGGGCTTTAAAAAAAATTATTTGTTTTTAAACTATTTACTCTAAGCACCTAGTTACGAGGCCAAATTCCAGACATGTGGTAATACATGATAAGAGATGATAACAGATGATAATACGTAATACTGCTCTGAAAAGTAATCATCAGTAGAATATCATAGGAAGCCTATTCTCCCATCTTGTGCAGCACATTACCTGATAATCTTTATTAATTTTATGTTGCATAATTAGCATGTTTCGTGTCTTTTCAAGTTCTTGCACTGTTTCTGCATGAGTTGCTTGTAGCTCTTTCATGGAGCGTTCTAGATCTTTGTTAATTTTATTGTCTACTTTCTCTAAAAAGGAAAGGTCTCCGTTTTTTTGTGATTTTTGAGCCTAAAATAAAAACATGTTTTATTACTGAAATAAGAGTTTCTAAAATGTAATCATGTGAATTAATACAGATAGAGCAAGGAACAATCATTAATTGAAAACAGATATATTTCCATTTTCCATCAGGAATAAAACTATCCTGATACAGAAAATGTATTTAGATAGACATCTGGAAAAATTACAGAGAATTCTTAAAACAGTTTATTACTTCATGACATAAAGAAGAATCATGTACATTTATTTCCATTTCTTCAACTGATTAAAAGCTACACTGTTGATCTAAAGGGAAAGAAATGTATTTTCTCGTGTTGTCTTATAAATAACAGATTATCCTAGAACTGAAAAATATCTTCTGGTAACATTTATAATTCAATATTTTATTTAAGATAATAGGGTGTACCAAGGCCTCTTAGGACAGAAAATTATTGATTAGTTTTATAGTGAGGCGTGTAAAAGTGAAATGTTTGTTACAGTTGGAGAAAGTGCTTTAAATAAGAGTTTTTGAGGTCTATTTTAATGTAATTTTGATGTCATTATGAAATATGTATATGCTGTAACTAAATGTCACCTGACCACTTTCCTGAATAATTCATTCTCCAAGTATAAGGGTTACAGACAAGGGTCATCATTATGCTGAAACAGTTATATGTAGACATGAAATTCATGGTGAATTTCAGAAACTTACCTTTATAAGCAGGAGAGCTTCACTCAATTCAGCAGCATTAATATCACTCTCCTGCAAAAGACAGAGTAAGTAAAAGCTCACAATGAGATATTAATGGAAAGTACAAGAGACATTCCAACTATGCAGATTATCCTCATGGAGCACAAGTTGCCTGATACCATGAACTAAGAAACTAAGTATAAGAGACATTCCAACTCTTCAGAATCTTCCCTCTGAAATGTAAGCTAACAACCATGAATTAAGAAACTAAGTAATACACTTGTACTCTTTTGCTTTGTAGTATAGTTTCCTCTGAGCATAAAATACTGAGATAAAAATTTGATGTTTATTTCCTAAATAAGAAAACAGTTCACCTGGTTGTAAAACTTTAGGCGGTGTTTAAGATCATCAAGTTGTTGTTTTTGTTCCAGATACTGTAACTGTAGTTCTCTGTTTTCTTGACTGAGTTTCTCATTTTGGTCTTAAAAATAAAGTTGACACAATTAGAAAGGGAAGAGAGCCTGAGGCGTAAGAACACGTTTAAAATTAATTTAATTCCTGATACACACCAAGCTCGAACTAGCATCGCTCTGGTTAGAGAGGAAATTGTGCTAGCACCTAGACAAAGGCAGTGAGGGAATGAGGAACAAGCGAACACTATCATGTGTCTACCATATGATCCAGTTGCTTATCAAAAACTGAAGACTTAAGTTCACAGTATTAATATAAGGAAATTGTGGCCTCTGATACTTCAAAGGAACATTCTATCTAAATACCTAAGAAAATATGTTTCTAAATCTATGATTTTTACTTACTTATTAAGGGTCCTGAAACGCATGCAAAAAAATTTTTTTTTTGCCTTTTAGTGTTTTAATTGACTTCAAGTTTTCTTTTCCAAATTTAGCATAAAGTCTTTTTATTAAAACAACATAATTTCTCCGGTAATAACTACACCGATAATTTTAATCAACCACACTTTAAACAAATCTGTTAAGATAGCAGAAATGGATTCTCAGCCAGTGCATGGTAGCATCAGTAATAATTCATGTGTGCTCTTTATTCATTGATTTTGTGCTATTAATTGGTAGGACACGGACTCAGAGCTCTCGTTAAGGAGTAGAGATAGGTTACGTTCACCAAGGCACTCATTCACCTGAACCCACAAGCAGGAGCATAGGGTAGAGCTACAGAAGACAGTAATTCTATAAAGAGATTAATTTTTTCCTCCCTGCATTAAACATATGCTTAACTTAAAAGGAAAAAGAAAAGCTAGCTAACAAATCTATTCTTTAGTCTCATGTTCTTAAGTGTACTCTTCAACAGAGTTCACTGAGGGGGTCAAGTATTCTTTTTGGCTCCCTGTAGCCTAACTCTAAACCATGTCATCCAAAGTGTATCCACTAATCTCATCCTATTTTCAAAGACTTGTGTTTATCAAAAGTTCCCAATTCAAGTTGTACGTTCTTGTTTCCATTTCTTACAAAAAGCAAGCCAACGCATTTGCCAAGAATTCCTTACATGAATACATTTGCACACTGAATGCCTTTTATACAAAAATACATTTCTGACTTTTACAATGCTTTGTATTCCCAAGCTATAAATGCTACATGTAAGTGAAAATTGTAAATTACACAGTTAAGAAGCAAGGGACTAAATCTGGATATTTTTAATGTCACATATTTCCTGGCAAACTAAAAAGGAAAAAAGAAAGTGACTCTAAGGTATGCAGAGACATGTTACTATCAAATATATAAATGTTTTTTATCTTATCGATGAAAGATTAAAAGGTATAGAATATAAACTGCTAATACTCAGTGACCTAAATGAGAGAGTTTCCAAATGTGAACAGTATTTGGAAATTTTGGAAGGTAAGGTCAAATACCTGTCTTCAAATTAAAAATTAGGATTAATAATAAATATGAATTCATAGAGGAAATAAACAACTCTTGGTTACAGAGTAGAATAAGAAGGCAAAATGCTTTATTCTATGTTGATTAGGTTAAAAAATCTAGGTAGGAATGGCTAGGTACCAGAAATAAGGTAAATACAGTAAGAAAAATGTAAAACCAAAGGTCTTGAGAATGATGTAATTTCCTTCTCAGGCCTGCAAGAAGTGTTATGGGTCGTGAGAATGAGGTAAAGGGTAAAGGGCATGACTTCCCCACCTTCATCCAGACAGAGTGTATTTTGATTTCTAGTTTTGTGCTCTAGTTTTTCTATTCTTTCAATATTTCAGAGCAGGGTCCTAAGGATGATATGCTAGTAGGTATAAATAAACTTATTCAAATGTTTCTTCCTTTGCTGGTTTCTGTTTCCAGAATCATGTCCCCGTTTCACTGATCTTTTTGAAACTAGGGTGTTATTAGTGGGAAAATAACTTATTAGTGGAAGAAGACATTACTGAATGCCAGTACCTTTCTCTCTGCTAAATTTTATGTAGAATTATCCACAATATTTTTCCTTTCTCAAACTGTTTACTGGGGGTAGAACTCCTGAATCTTTTAAAAGCACGGAGACGCTGTAGTTCAAAGAAGAGATAGACTTGCTGAATTATAATATGAAAAATCAAAGCATCCTGTACAAGATGAAAAATAACCTCCTTACCTTATGATTTGACAAAAAGCAGGTTAAGCTAAACAGCATTTTATTCAAATGAGATAACATTTTACTCTTTTAAAATTATGTTCTTCAAGCACACCATTAATAAGCAGAGTGCAGAGAACAATTCAACTAAACAATTTTCAGAGCTCCTTTGTGCTAATATCTTCAGCTGTGATCAATATAACCATATGCATTATGCTGAATTATGCATTTCGGCTAAAGATAGAAAGGAACTTTCAAAAGCAGGGCCTTTAAACACATGCAGTTAATTTAAGCATTAAGCAAATGCAAACTGCATTTACATATCCTTCCCCCACATATTCACACAATCTGAAGCTAATTTGTACCTTGAATAAAGAGGTGAGTATTCTCTAAAAATAATTTGCCAGTTAGATGAATGACTCTAAGAACCCAGGGAAACATCTTCTGGCAAAGAACACTTGATACATGAAAAGGTAAATGTGTGAAGAGACTTCAAAGTAAAATGAAACAATTTCAAAATCCGCAATACAAAAAGGAACTTCCTAAATATTAAAAGACTTCCTTATACAGATAATTCTAATTTTTTTTGTTTGTTTAGTATTTCCCTGGAAAACAATGGCTCAAGGCTGTAATATTTTTCTTATAATCTATTGTAACATTTTCACAAAAAACCTCTGCACCTAAATCATTAGGTCTATAAATTTCAGGTAGTCAAGCAAAATAACTAAAACAACAATTGTATTAAAAAGATTCAGTTCTAGCAATTTTTCTTATGAAGACGAATAAATGTGCAAAGATTTGTGTAGAAAGATGTTTATGATGCTTTAAAAAGTGGAAGCTATTTAAAAATTCATCCACAGAAGATTGTTAAACAATCTTTGGTACATCCTCACATGGAACATTATGACAGCCATTATAAATGATGATGATGTGAATTTACATTTATACTCAAGGAATGATTTCATGATAGAGTAAATTAAAAAGCACATTATGAAACTATCTATGCATATAGAAACAACTCTGGAAGGACACACATAAAAACAGTAATAGTGATTATCTTGTGGTTGTGTGATTGAGGGACTTTTAGATTTTTTTTTTTTTTTTGGTTTACCGTACTTTTTTAATGGTTATACATGAATTTTTTTTTTTAAGATTTTATTTATTTACTTGACAGATAGAGATCACAAGTAGGCAGAGAGGCAGGCAGAGAGAGAGAGGAGAAAGCAGGCTCCCCGCGGAGCAGAAAGCCTGATGTGGGGCTCGATCCCAGGACCCTGGGACCATGACCTGAGCCGAAGGCAGAGGCTTTAACCCACTGAGCCACCCAGGTGCCCCTATACATGAATTATTTTTAATCATTCAAAAAAATACCAAGAAGACATAAAAACTAGTAAAAAAAAAAAAAAAGATGAGGAATGGGTTAATGGTGGATTAAAATAACTTAGCAACTGTTGTTTTAATCATTTAAAAGAAACTTTGGAGTTAATTCAACAATAATAGATCAGTTAAAAAAAAAAAAAAAAGACCACCAAGATTCTATCCCCTTAAGAGTTTCTTTCCAGAGACCAATTCAGATGTATAAAGAGTTTTAGAACTTTTAATATTTAGGGAAAGACAGAAAGCACAGAAATAAGACAGTTTTCTTTTTTTTCCATTTCTCTTCCTTTAAGAATGAGCAGTTTACACTTGTCTTTGGAAAAGAGAGAGAATATAGAGTGCTTCTGCTTCCTTCAGTCAACAAGGATTTACTGAGCAGCTGGTAAACAAAAGCGCTCTGTTAAGTATCACATGAAAGTCAGGAACTATATATCCTTGACATCAAATACCCACCCAGTTACAAATCATGTCACTATCTCATTCTACTCACAACATTCCCAAGAAAAATTCATAAATAATTTTTCACCAAAATTCAATCACTTGGTAAGTAAATACTGCACATGTGTGTTTCACTGAATTTAAGACTACATCAATTACGAGAAGTGTTCCGATTTCAGACTTCTTAAAAAAAAGGTCAGACCATAATTTTAAAATGTTATCATTTGTAAGATGCCTCCTAATTTCAGAGATGTCAAAATGGGGAAAAAAAATCTCTCTTATCCTTAATAAAATAGGGCATTGTGATCTAAATCAATATATAGAATACTTACTAAATACGTGATTTTTTAACTGAGCCTGCATTAAACTTTGAAATGCTCTTGTGCAACATAATTGCAAATGTTCAAAAGAAGCAATCTTATTATAACATCCTTTGGTTTATGTAGTGGATAAGCAACAGATACAATGTTTGAAACAAAAAATTCAATTCCCCTGTTGTGCACTTGTGCGTATAATCTAGCAAATCAGACATCTACTTTAATTATAATTATTTTATTTCCATGAGATGAGAAGGGTGAGATCTGTGACTTGTATATGAAACTTATTAATGATTATTATTTTAGCAGGGACATCCTGACAAGTCTTCCTGGTATTTAAGTTCACTGTCACAGAGTAGATTTAGACGTTCTCATTATTGCAGAGATCTTCCCTGTTCGGCCTATCAAAACCAGCAACTACTTCTGCTCCTCTGTCATCTTACGCTGCTTTGTTTTTATTCCCACTGCACTTGTCGCCACCTGACACGTTGCATATTTATTTAATTATTGTCAGTTTCTCCCTATTGAATTTATGTTGCATGAGGGCAAGGCCTTTGTTTCAGTCATTAATGTATCTCCCAGAACTTCAAACAGTGTCTAGCACATTCTGGAGGCTCAATAAATGCTTGTTGACTGCTGTATACAGAAAGGCTTGACTGACATTTAGGAAAGCAACAACGAGGACAACAAAATGAAAGATAATCTGAATAAAAGTATCTCTGATGAAGAAACAAGTCCTTTGGCACATATGCTAGGCTGAGTAAATGGAAATCTGGAGCGACCGGTAAGCTCATGCAAGTGGATGGCCCTTAATATGAGCTATGTTCCCCATATGGAGCAAGGCGCCTGGCAAAACAGTAGGTGCCTCATCAGTGCTGACTGAGTCAGTGCATAACAAGGAATAAGACAGATGTCTGAAATGAATAAGTCAGTAGTCGTTTTGTATGTACCTCTTTCGGTTTTGAATCTGTCAAGGATTTCAGTTTTGTCTGTTAGGTCAGATTTTAAGGCAGTCTCGAGTTGAGCGATCTGAACTTTCAGCTGCTGTTCCTTTAACTTCCATTGCTCTTCGTGGGCAGCACTGAAGGCACTGCAAAACACACGTGACATGCAAGCAGAGCCTGGAAATCGGCTTCGACCGAAAATACGAGAGAGAAAAGCTTTTAGTGGCACAGAGACCACTGTCATCATGTCTTAGGAATTAAGTAAACATATGCTGGTCTGCTGCTGTTGAAACCAAGGCGCCTTTCTCAGGCTGCGGTTAGGAAACATGAAAGGGTTGTGGGATGAGCAAAGGAACTGGCCTTAATTTAGAGCTCTACAGTCAGAAAAGTTGGCAGTGTGCAGCTTTTGTGGGACTAGTAAAGGAATTCAGATACTGTACATACTCCAGAGGAATCCGCAATTCCAAGCCTCAGCCAGCGGCTTCAGATAAAACTCTTCTCTCCCACATACAAACCCTCTTAATACAGGGAAAAGGGGCTCGCCACCTGATCTCCACTTCTAGAATCTGAAACTCTTACTGAGTGTGCTAATAATTCACAAAATTCTGGCCATGAAATGAATAGCACAGTGAATGACAAGACAGTAATTCTGTTGTGAAGAAGCACTGACTGTAGTTTTTGTCCTAAAACACCAACAGCAATAACAGGCTAAGAACAAAGTTTTACTTGTAACACGGCAGGTGTGGAAACCCAGTGAGAACACCCTGGTAAGAAGGACGAAGACAGAAATGTTATTCCCCAGTAAAAGCGTAGCCGTTTAAACTTGCGTTCCAGTCTACTGATGATGAAATCCCAGCACTCATTTACGCTAGTGGCTGCTGAATGCTGATGAACGAAACACTTGCGCTAGGCCAGCTGCACTGAAATCAGGGAGATTTAAAAATGAAGGTCCTGGGGCCCAGGAATTCAGTTTTACAAAGCTTCCCCAGGTGATAGCCAGGTTTTGGAAAAAGTGATCTTGATTTCTATTTCAGCAGAAAACTATTATCTGTGAGGCCTGATATGACTGAATAATTATCAGCAGCTTTGACCCTTCTCCTTATTTTAAACCCGGCAAATGAAACAAAAACTTTATAAAATCTTGTTTTGTACTGATGATGCAGTAAATGGAAGAAACACTTGGTATTGAAAATTGCCCTTAATGTTGCTCCCAGCTAGTCTCGAGGTTTTATTCCAAAAGAGATACCTTTCTAGGAGGCATAGCTTTCAAAGGAAAAGAATTGTGTGTCGATTTTACATTTTGAATGTTTTTATTGCATTTAAAATAATATGAACTAAAAAAAAATGGAATTCTAGAAGTTTCTCTAAATATGACATCTCATTTCACAAATGGAATCTCAAGAAATACATGGACCTATATACCAATATTTCAAGTCAATTTTATCAGAGGTAGAATTACCTAGACTTACATGAAAGTATGTACTTTAAATATTAAAGAATATTTCTTTACATTTTCACTTTTTAAAATAAAGAACAAATATGCTTTTTGTTCTGGTCAAATTATGTAAACCAAAACGTGTGTGTGTGTGTGTGTGTGTGTGTGTGTGTGTGTGTGTCTTGTATTATTAAAAACATGTACTACCCGGAAAAAAAAATTAGCATGATGAAATAGGCACAATTATACATTATATCAGATGCCAAAAATTAGAAACAGTAGTGTTCCAATAGCATTAGTACCAGCAAAAAGATCACCAACAGTTAATCTGGCAGAAACATCAGAAGCTGTATGTGTTTAAATTAAGAACAATTTAGCAGCCTGGTTTTTCCAAACCCACAAAATACTAGTGTAAATCAGCATAAGTCAATCTGAATTTAGTCCACTGCTATCTTCTTCTAAATTTAGGATTACATTCCACTGGAGTTTCATGAGGAATTCCTTTTGAATTTACTGTATTCCTCTATGCTTGGAGCCATCTGTGTAACTATAAATGGTGAACCACATCTGGCTCCATTTTCTTTGTAAAGGCTGTGTACATGATTAAATCTGCATATGAGAACAGTCTTTGAGAACCTTTTATTCATGAAAATGTTTTCATATATTGCCTACAGTGACAACTGAGGGGGGAATCACAGTTGGTCCGTGTGCACATTTCATTGCTACATTCTGTTGCAGAAGTGAGAAAATGTCGCTCTACACTCGAATGCCCATTGGTGCCTGTGGTCGCTGGCATGTCCACTGGCAGTCGTGGGTGAGCACACGCACCACTGAACAACATGATCAGACAGAAATAAGAGCTGAAGAATTCGTCCCCACCTTAAGGTCTTTTTCCTTACAGAAGAAATTCCATGTATTCTAATGTTTAAGGGCACCCTAATGGGAGACAGAAGGAAGAATAAGGTCTAAGTCATCCACAAAGAGATCCATAGGTACTTTAGTTAGGACCTAACGGAAATTAAATATGTATTTACATAGGGACATCTCACTTACTGAAGGACAATGATGCTCCAAATGTACTCAGTTTGATTTCTGGGAAGCACCAAGTGCTCCTATTTGATCACATGAGCTCTCATGGTTCCTAGAAGATTGCAGGGGATGGGTGTTCACTTTATAGAAATGGAGCCCAGAGAGTCTATGGATGGTGAGCAGTGTTCCATTAAATTCTGGTTATCCATCCATTATTGGATGACTCCTAATTACAGTAAAAACCAATTCTTGAAGCAGTTAATACCATCTTCAAAAACTAGACTGACTCTTTTTTTAAAGTAGGTATTAGATTAGTGTCTTCAAGGGAGTCAATACCTTTTAAAATCCCCTCTAACAGATTGTCTGGATCCTATCTCAAATCAACTAAATCTGAATTGCATGGTGGTCCTAGGCAGGGGAGGGAGGTTCCAAAGGGGTGGTTAACCTACATTTTGCTGTTTTCCGGGATATTCATATATACTCTAGTGGAAGGACTATTGGATTCATCAGTTATACCACTCTAAAACTATAATAACTTAAAAAATGGGACAATATTTACAATATTGTAGTATAAAGTTTCTCTCTGACCACACAGATTTAACTGCGAAAAATTTACTCTGAATCTTTAAATGGAATATTTCTTAAACTCATACTTATTTCATGGATTGTATCAAAAATGTTCTTGCATATTAAAACAAGCTCATACCAAATTCTAACATGAGGGTTTTATCTAACCAGATGATTCTCTAATATGTCATATGTCAAGTAATAAACACATTCAAAATTTCATTTGGAAAAGGAAGATGAGAATGTAATCTGCAAATCATATTTTTCCCCTGAAAACTAGCCAACTTTGAATAACAAACAAATGCTCTCCTTGAAAAAACACGCTATCACTATGACTAACCAAACAGGGAGTAAAATTTATTTAGTTTTTGATGAGCACTAGTTGTTGGCAATGATGAATAACAGTGCCATGCAACACAAAAGCTGTAAAGAATTATAAGGACAACGATGATTTTTGTAGAAGTTTCTCCAACTCTGCTTCTGAAAACAAATTATATATTAAAAATTTGTATTAGAGAATGTTATAGTTCTATTTGCTATCATGTGTGCTTGCTGAGTTTTGTGCTTAAGTGACATTAATATTTTTTTGGACACAAAATGTTTTGACACTCACTACATACATTTACTTCCATACATCTCACACAAAATTCAAGTGTAAGCAGCATGATGAAGTCTGTTTTTAATATGACAGGAAAAAAACTGTAGCTCAAGCATAAAACATTAAAAAAAACCCTTCAAAGTCATATTTACACTCTCAGGTCATCTTCTAATATGGAGAGATAAAGTTTCATAGTGATAAAGTAAACATGAGAAAAACATGTCTCCCTCAAAATTCCATTTATGCATTATTCCCAGCTAATTTTAATGTTTTTTATTCCCAGAAGGTATGTTCAGTAAATCCTCAAATTGGGAAGTAGAAAATGTATAAGTAATGGCCAATGGCAGTTATTTTCTTGTATTAAGACCATGTTAAATTATTTGAAATTATAAGATGTTGAAGATAAATATAAACCAATAAAAATTTCTAAATGTATGGTAGTTCTATTATTCCATGAACATTTTCCTTCCACAGAATCAGTTTCCCAATGAAATTAAAATCCAAGAGATAGTGAAGCACAGTGAAAAAAATTCAAGTTTTAGAGTCAAAAGAATTGGGTTTGGGTCCAATACTGGTGTCTCAGCAATGCTGTGTGACTCTGTACATGTTTCTTAATTTTTCTTGAGTCTCAGTTCCCTCATTTCTAAAATATGAGGATAACATTATTTTCTCTGCCCTACAATGCAGTGGTTGTATGATCTATATACCGAAATTTGGAATTTTCAAACATAACTACTAGATACTTAGATAAATATCAATATAAACCTTGCATTGTTCTATAGAAATGAAAATACAAAACAGGAAGCATAATAAATGCTCTAGGTAAAATTAATGGGGCTGATGAGAAAGACATCAGAAGAAAGCAAATTGGGCCAAGTGATCTGGAAGGGGTCCAAGGTAGATCCCACATAAAGATTTTTAGCCAGGCTTCCTTGTTGGAGAGCCCCAGATATTATTTTAACTGATGTCTGAATCTGTTATCAATAACTCTTCATATAACAAGCCACTGTGCAAAGATAATCAACACTAGTCGGTAAACAACACGGATGATCTATGAACTGGAATGATGTCTAACAATACTCTATGAATCTTTTCAAAGTAAAAATAAATAAAAGCCTAACCCTACACTCTGATTAATTTATAAAATGTAAATTCAGTTTACAAAACATCCAAAACACACAGTTAAAAAGAGGTGTGTCTGTACATCATCAGATGGCTACTTTCTGATGTTTCAGAAGATAATAGAAGCAACTATTGAATATCAGCTCTAACATATATCTTCTAATATATATATTAAATCTGCTTTCATATAAACTTTTATTTATCCTTTATCAGTTATTATATACTAAAAAGACTTGAAAATACACATATATACACAGACACAGACACACACACAGATATCTGTACTGCTTAACTAAGCTTGGCTGTGGTGTGGAATTTTGTTTCTAACATTATTAACAAGGATTAATTCTTTAAAATACCATCACTATGAAGTAGATTAAAAAACAAAACTGAAGTTGCTCTTTAAAATTCATCTTGAGGGGTGTCTGGCTGCCTTAGTTGGAAATACATGTGACTCTTCGTCTTGGGGTCATGAGTTTGAGTCCCATGTTGGGTGTAGAGATTACTTATATATAAATAAACAAATTTATCTTGAGTTAAAGATACTTGAGTTTCTTTTTATAAGGAGCAGAGACAAGTGTAAGTGCACACCTTTGTTTTCCACCAAGAGAATCACTCTCAGCTAATAGGTTGGAGAGCCCAGTGGAAGAGACCAGGGCTTGGAGAGACCAAAAGTAGTACAAATACAAGCTTTGTCACTTCCAAACTTTTAGAGTGTAGGTAAGTTACCTATTTCTGTTTTATTTTCATTGCCTGCAAAATGAGCATTTACACTACCTACATTCCCAGGTTGTTGCGAGAAATTTTTAATAATACATGAAAGAGAAATATTTAGTACAGTGGCTGCTTGCTTACAGTTTATATTCAATAAGTGGTAATAGCAGTTGTTACTGGCAACAAAATGATACGGTTTTCTAGTAAGACTACTGCTCAGCTTCAAGAACTTTCTACGAATGCCTAAAAAAAGCTTATTTTTTTTTTTAGAACACATATATATTTCTTGCAATCATCCATTGCTAATTCTTTAATCAATATTAGATATTCTGACACCTACTGCTGTGATACAAAAGATCTCAAACAAGAGAATGAGAGAACACATGTAATAATGATTTACCTGTTATAAAGTTTATCATAGTTTTCCTTTAAAAGTTCCCGTTCCTTTTCTAAATCATTAATTCTATCCTGCAGCTAAAATGAAAAGAAAATGACACATTAGGTGAATATCCAATAAAGCCACACAGGAGTAAAATAACATGAGAGGAAGCTAAGATGTTTTAGTCTTGACTTCTAAATTGCAGCTGCTAACTAGTCAACTTTTATTGTCTGTATGTAATTTAGCATTGATTTTTTCCAAGTTGTTAAGTAAACATGAAATTAATATTTCTGTTTTAATTTAGTAGAAACGTATGCATTACTTTATGGTGACATGTGCCAAAACTCAATAAAGAATGTGTTAAAAGTTTGCTATGAAGTCTGGGAAACATAGTATTTTTTATTTTCCCTCCTGATGAATCCCATCATTTTGTTCATTTTGTATTAATTTCCAATTGACCCATAAAAAATGAAAGGATTAACTTTTCTTTCGGTTCATGGTTCAAACAAATCACAATTCACTCTGAAGACACAATTTCTTATGTTATCTGGAACTTACAAAGAGCCAGTAGCACATCTTTTAAACAAATGAATGAATAAATAAAATCGTATACCTTGTATTATTGAATAATTTTAGAAATAAACTCGGGATAACCACTATAGCTTTATGACTAAAATATAGTTTTCTGTATTTATTCCTAGCATTCATGTTTAAGTTTTATTCACTGGTATATTTTGTAGTTACAACTTTTTCCCGGGGGTCAGTACTCTTAAAATTCATTTCCATGTTCATAATTCCCTTTTGATGCTAGTTTGAGACACAGTAAGGATTCTCTCAAGATCAGAACAGAATGTAGCCATCTTATTTCATTGCCATTCTCTTTAAGAACAAGTTTCAAAGATGACAGAAAGAGACTGTGCTAGCTGGGAGACATGAGTAGCAACAATAATAGAAAGATGAGTTTTCAAACAACTTCCTAGTAAAAAAGGAAATAATGTCACGGAACTGCTGATGTTGCAGAACAGAATATCCTCCCCTTCAAAAACACACATGTATTTGTCTAACGAGGTCTTGGTACCTCAAATGGCTAATCAGATGTTAAGGCTGAGAAAGTTAAGTTCCACAGGTAAGTCGCAAAATGTTATGTGTTCCTTTTCCTTATGAATTAACCCTTGGGGAAAGATTCTTAGGGAAACTGGTTACCAACACATTTGCAAGTATTTGGAGACACTGAGTTGGCATGTACCCAACAAACTTACTATATTTTGCTGTGCCCAAATCACCATGTATGTAGTTCAGGATCTTTAAATAAAGGTACTATTTGGAATGTGTCTATTTTACTTTTTCGAAACAGGCACAGAGAAGTTTTAATGCAAGGAATAGTTAATAAACTTTTGGAGGCTTACCTCTTCTACTCTTTTTTCAGAAAATGTCGCGGAATGTAATTGTTTCTCAAGACTGCAGCATTTTAAACGCTGCTCCTTGAGCTGCCTATTTAGCTCATCTCCGTTTGCCATCAAGGCATCATGGCTGATCCGGAGACTTCTTTGCTTCTAAAAAACAAAAAGAAAATTTTTTCAAAGTTAATTTTTGGATTCTGCATTAAATAAGTGATGACAATTTTATAACTGAATTTACTCCTAAAGCTCACATTATACAGTTTATTCTTCACCTCACAGACAATGCATATGGGCTACCTGTCCATGGAGACACTTAGGTGTATAATGAGGGAAAAAAAGTACAGGATTCTCTTAGCACAGAATCACATAATGCAAAATTTTGTCCTTTATTTTATTTCCCCCTAGTTTTTGACTGATTGGCGACCAGTGAATAAATTAGTTTCAGCAATTTTTTTTCTTTCTGCTGTGGTTACTGTGGTTGGATGTGCTGTCTAAAAATGCTGACCATAGATAATCAGACTTGAAAGGATTTGTCACCACAGCACATAAACAGCCGAACAGAAGGTTGTTTTAATACAATTAGGTTGAAATTTTCAATTCAGTACAATAGTTATTGAAGTCTTAATTTTTTAAAACAGATTTTTATATTTATTTATTTTTAAGTACTCTCTATGCCCAAAGTGGGGCCTGAACTCACCACTCTGACTGAAACAGCCAGGCATCCCAATTTCTTAATTTTTAAACTGGCATTTATGAATATGTTTAAAATTCCAATTTATATTCTTAATGTCACATGCTTTTTTTTTAACAAGTAAAAAGATGATCATACGAAAGTTTTCTCATAGAGACCATACAACCATAACATGTAACGACCAATGGCTCATCTGCTAATTAGTATCACTTATGTTCTACTAAAGTTCTCCAATCATCTAAAGGAAACATGGCCCTTGAGTAACTTCAGTCCAACTTTTTCCTGGTCTTATCATAGCACACTATCTTTAACCAGCTTTTCCTGGGCTTCCTACCTCATTCATTGAAGCTGTTGGTCTGAACCTCTCAAATCTTTCTTTACTCAGTATCAATCCCCCTAAGAGGAGCCTGTGCCATTGCAGACACTTGTCCTTGTTGGTCTTTGAACAAATACCTGGCAGTACTGTTAAATGGAAGCCAAAATGGTCACAGTGACGAAAGAATGTAAGCTCACTTTTTTATTTCCTTCCCTAATTCCCATGTTAGAAATGGCCCTCAGCTCCGTGTTTGCTTAACCTCCCTCTTCTATCTGTGGGCAGACAGTGCTATTGTCTCCACTCTCTAACTGGTCTTCTCTCTTTCATAAACCCTCATATTTATATGGAAGGCAGTTATTATTACTTCACATTAGAGGAGGTTCCTGCAGGAGGGAAAACACCAACCAGAATACATTTTAAAAATATTTATCTAATTCAGTAGTAAATTTAGGCTTCAGATGACTATGCTTTCCATCAATTTACTGCTTTCCTTATCTCTGTACTTCAAAGAAAGTACTGCTTAATATGAATTCTGCTCGTCTGGAATGTTTTGGAGTTCATTAATTCCAGAACCTATGTTAATTATGCAGTTCCAATAAATAGGCATCTTCTGATGGCACATTTCTGTAGGGCTACAGTCCTAAGGCAGCCGGGATGAAGAGTCCCAAGTATTTCCAACCTGAATGGTCAAGATTTAAAATAAGTACACTGATAGTTGACATGATGGGTACTCAAATATTTTGTGAGAATGGTGGATAGCGACAAAACACTGCATCAAAGAAACACTGAACAAAACCTGATTACTCGTATTTTTAACTTGATCTATCTTGGATATCTCATAAATGCTTGTAACTGAAGATAGATGCAAATACATCTAACCCTTCAGTGCTATGTGTCCATAAGAGTTCAGATAAAAGGAGTTAAAAATACATTTTCTTGGCATGAAATAATTTATGATAAATATATTTATTACTTTGAGATGACACAGATATTTATAAAAAGTCCAAGCAGTTATTTCTTTAGTCATTAGGTTATAAATTACAAATAATATACGAAGTGAAATCATACACATTTAAGAAAAAAGAGCATCTTTAAAAATAACTTCTTAGTGTTATGACCAATCTATTAAAAAATATAACTTAAACACTATCTTTGATAGTATATCTATGTATACCCTATGTAACACATAGATAACTTTGTATCTATGTATCACCATAATAAAAAAAAATGATCACAGTACCTCTTGAAGCTGAATAAATTTTCCTTCCATTACTGAAAGAGCATTGCTTTTTTCCACTAGTTGTTTATGAAGCTTAATCATTTCTACATTGTCCCGAATGTTTGACCTTCAACAATGTTTAAGAAAAGAGAGACAGAGTAAAAAAATGCAAGGCAAAAGAAAAAAATCTGGGGTGGAATCACAATTTTTCATTGAAATGTTACCTAAGTTTTTAGTTTATTATACACTTAGGATAGATTTATTATTTAAAACCAACCAATCATTGCTCTTTAACTTTCATTAAATCAGACTCTCAGAGTTTGAGGGGAGACTCACATTTGAGGACCTGTGTCACCTCCACAACAACTGATAATATGCACGTAAAACCCTTTTACGGCGTCCTGAAAGACAGTGCAAAAGGACATCAGTCCATAGCACAGCAATCGTTCCACCCCATACTTACTTTAAGGAGGACGATCATACTACTTTTCCCTAAGAGAAAAATATGCAAGACAGCCACTCCTCTTCCTACCACTCCCTTAAAACAAATGGTATCATAAGATTACCATTTACTGGAGTTTCCTCCTGGAGCTTCAACTTTTCAAAATATTTCCCAAAAAAGTGACTTAGCATTTTACACTAATAATGCCCAAAGCTGGCATTTAAATATGTTGCAGATGTGCCTTTAGCTGTAAGAGATCATTTGACGTCCACAGGGTATATAAGAAACTCTATATGCTGCAATACTAGTTTGTATTTTTCCTACTGAGATTAAAGCAAATGCAGAATTTAACAGGAAGATCTTGTTAAAGGTTAATCATAGAGCTAAATGAATATTCGTTTCAAGAGACATTTACTTTCCCAACAGAGGTAGTCTCCTTAATATCATACGTTTTACATTCAAAAGTATTTTAACGCTTGTGAAGCTCAGTTTTAGACTTCATTTCTTTAAGAAAAAAAAAAGCATAAAAAATTTAAATTCAGAAACTTACTTCAGGATTTAAAGTAAGTAATTTTACTTCCAAAACTTATCTAGTGCACACATATTGGAAAGATTGTCACAATGCCCTACTGGAACCAGAAAATGGACTACAAAGCTCACACATCTGTAAGCCAGCTGAGGACTTGGAATACTTAATTTTCCTCTTTGATATTTGAAAGTTCATTGTATTTTGGCATCGGACAGTTGTCCTCACACAGAAGATAAACAAGTCCAAGAGCCTGGATCTTACCCAGGATAGAGTCTTAACACAATGTTAAAATAATTATGTGTCTAAAACACGTTATCTAGTAGTTCTGAGCGCACATTCAGTAGTACACTCACTATTCTTCCCCATAGCATGCTCTTTACTCACTAAAAAATATATATATATATATATATATATATATATATATATATACACACACACACACACACTTAATAGTATGAAGGGAAAATACATTTTACATAAGTCTAATAAAGAAGATATTTATTTTTTCATGATCAGAAGTTCAAAATATAACTTAATCTGTTTTTCCCAGAATGACTTGGCTTGACCACTCAATGGTGAGTGACAGTTATTGATACGGAAGGACAGAATGCTAGCCAAGTAATTTCAAATCTTTTCTTATATTTGCAGTCATCTCTAATATTTTATTCTTCTCGTTTTTAAATATTTTAATATTTTCAAGAAGATACACACACACACACACACACATACACACACATTTGGGTAAGAATTACTTGGTGATATTAACAAAGAATTAAGGCCCATTAATCCACTCAGCCACACAGGGTCATAGAAATAACAGGTTTTAATTTTTAATTTTTTTTGTAAGGCGAAGGCTGGTAAGCATCTTTCAAAAACTTTTCAGTGTGGATTAACTGGCGGATGTTTTCTTGACTACTTTCCTAAACTCCTTGATGATTAAACTTTTCAAAATATTGCCAAGAAAAGTGACTTAGTATTTTATGCTAATATTGCCCACCAGGTAGATACAAATACAACTGCAGTAGTAGTTAGGGAACAATACTAATGTGGTCCTTTAAGTTAAAAGTCAGTTTGCTTGAGAGTACACCTAATCTGGGCTAATGCAACACCTGTAAGTCTTCAATGATTATTTTCAAGGGTCAGTTTTAGGGGCTTTATCTGTAGGACTCATTATTATGATTAGATTTTTTTCAAAAGATTTATTTATCTGAGAGAGAGAGAAAGAGCATACAAGTGGAGGGGGACAGAGGGAGAGAAAATCTGAAGCAGACTCTAGGCTGAGCATGGAGCTCGCTGCAGGGCTCGATCTCACAACCCTGAGATCACGACCTGAGCCGAAACCAAGAGTTGGATGCTTAACTGACTGTTCCATCCAGGTGCCCCATGGTAGATACTTTTGAGGGTAATGGTGGGAAGGAAAGGATGGTTAGTCATCCAGTTGAAAGTGCTAAGACGTAAAAGATCAAAATCAACAATGTGATAAATGTGGTCTGGCCTTCAGGAAGGTGTACAATGGAAAATTGTCTTAAACCAGACAATGAATTCAACATTCTTCTAGATGAAATATGATAAAAAAAAAAATAAGGGTTGGCTGAGAGGGAAAAGAGGGAAAGCAGTGTCACAAAAAGCTGACAAGGAATGTGAGGATGATGGAGGCAAAAAGGGGCTAGAGTCAGTGCCTAGAGGCTTGTCCTAGACCTCTGTGCAAAACGTAGGAGGAGGGCCTCAGGTTTGTTTCCTTTGAAGAACAGAGATGGGGCTAATTTTATAAGGAGTGTTTTAAGTGACCACCACATCATGCTTTCTTGCTCTGCTTCATGCACAGTGATGGGAACATCAAGTCTTCAGAATGATGACGTTCTAACAGAAAGAACGATCCATGGTAAAACATTCAGATGAACTCTGACAGTCATGCAACAATTCATACACGCTGCATTACACATGGTGAAATGATCTGCAAACAGATATCAAACAGGCTAATTATGTGCTTTGTAAAAATAAATTTCTCAAATTTTTCAACAAGGATTTTGCAAAAAACCTTGGACAATTAAGTTGGAAAATGTGGTTTTCTTTTCTTTTCTTGTTTTTTTTTATAGACATATTATTTAGAATTATGATCAAATCTTCTAAAACTATTTGAAGAGTTGTTGGCTCATCTCTAGATTAAAAACAAACTGAAATAAATTAGATTTTATGTTGAAAAAAGTAATCCAGTTCAACAACCTATGTGCCAAGTTTCCCTCATATAATTGGAAACAGTCAAGCAATAAACTCTGAAAAAGGAATTTCTAATGGAAGCCTTGAAAACACTTGACTCCGGCTTTGCTACTGGGTGCCATAATAAATCCAGAAACTTAAAACCTCAGATACACTGGAGAAGGAAAAACTTTCAGTGGAGCTATGTAATGTATAGTCTAATATGAAATCTTGAGAGGCAAAAATCCTTCCTCCAGTAAAAGTTTCTTAGACTTCATTCCCCAGGCATACAACTCTCTCACACTATCCCTCCCAGCCCCCGTCGCCATTTCACTCTTTGTTCCAGTAGAGATTATGAATGCTAAAGAAAGCCTCTTGATTTTATGAGACAAAAATGTTATAATGTAGTATTTAACACCATTTAGAAGAGAAGGCAAGGCTACAGAATACAGAAGCTAGGCTATGAGATTCTGGGAAATAGTTGAGTAAAATACTTATGACAGAATGGAGAGGTTCTCTTTGAATCACAGTTTTAGGCTGACTAAATTTGGGGGATAAGGTTGAAAACAACCTTAGGTTTAAAACACTTCTACAAAAGAGGAACTCTTTTACACTGCTGGTGGGAATGTAAGTTGGTGCAGCCACTTTGGATAACAGTGTGGAGGCTCTTCAAAAAATTAAAAATCGAGCTACTCTATGACCCTGCAATGGCACTACTGGGCATTTATCCCAAAGATATAGATGTAGTGAAGAGAAGCACCATATGTACCCCAACGTTCATAACAGCAATGTCCACAATCATCAAACTGTGGAAAGAGCCGAGATGCCCTTCAACAGATGAATGGATAAAGAAGATGTAGTCCATATTCCAAATGGAATATTACGCAGCCATCAGAAAGGATGAATACCCAAATTTTGTATCAGCATGGACAGGACTGGAGGAGATTATGCTGAGTGAAATAAGTCAAGCAGAGAATACCAACTATTGTACGGTTTCACTTACTTGTGGAGCATAAGGAATAACATGGAGGACATTAGGAGAAGGAAAGAAAAAGTGAATTGGGATAAATTGGAGGGGGAGACGAAAGATGAGAGACTGTGGGCTCTAAGAAACAAACTGAGGGGGGATGGGTGAGCCTGGTTGTGGGTGTTAAGGAGGGCACAAATTGCATGGAACACGGGGTGTGGTGTGTAAACAATAAATCTCGGAACACTGAAAAAATATAATAAAATTAAGATGTCAAAACAAACAAACAAACCAACCCTACAGTTTTTTTTTTTTTTTTAAACAGTGGCAAACACTGTGTGTGCTGTTAAAAGAAATGTAGATCATTCATAGCTTTGACCAGGGGTACACAGATAATAGTCACTAGCAAGGTAATACTACTGAATATTACAGAAGGTTGCTAGTAAGTTAAATGGAATAAGTCTCACTAAGAGAGCTGAGGCAAATTTATTTGAAAGGTAATGATTTTTGCTCAAAATTGCTACCTGAGTTCATAGGTGAAAACGATGCTCCCCGACTTGAGATCGCATAAAGAAAAAAATTTATCTCTGTATGTTTATTTGTCTGTGGATCATACCTTGCTTGTGGTGGTGGGTCAAAACAGAATCAGAGCTCAATATTTTCTTACTCTCAACACCCATAAGGAATAGAGAGATACAGTTTTGTCAAGCACTCTATATGCATATAATCACTCTCTTATGAAAATGGAGGGAGCACTCCCAAGGACTACTTGGAGACAGGAAGAACTGAAATCCTGGCTGATTTTCTAAAAAGGATCATTTTAAAGATCAAGTTTAATGGATTCCAACTAATAGTGGGAATCTGAGAATTACATTCAATATATCAAAAAGTCTAATGGGAAATGTAGGTTTACTAGCAATTAAGTTGCCAAAGTGAAAGTTTTGTTTTGTCTTTATTTTTTGATAAAATTATACCAAGTCAGTTCAATGACACAAGTTACTTCACAATTATCAGAAGCAATGTTTGGCATAATATAGGTCTTTGATGAATACAAGAAAAAAACACAATAGGTTGATTAAATTAATAAATACTGCTTACTTAGTAGATAAAAATCTTTCAGAAACACAAGGTCCCTGGGGACGAAAGTATGTTGTTTCAAAGGTAGGGAACCACTTACTCATTTCAATCTCTTTATTTTATAGCTGAGGTAGCTAACTAAGGCTTAGTGAAGTAAAGAATTTGACCAGAGTCCTTAGTTGAGGGAACCGCCAGTCAAATCCAATCCAAAGAGATCACTTGTTCCTACTCTTCTAGGCTGTCTGCTTCCTTGGAGATATTCCTAATTCTAGCTGTCTTTCCACTCTCAAGTATGCTCTAATACAGTAGTTACTATAAATTGTGACAATTTCTGTTTTCATATTAAGTGCTAAGAAAATACAACAAGTTGCTATCCCAGAAAAATCTTAGATGATGATGATGGTAATAATAATAATAAACACAGGGAGAAAAGAAATGGTGTTTGAGTATGATACAATAATAATAATAATAATAATAATAAAACACAGGGAGAGGGACGCCTGGGTGGCTCAGTTGGTTAAGCAGCTGCCTTCGGCTCAGGTCATGATCCCAGCGTCCTGGGATCGAGTCCCATATCGGGCTCCTTGCTCATCAGGGAGCCTGCTTCTCCCTCTGCCTCTGCCTGCCATTCTGTCTGCCTGTGCTTGCTCTCTCTCCCTCTCTCTCTCTGACAAATAAATAAATAAAATCTTTAAAAAAAAAAAAAAAAACAAAACACAGGGAGAAGAGAAATGGTCTTTGACTATGATACTTTCCACTGGGCAAATTCTTTTTTTTTTTTTTTAAGATTTTATTTATTTATCCGATAGGCAGAGATCACAAGTAGGCTGAGAGGCAGGCAGAGAGAGAGAGGAGGAAGCAGGCTCCCTGCCGAGCAGAGAGCCCAATGCCGGGCTCGATCCCAGGACCCTGGGACCGTGACCTGAGCCAAAGGCAGAGGCTCAACCCACTGAGCCACCCAGGCGCCCCCCCACTAGGCAAATTCTCAAGTTTTAAAAACAGCAGCAAAAGCTCGGTGGATATATTTTTTAAAAATGACAGATCACCTGCCTGTGTAATCATAACGTGTACATGGTTATCCGTGGCCCCATTTACCCTTCCATCCAAGGACCAGATGTGCCCTCTAAATTAGGGGGCTGGATAATCAGACAAATACAAATTGAGGGGCGTTCTGCAAACAACTATCAATGGGCTGGAAATGGGGAACCACTCTGGAATAAAGGAAACCTAAAAGACATGACAATTAAATACAATACATGACCCCTAATTGGATACTAGATGAAAACCAAGCAAAACAAACTAAAACCAGCTATTGGAAAACAAAACAAAACAAAACACCCCTGCTATAAGGGCTACAACTGGGGCATCTGAATATGGACTCTGTGTTAGATGATGCTACTTTATTAAGTGTCTTGAGTATGACAGCCATAGAGTGGTTATGCAGGAGGATGTCTCTGTTCTTAGAAGATAGTTAGAAGTGTACAGAGAGCAAAAGGATACATGTGTCTAACTCTCAGATGGGGGCATGGGAGGAAGGGAGGGAGAAAGGATGGCAAGGAGGGAAAAGTGCTCATGCATGTGCATGCAGAATGCAGAACAGGCTTGTGTCATTCACAAATACACAAAGAGGTGAAAGGTATGTGTGTTCACATGACTATTCTTACAACTTTTCTGTAGGTATGCCATTTTTCAAAATAAAACACTGGGGAAGAACTTAAGAGTGCCAGGAAGTAACCCTGTTGTGTGCCTAGAAGGGAAAGATGGGGCCCCTAGAGCCCAGCTGTTTCTTACACTGACTGCATGGCTGCAGAAGGATTCTCTGTTTTAAGATTTGACAGTCTGTTGTCAACCAAAGGGAACAGGGCAAGTCAGAGTGTCTGGAACATTTATAGGTTAAATTTCCTCCACTGGGATATTATGGAACTTACATGATTTTTAATTAAGAAGGTAAACACCCTAACATTTACTAAAAAAACCACTTAGTACAAACTAGTTACACATTTGGTAAGAGTATAAATATTTTTGGAGTTGAAAAAGCCAATAAAAGGTAAAATCATTCTGATTTTAATGTTCATGTACATATGTTCACTGGTTACTGCTTTGCATTTAATTTAAGACGGCCTTTTTAATAAGCAGAAAATGTGCATTTTTATATTGTTTAAATTTTAATATGGATTTTTGTTCAAAACAACACAGACATTCAGGCTACTTGTAAAGGATACAAGATTTTTTGCTAATGAGGCATTATGTAGAACATATGCAAAAATCACAACTCAGTCTTCCAAAATAGACCACAATAACAGGAAAAAACATGATTTTAATAAAAAAGAACAGCACTGGGCTTTTACTTCAAAGCAATTAAGGGCTTTGGATAACCAAAAGTTTATGTCAAGTTGATGCCAAACCAAACTGGTCTATTAAACACATACTCTGAAGAGTTTCTGTAATATTCTATGAAAAGGCTCTTTGCCATAAATATTGAGCACCGCACTCTGAAGATTACGACTATGTTAGGTTCATGTTTGAGAACAAGGAGCCCAACATCCTGATCAGACTTCTAGAATTTCAAATTTGAAATAATGCATCCGTGAAAGAGAAGTTAAATATGTTTTCCATTTTGTGATTTTTCTTTACAGTAAATTATACCAAGTTTTATATTCTCCCCAGCCTTTTTTTCAACAGTTTTCCATCAGTCTCAAAAATTTGCTGTTACATATAAAATTTTGAGCTATGTGTAAACATACATGAAAAAAAGACTTAAAGACCTTTATTGGAAGTCATTTCTTCAGTTTTCTACAACTGTATTTCAAGGAACAATATGCTATTTACTAAAGGTACCTTTCCTTTCTAAGCAAGTAACATGCGATTTTCAATATTATAAAATCAGTGAGGTAGGATACAAATTGGTTTATTTCTTTGGCCTCTGCAACAGAAGTTCTTTTACCTATAATACTCACTTTCTCTTACTTCTAATTCCTGACAAAAGAGATTGCTATCGAGTGAATAATCCAGCTACCTAAGGAGGGCCTTAGTTTAGTTTTTAAGGTAAACTCGTTGAAGTGTATATGTTGGTGTCTCTTGCTGGTAATATTTATAGGAGAAACCACACATACCTATCTGTCGCTCCATTTCTTCTGCTGTTCTAGTCCTGGATTGAAGGACTTTTGGATCTATCTTTTAATGAACACTGAATATTCCAGTTCCTAGACGATCACATCCCTTTGGAGGAGGCCATGGCCAAAACAGTGTCCATCTAACTCTTTGGGAATTCAAGAAATATAACAGAGAAAGTAATCTCTGATAACCCTGTCCTTAGCCATGGAGTAAAGGTGATGAGGTAGGCTCTAAGCTTGGGCTTGGTCTAAGCATAGAATTTTTATATTTAGGTAATATCTTAAATATGGCTGTTAGTAATTTATTAAGGTCATATTGAGTTTTGGGGTCTGGTCCTGTCCCATTGTTTCTCAGAAGGAATTGTGTCTTGGTTTTCCAAGACCAAGTCTAATCAGTCCTTCTTCCTATGGGAACAGAGACTCTTAGGTATTCAAGCTGGTTCAAAGACAGGCTTCAAATTGTATTGCCTAATATAATTCTCAAAAATATTCATGTTTCTTTTGCCTTGCTCTTAGAAGGATATATAAATATCACTAAATATACAGGATTTCATTATATAATTTAATTTTATATATAATCAGAGAGAATACTAATCTTTTGAATCTTTGAAATATAAAGCTTCTTATATTTTCAGCCCATTTTATTGTTCTTTTTAAAAATTTTTTTATTTTTTAAGATTTTATATATATTTATTTGACAGAGAGATCACAAGCAGGCAGAAAGGCAGGCGGAGAGAGGGGGGAAGCAGGCTCCCCATCGAGCAGAGAGCCCGATGCAGGGCTCGATCCCAGGACCCCGAGATCATGACCTGAGTCGAAGGCAGAGGCCTAAACCACTGAGCCACCCAGGCGCCGCTCATTTTATTGTTCTTAAAACAAGTCTCATATGATGAATCTTTTCCTAGTTTTTTCAAACATTACCACGGCAGGTTAGTTTGTTAAAGGAGGATTAAACTCTGAATCCGAAATGAGAAACTAGAAAATCATACTGGTTTTTCTACATGAGAACTTAGCCACATAGGCATCATATCATATACACTGGAGAGAGGAAAAACAAATAGAGGATCTAGGTCTGGTTTAAATAACATTAAGAGAGAAATAAGAGACATAAGAGATGTCAAATGCAATGTGTAGACCTCATTTGAATTCCATTTTAAACAAACAGGAGAAGATGCGTTCAGGGAATTCTGAATATAGACTGGTTATTAGAGGGTATCAAGGAACTGCGGTTAATTTTGTGTGATAATGGCATGGTGTTACATTAAAAAAAAATGCCTATCAGAGATATATACCGCAGTATTCCTGGGAGAGATGACATCTTATATGCTTGGGGCTAATTAATTGAAGAAAATAAAGATGAAGGGAAGTGAAACAAGATTGGGAACATGTTAATGATTGTTTAAGCAAAGTGCTGGATACCTAGCCATTTAATGTGCCACTCCCTCTACTTCTGGGTATCCTTGGTCCAAGAAAACAAATAGAAGGGAAACAAAGGGAAAGAAAAAAAGAAAAAAGGAAGGAATGGGAGAATCATTTGAGGAAGAATATGGTAAGAAGATAAAGTCTTGTTGGAAACACAGTGTGGAAGTATAAAACAGGGGAGATGTTTTAGGAACCAAAAGTATTAGGAAGCAAAAACGACACGAGGAGGATGGGAAAGAATCCAGTACATCAAAAATGAAGAGGTAGCAAGGAGACCGCTGAAGGGCCCCCTCGGCACCCACAATAATCAACAGAATTTGAGGCAAATTTTAATATTAGGAGAGATAACAAACACCTTTTGGGGACTAAAAATACTGGTAACATGTTATGGAATTTGTTTAACTTTGAAAAAAAAATTACATGAGGCTGGACTCATTCGCAAGATGTGTCAACAGCACGGTCCTTGTCATGTATATTTCCCTTGGAAGGTGCAACCAAATGGCATCAGAACTTCCTACAGTTATGATAAGTGAAACAAATGGACAAATGAGTGGGGGAAACAAGAGGAGGCAGAGTAGGATGGGGAAAATGCCCTTTCCCCTGAGCTGTTGAGAGCAGTTAGTAGGTCTAGAGGAGGCTTATATGAGGAATGTTAAGTGAAAACATGATTTTTTAAAATAGACAAGACTTACCCTTCTATGGCACATGATAAAGTATTTTAAACTAATTTTGACCTTATCAAAGTGATATTTCTGTTTTAACATACCTTTGATCTGTAGCCTGCTGTTCTCGAAGCTGAAGAAGAGATAACTCAATTTCATTTTCTTTTCTTCTCAACTGAGTTTTCAGGATCTCAGCCAAGTGCTCTAACTCTTCTATCTGGCCTCTCTGTGACTGAATAACATTTTCTCTGAAATAAAGAACCTTTACAAGAATTTGTAGGTTGAGGAAAAACCTGCAATATTCAAGATCAGTATAAAGAAAGTTCTTCATAATAAAGAGCAAGTAGAAGTTAAACATTTTTAGCTTAAGTGCCTCTGCATATAGTGAATAGCAGATTAAATGGGACGATGTAGAAGTGCATATGGAATTATTCAAAATACTGCTTTTTTATACAATAATGTCTTAGATGATAACCTGGACTTCAGTTCAATTCAATTCAATTCAGTATTTATTGGTTACCTACTACGTACTCCAGAATTTGCCCATTTTCAGATAATTTATACACTTTTGGTTTTTCCTGTGTACATCTGCCTAGACCGCGCAATTTAACACTTTAGAGAGAGCAAGGATTTGCAAAACGTAACAGAGGTTTTTTTTGCTTGTATTTATTTATCTCTACCACGTCTGGCAGCATCCCAGTGTAATGAGCCTCAGAAAACTCCTATGAACCCTGTTTTTTCAGCTGATTAGCAGGGAACAAGATTGGGTTTAGCCTTTTGGTTTTATTCCTTTGCAGACTAGTTATTGCTGTAACTGGTATTTAAAATATTCAGAGGCGCCAGGGTGGCTCAGTTGGTTAAGCAACTCCCTTCACTGTCTCAGGCCCTGATCCCAGGATGCTGGGATCAAACCCCATGTCAGGCTCCTTGCTCAGCAGGGAGCTTGCTTCTCCCTCTCCCTCTGCCTGCTACTCTGCCAGCTTGTGCTTTCTCTCTGTCAAGAAACTAAATAAAATAAAGATAAAAATAAAATATTCAAAAGAAGTAACCTGAAGTCTTTATTATTCTTAAGCAACCGTCTAAAGCATGATGCTATTTCATGTTTTCTTTCCTCATTCAGAATTGTTACTTTTTGATGATCCAGGTGAAGGCCTGTAGGTAAGGTGGAACCTTATCTTCATTTGTGTGATTCACAGACACTCAAACCATGAGGCTTTGATTAACTGGGAAAGTAAGCTAAATGTGGCAGAAGTAACTTTTGAAACCATAGTATGATGAAGAATGCAGTACCACAGAATCACAGTGAAACAAAATCTGAAATCCATATGTATTTGATAACTCCAAACTTTTAAGCCACTCCCTCTAATTCTCTCTCTCTCTTTTTTTTTTAACTGCAAAAAGGCTAATTAATTCAGGATCTAAAAAAAAAAAATTACCTGTAATTTTTCTGAGAATGGAAATGTTGCCCCTAAAGCTTACACTATTCTAAATGACTGGGCTTTATGCCATTCGTTTGGGGAGAAAATTATAATATAGAGGACTATTCTGTGAACCTCTCCACTGATGTAGTTGGTTAAGTTGTTCATTTTCCTCATTTTATTGGAAACATGTTATATAATATCTGTTCTTACCCCACAGATCTAGATATATTTAGTGGAGCAAATTATTTGTACATAAACAAATTGTGTTTAAAATAAAGAAAAAGGGAGGGATCAAAAAAGACATGATCAATAAACAAAGTTCTAAAATGACCACAAAAAGAATACATACAAATTTCTTATTTCTCCTTTGGCTTCTTCAAGTAAATTGTTGCCATATTTTGTAAGCATGGGTTGTAGAGTTTCTGCTACGTCGACATCTTGGAATCTAATACCTAAAAGTCAATCAGTAAGATTAGAAAAGTGAAGTTGAGAAAGCGGGACTCTTGATTTGCTATCATGAAGAAATGGGCAATAGAAGAAAATTTCTTAAGTACTGAGAGATATGTGTTCTATAGTACAGAGAATCAGAAATCCATTGCCAAAGGGATTACTGCTGGCATTAAATGTACAGAGCATCAGGTATTGCCCATTAAACAACTTCTATTATGGAAACCAAATGACCTAGAAATAATTTGGTTCAACTTAGATTTAGAGCATCCAAATTTATTTCTGAAAAAACTAAAGTCAGGGTTTTATAATATAAGCTAAAGTATGAAGGAAAAATATTTCAAAATCTTGACTTTTTTTTAGTATTTTTGATATAGTTTTTAAAAGTTTTTTTTTTAGTCATTCACATTCCTTGACCTTACATATTGAACCTTGTCTTCATTTGCGTGAATCACAGATACTGTAAGTGTAAGTCAAAATGTTTCCTATACTTTGGTTTCTTCCATCTCAATAAGAAAATCCCTATTTAAACAAAGGTAATTAAAAAAGGGATTACCAATGAGATTCCTTTAAATAAAACATTTTGCTGCTGCCCTTAAAATATTTTTCTTATAAAAATAGGTGCATTTTTTACAAGTCTACTCCCATTGTTAAAAATGAGACATAATTTTAATTACATGTTTACATTTACAAAATAAATTACTAGAGCTTAAGGTAGATAAAATATGACAAATAATTCAGATTTCTAATGGAGCATAGTCTCAGATATAAGGTACAGATAAAGTACATTCTTTTAAGAAAGTTTATTTTTAATTAGAATAGAACTATTGTTTGCTGTTTCCAAAATTTTCTCTATTATAGTCCAGGTTAAAGACCAGAAAAGGCTCTGCCTAAAACCATTAAAATAGTTTACTGTGTTAAAATTTGCCAATTTTGGCAGTAATGCTAATTCTTAAGCTTTTCGTACATAAATTATGGAAAAACCAAATATCACTAGCAAAATTTAAAAAAGAATCTACTTATCCTTAAAGTAATCTTAAAACTTACTGTGTACCACACATAGTTGTAAGAATCTTTGTTCTACTGGTTCCTCACTATAAGGATTGTTTCCACATTATAACGATCACATCTCAAACCAGTACTTCCCATTCCTTCTCTTGACCAGGCACATATAGAAAATGGGAGTATGTGTTCAGCAGCTTGGGGGCAAGAATGCCTGTAGGCAGGGCGATTCTAATGTTCTCATCTAGCCACCCTACGCTGTGATACTTCTGACAAGCATGGCGTAACTTCCGGATCCAAAGGTGACGGTCTTGAAGAGACTGTTAAGATTACTAAGGCATCAACCCCGATGATGGTGCCTCAAGTTTACTCAGAAAGGTAATCGCTGACAAAGTATTCATCACTATGTAGTGCTCTGTAAAGCTCTACTCCTTGGACTCTGTACCAAGCCCTGAGAAAGGTCTGAATTACTAAGAGTATATAAACACCAGGAGAAATTTAAACTTTGTAGTCACATTTGAAAGACTGTGCTGCTCTGTGGCTATTCTTTTCTTTTTCCCTACGGGAGGAAACTTCCACCAGACTCTTCCATTCAAACAGCAATTCATAGCAGTACATCAGTTTGTTATGTTAACCTACCATTTGGGCATTGCTTTTTTTTTAGTATAAAAGACCTTACAAGCCGTACAGATCGTCTTGCCCTGCTTCAGTCACAGATGACCCAACAAAGGCTGAGAGAGGGTAAGCAACTTTTGAAAGATAAAATACACTACCGTGGAGTTGCCATCTTTTGACTTTTTTTCTCATCTGGTGTTATCACTCCGTTTTACAGACGGGAAAAACGAGGCTCTGAGAGGTCAAGTGCTCTCTTCCAAGAAGAAAGTTAATTAGCAGCAGGGTATTTTCTAATTTATAATGCATTGTGATTGCTTTGGTTATATCAAAGTCTACTGCCAATCTCACAAGCTAGGCATAGCTGGGCCCTTTCATCTTGCAGCTGCCTCTTGCCTCTGTGGAGGCCTTACTGACTTCAAGGGAACTCTGCCTAAGGAAGAGATAGGGTCAATATTTTGGCTTGGAGAAAAAAATACAAGAAAATTTTCTCCTTTTCGGTCTATATGGCATTTTTTTGTCCTCCTTGATGAATTGAAAGTTTTACATGACTTTTTGTGTCCCTCAAAATGTTGGGTCTTTATGTGAAGCATGTTCCAAATGAACATCAATAGCAGCTACAATTTTATTTCCTTCCCTAGTAGTTGAAATTTAAAAAAAGTTACTGAAACTATTGATTGACTTTTCGCCTCATTATAAATAAAGTTTGTCCATGGGTGGGGAGAATTGGGAATTTTTATTAGAAAGATTCATGTTCTTTCTATATTACGTTTCATCTATGCAACTGAACTGTTGTGTGGGTAGGTTTTAGGTGATTCGCTCTCAAAATGAGGAAAGTGATTGATCGATCTATGATCATTTTTGGAGATGGAGGAGATCTTTATGGTCAGTTGCTTAAATCCTTTTATTTCGCATGGAAGAGGCAAGTTCAGAATCACTAGATGACTTGTCCAAGGTCACCAGGGAGTATGTAGAGGAGCAAGAACACAATTTTTTAAACCCTTAGTCATGTGCGCATTGCACTGTCATGCTGCCTCCACACAATGAGAAATTTAAGCAGTTCTGCAAATTTTATAAGAGGTCTTTTGACAAAGAAATTAAATGTGATTATTCAAAACAAAATATGATTGTAAAAAGCAAACTAGCTGGTTTCCCTATTTGCCTGAGTCAATGTAATTTCTGTCTGTTATACAGAAAACCAACTCAAATTACACTATTTTATATAGTTTCACACGCGTCTCTCATATCAGGATAGATAATTACATTCAATGTTTTACTCAACAAATGGTTCTCATGTTAATATTAACATTTTATCAAAATGCAAGTCAAAAAACTACTTTTCTATTTCTAAAGGTACTTAAAAACATGCGAAATACAGAAATCCTGTGTGTGCGCGTGTGTGTGTAAAACGACCTACTAAAAGACTGACATTTAGGATTTAATATAAGCTTATTTTACCTTTCCTGGGGCATGCTTGTAAGCCTGCATTTTCATGTGCTTTTCTACGCCCAGTGTTAACACGAGACTGCACATAATTGTACGGCGTTTGCCTGTGACCCTGGATTTGAAGTTGCTGTTTGGCTGAAATGAGTCTGTTCTTGAGGACTTCATTCTGTCTTTCAAGCTCATGAACTTTCTCCTGAAGCTGCTCCATCATTTCTTCCATTTCCACATCTCGTCCCAGCCGCTTGGGGCCGCCACCAACCCGCTCATATCTTTTTTTGTCATTAACTAGCCGTATTAACTTGGTGGCCATTCTAGAGAAATAATAAAAAGATGAAAAGGAATGTGAGAAGTCAGCATAAAATGCATTCTGTTGAAAGGAACATAATCACTGTGAGGACTTCAGTGCAGAACCTGAATAATAAATTTCAGGTTTTGATGTAACTATTACTGCCTGTGAAGAATCCTTTGATGATAATTGAAACCACTGGGCAACAATCTGCTTTATAGCACTGACAAATAACAGTTTCCTAAGGCTTATCATTTAAGGTTAGTAAAGAGAGGACACATATTTACTCCATATGTTCCTCAAATGCAATTTTTAACGCATGACCTTATGTAGGAATGCTGTATGCACTTAAATGTAGCTATAGATTGTGGATGTGGTGGGTTAGAGTTGTGAGCCACAGTAAGCTACAACTTTTGAAAAGTGTGTTAAGACTGCAGCATTTAGATGATATGTTTTAGGTGAACTGTTTTCAGGTTCTCTAAGATTAAGACATATTACAAGTACAAAAATGTTAGGATGCATAGGTAGACACAGATAAAGAGCCCGGTGAAAAATTCAGAGAAACCGAAATGGGCCGCTTAGTGCCTGAGAAATGTTCATGTTTAATGGTAGAAAACACTCAGATGCAGAAAGTATTATTTTAATGCTACCTTTAAATTTAGACATAAGTTGTGCTTTTGACATCTTAAGAGTTTATACCTTTCAGTCTTTTAAGTTTTGATAAAAACTGGTTAGACAGAACAAAAGACAGAAAGGGCACATGGGGGTGATGTAATATACACGTACGGAAAACATGCCTGACAGTGAATGGAAAAATCTTGGCAGGACAAGAAAGAAAAGGTGGCTTTGATGAGAGACACAAGTTCAAGACTTTACAAAATTGGTCGCACATCTTCAATAGCTGATTCTAGTTTACAGTGAATCTATTTTTATAAAGAGCCAGACGGAGATTGAAAATAAAAACTCACTTCATTTTTCTTTACACGGGGTTTGCTTTATTTTAGCATGGTTATGGACAGAAGCTTTTACTTAAGAGAACAAAAGTGAAATAAAAAAATCCTTAATGGCTTTGGGATGTCATAGAACAACCCTTTTTTGCCCTAAGCGGAGTCCTCTGTAAAAGCGGTAGTAATACACGTCTATCTACACTTCTGGCTAGTCGGCCTACAGCATGTGGCATCAGGGAGAAATATGCATAACATAATCAGTTAAGATTGTTTTCTCTTTCCCTTGAGGCAAATCCATTAAACATGCTTTATAAGGGATATAGGATAATAAAAACCAAGATCCAAGAGGACCACAAACACCCTAGTAAAATAATCAATGGATTAGTTCCTTTTCTACCTAATCCACAGAATGATATATCATGGGGAAATTTGGGCAGGTATCATAAGCCCAGCAGAGCCACACACTCTATCTAGCTCTTTAATGAGTTAAGAATCCTTACCCCGGCCCCCCCCGATGGTTTAGCCATAGAAATATGGTTGCCGTCTAAATGAGATGTCAACCTAAATATCTGAATCTTTTGTTACAGAGAGACTTTCACGGCGATAGAGATCACATTCAAAAGACAAAGGTTTAATATAAAAAAGTAGTCAACATGTGGAGAATCATAAATGACCCAAATTTTTAAGGAAAGAAAAGTACATCAGTAGAGTGGTTTTAAATTCCTTCAAGGATGTTCCAGGAAACTTTTTGTCAAGAAACAAGATTCTGTTTGTCTAGTAAAAGCAATAATTTTCATTTGTTTGATGTGGTTATTTTGTAGTATTAATGCATTATGTGTGATCTGGTAAAGTTTGAGTGCTAATTTAAAAAGGTGGTTTATCAGATCTACATTTATATGAATGTGATACTAATTACACCTTAAGGCTAAATTTCTTTTTTTTTAAGATTTTTTTTAAGATTTTATTTATTTGACACAAAAAGAGAGAGATCACAAGTAGGCAGAGAGGCAGGCAGAGAGAGAGGAGGAGGCAGGATCCCCGCTGAACAGAGAGCCCGAGGTGGGGCTCAATCCCAGGACCTTGGGATCATGACCTGAGCCAAAGGTAGAGGCTTAACCCACTGAGCCACCCAGGCGCCCCAAGGCTAAATTTCAAAGCAGTTCTGAGGCACCTGGCTGGCTCAGTCAGTAGAGATGCAACTCTTGATCTTGGGGTTGTAAGTTCGAGCCCCATGTTGGGTGCAGAGATTACTTAAAAAAAGGGGGGGGGCGCCTGGGTGGCTCAGTGGGTTAAAGCCTCTGCCTTCGGCTCAGGTCATGATCTCAGAGTCCTGGGATTGAGCCGCACATCTGGCTCTCTGTTCAGCAGGGAGCCTGTTTCCCCCTTTCTCTGCCTGCTGCTCTGCCTACTTGTGACCTCTCTCTGTCAAATAAAAAAATAAAATATTAAAAAAAAAAAAAAAAAAAAAGAGCAGTTCTACATGTTCCTCTAGGTAGTGTCCGTGGTGTGAAATTCAAGGTTTTAGAGCTTTGGGTCACAGTGGTCATTAGATTACTACTCTCAGGGCTAAGTAAAATAACATCCCAGGAGGTTAAATGGCTTGGATGTAATACCATAGGCCGGTGGCAGAGAAATAATAGAACACATGCATACAGCCTGACTCCTAGCCGAGTCCTTTTTTCATTAAACTACATGGCTCATTATTAGGTTGTTTTATATTTTCTGGCTAGGACAAATTACTAATGAGGTCAAGGTTGTGAATTCAATTATTTTACTGACCAATTAGGCTTACAAAGGAAAAAAAATTGTTTAGTGGTCACAGCGTACATTCCTCATTCTGATAGGACATGTGTGTGTTACTGGTCAGAATAGGAATCAGGCAAGTGAGTCACAGGTTTTGAAAAAAGACACTATCATGACTCAAAAATGAACTCAAAGTAAAAGCCCCAAAACACAGCAGGTCAGTGGGTCATGAAAACAAAGTCTACCGAGTAGAACCTGAACTAGAATCACCCCTTTAGGATGCATTCTAAGCCCCCACCCCTGCCTGACCCCCCTATCTTCTTTCTTCCATAGCTATCTCAGTTTTTCATTTAACCTAGAACATGAATATGAATACAGGCCTGTTGAAGCTTACAAATGGGAAGGTACGTTTTTGTTTTTAATGCCACACATTCAGAAGATAGTCTAAGTGTTTCTGAACAAGAAGGAATGAAAGACTATCTACTCTTAAGAAGTTATCCCACCAAAAATTTTATGCACACAAATCAGGGGACAATGTTTCTTCAGAAAGAGCAGGGACTCTATGAAATAGAGATTCTAGACTCATTCAAGCAAAGTTAAATATGTTCCAGATATTTGAAGTGATGTTTTCATTAGTAAACTCCAAACCTTAATGGAACATGCATTCTAACAAGTCAGAATAGCTAATTACTTTTTCAAAATTTCATTTTAAACTAAGGCATTTAAAAAACAGATGCTTTGGCCATTTGCTTATTAAACTATAAGTATTAAACCAGAAGTTATTTATAGACATGCTATACTCATGGCACTCTTCGCTATTAGATCTTTCTTTCAAATAGCAACTTCAGACATAATAAACACTCATCATCTTTTTGGTTTATTATTCTAGTTTGTAAGATTTTCCATTTTTAAAAATTGTATTTATTTACAACCTGCCTTGTTCCAAAAAAGATTCCAGGTGGAGTTTTCAATTAAGTTTGTAAAAAAGCATATCCTCTAAACTTTACAGTGTCAGGAGAAAAAGCTAAAAGCTTTTTATCATAACCTTTTAATTTTATCCTCTTGCTTGCGGGCATGCTGTTTAAGCAAAATGTTCTCATCATGCAGACGCAAAAATCTGTCTTCCAGTTCCTCACGACTGATACGTGACACTGCCTGGCGAGACCTCATTGTCCGTGTTGTTGAAGTTTCTGTAAAAATGCCAAGGTAATTAATAGTGGGATTACTTAAAATAGTCTCTAAAAATTGTAACTGTTGATATTAATATAATCTCCGATGCACTCATCTCTTTTACTTTGTGACCCACAAATAAGATTGTTTTAGAAAATGTTATAGCATTGTTTATATCACCAATCAGAGAGGAGAATAATAATCTTTTCTATTAAAAGTTTACATGCAATATTAAGGATTTGAGTAATAACAATATCCATTCAAAATGGTATTTAAATAACCATTCTTTAAGAATGTAAGAGGGAAGTCTGATTCAATAAGACCTTTCAACTTATATGCTCAATGTTGAAAAAAATAAATTAGAAGTCAGATTATCTAAAAGCTTTTTTTTTTTTTTACAGAGGTAAGAGTTTTTTTTTTTAATTTTTTTTTTTAAGATTTTATTTATTTATTTGACAGAAATTACAAGTAGGCAGAGAGGCAGGCAGAGAGAGAGGAGGAAGCAGGCTCCCTGCTGAGCAGAGAGCCCGATGTGGGGCTCGATCCCAGGACTCTGAGACCAAGGCAGAGGCTTTAACCCACTGAGCCAGCCAGGTGCCCCCAGAGGTAAGAGTTTTAACAATAATTTGGTGAACATAAGATATTTTTCAGACCTATGTATGGGTTCTGGGTTCTAGAAAATAAACTGTAAAATTTGCAAGTACAAACAACAAACCTTCACAAATCATTTATAAACTTTCTTAAGTATTTTTAAAGGACTTTCATACCTTTTAGCCTGTGTATATGATTTTTTACATATGCTTAAATTTAGTATTTTCCATGTCACTAATTTGCAATCATCATCCAAAAGAATCAACAAATGGACAAAGGTTAAATCCCCTATGGTGGGTTACTGAGGGCAAGAATTTAACTTAAGGTAGTGAATTCGAATAAACAGCTTTACACAATTAACATTTATTTGTATGTGAATACCTGGTACTCCACCAAAGATCTAAAGCAAAGCTAATACATACTTTTTACTTTCAAAAATAAAATCTGTATAGTCAAATTTATCATTTTCAATGAACAACGCATTGACCACCTTTCTGTGGTAGTTCAAGGTTGCCAGTTGAATTGTTCTAATTAACGGGGGTAGTAAGACACCTTAGTGGAATATATTTTATAAAACAGCCGTCTTAATGACAAATGCAGTAGCATGACAGCAGAACTGACACGTTGTATACACAAACAAAAACACAGCTCTACACTCTAATTGTTCCTCAAAGCAGTGTTTCTCATTCTCAATTTGAAAGTGATATTTTAGCTCTAGGGTAACCACTAAGTGATTAAAGGATAAAGGAAACCTTTAATGTATATTAATTTGATAAAATAAAGTCAGTATCACTTGGATAAACAAACCATTTTGAGATACTCTACTTGAAAGGCAAAAAGTTTTAAATACGGCATTTCCTCCCCTATAAAATTTAAACATAAAGAAAAATTTTAATGGTGAATGTGATTTAAACCAGGCAATTCGGTTTGGAGAGGCTTGATACTCTCTGTGTAGTTTCTACTCATGTGTGGAATTTTAAAAAGATGATTTATAACAATTCTTTATCAGAACAGAGGGGGATTTTACATTTTCTATGAGCTGTTGATAATTGATGCATGCAGTAAAATACCATATGTTGTTCTAAACTCTCCATGTTCCTGTTTAGTCCAATCAAGAGCTATATAGTTACTTAAATGGCTTCGTTTGTAAGGATATCAGAAATACTTTAAATTAAAAGAAAAGAAGTTACTGATCAAAGTTCATAACGATAATAAATAACAGCTGGCCATACCTTGTAACCCTCCCATTCCAGAGAGGTTTAGACCTATATCTTTCACAGGCAGGTCTCCTGCCGTCTCATCAGTGGGACGAGACATGGCCTGTCTGTGGAGAAAAGAAAATTCAAATAAAATCCTTCCAACATATAATGTTAACTATGCAATGGAAAGAACCAAATAAAATGAATAAAGCATTATGATTCTAACAGACATCTATTGCCCACATGTGCTGCTTGAAGAAGGGGAAAGCTTCTCTTTTAAAAGTAATACTACATTCAATCAGTGTTCCTTTCAACAATAAATTTCCTATAGTTTAAGTATATAGTTTCCTATAGTTTCCTTAAGAAATGAGGTAAGATTATCATTCTTCCTTCTTTTTTAATTTCTTGATCTGAACAAAAACAATTACCCCAAATTTAAGAAACACTTCCTCTCCATCCCCCACTCCCTTCTATCCCCCAAAGCAAGTAGGTATCTTGGAAAAAACCTAGTCGAAAAACCTGATTCAAATGCTTGTTCTATTATTTACAGCTAGTCAAGTCACCTAATCTCGCTGAGTTTCAGTTCCTTAATTTTATTTTTTTTTGAAAAAGTCATTTTACTTTTCATATATACACACACACACATATATTATTTTTTATTTTTATTTTATTTTTAAAGATTTTATTTATTTGACAGACAGAGATCACAAGTAGGCAGAGAGCCAGGCAGAGAGAGAGAGGGGGAAGCAGGCTCCCCACTGAGCAGGGAGCTGTTGAGGGGCTCGATCTCAGGACCCCAAGATCATGACCTGAGCTGAAGGCAGAGGCTTAACCCACTGAGCCACCCAGGCGCCCCTATATATTTTTTTTTAAAGTAAACTCTACCCCCAACACAAACTCGTGGCCCCGAGATCAAAAGTCACGTGCTTTACTGAAAACTGAGCCAGCCAGTTGCCACAGTTCCTTAACTTTAAAAAAATGGAGAAGAGGTATCTTATAGAGTTATTCTAAGAGTGAGAGGGTAAATCAAGAGCAGTTAGCCCATTTGCCTGGGATGTCAGTATTACTTGAATATTAATTTTTAACTTGGTGTACAAATGAGTGGGTAGGCCCCAGTTTTGTGAAAGATGTTTCATAAATTGACCAGTTGAATTTGTTTTTGTTCTGTCCTTTCTTTGTTGCCATGAGGCCTAGTCCCAGGGCTTCCTACCTCAACATACAATCTGTCCAGTTAATTCTGGCATCTTTACAGTTTCTATTCTTCAGAGATGCACCACAGTAACTCAAGTTTTGGACGCGGATATAAATGGTCTGTGCATGTCTAGGATATGGGAAAAAAAAGACTTTATATTTTATTTCAAACCACCCCAAGAGCCAAATGCAAACAAAGTGAAGGTGCCCTAAGGCAGAGCTTCTCAATCTCTAGAATGTTGGGCCTAGAACGTAAAGTCCAAGAGAATACCCAGCTTATTTGCCTTCTGCACCTCTGTATGGTATTCTCAGAGGCCAACACAGAGCTTGGCACATAGCAGGCATTCGCTAAATAGTTGCTGAATGAATGGAATCCATGGAGCTTGAGGGTCTGTAGACCCAAGAGATGGTTTATAACATCTTGTATGCGTCTACGTGTATATGCAATATCTTTAGGAAAAGGGCTCCTAACCTTTATTATAACTCGTCAAAGCTGGAGAACCACTGCATTCAGTTGTGGCATTAAACAACGAACAGACATATACTTGAGAGATCACCTCCTACTTCTTTTGGCAACACTGCTACAGGAACGATCAGTTTTGGGAACCAAAGCATCAAGCAGTTTAAACACAGGACACTTGTGAAAATGGTAACTCCGCCATGATAGAGTTACAGTAGCTTTCATAATAATGGTAGTGGGATTAACATTTACTGAATGCTTACTAAAATGTGCCAGGGTCTCTTCTAAGTGCTCCGTTAATGTGCATTAATCAAGTATCTCACAATATCCCTATGAGGTTGTTACTCAAATGATTCCTACTTTACAAATGAAAAAAAAGAAACAAAAACAAAAAAACCAAGAGGCAGCTTTGGTAACTTGTCCAAGGTCACACATTTAAGTAGGGGTTGTCTGGTCATATTTTTGATTGTCTTGACTGGGAAGGTGGAAGGCAGTGTTACTGGCATCTAGAGGCCAGAGACGATGTTAAATGTCCTGCAGTGCACAGGAACCACAACAAAGAATTATGTGGCCCCAAATGTTAAGAGCGCCGAGATAAACAAACCCTGTGCAATGCTGTTACGTATCTTCGACATCAACTAATGTTATCCCTCCTTGCTCACCATGCTCACTCAACATTCCTTTAGGTTCCTCAAAGCCCTGGTACCCTCGTCTTGCTCAAAGCCTTTGCATCAGCTGGCTCCTCATTCTTTGGGATTCAGCTCAAATGTCACTTCCTCAGAGATGCTTTCCCTGATCACCCTCTGTCAGAGTACTCTTCCTCCCAAAGTCATCACTGTTTATTTCCGTCGTAACAATCATCATTACCTAAAATTTCTTATTTGTTCACTAGCTCATTTCTACTTCGTCTCCACTAATAAGGTATAAGCATCTCGGGACGGGTATCAGTCCTATTCACAGCGGTAGGAAACAGTGTCTGGGGCAAGGCGGGCACCGAGATTAATATTTACTTCATGATTAAATGAATACCTGGCATTGAGACTAACACAGTAAACAGGAACTCCGTCTTTATGTAGTTAATAGGCTATGGGGGTAACCAGACGATGAACAAATAATTATAAATAATTAAGCAAACAATAGGCCATTCAGGAGGCTTAAGGGTCTACCAACCAACCCTTCAACCAGGGCTAATGAAAGAACTGTGTTTATGTGCCCTTCTACTTGAGGTACTTGTATAGGCACGGCAATGATCAACTCTCATCACCTAGGATTTCAGGGTAGGATGTAAAATTTCAAACCGGTGCTGGGCGTGGGGATAATGAGCGGGCTGTGATTCAGGCCTGGGTATGTGGTGTCTCGTGTCGGCCTGCTTTTCACGCAAGCAGAACTCTAAGGCCTTCTCTAGGACATAGGGCAGACCCCAGGACCCCGACCCGTGCTGCACGTAGAGGGTGGGCCACCTCCGCCCCCCTCGACTCCCCCAGAGTACTCACCGTCACTCTCTCCCCGCGGCTAGCTACCGTTGCTATAGCGCCGACGGCGTGTTGGGCGCCTGGCGGAGAGGAGCACGGGAAAAACATGGCAGGCTCCGTTGCCTCCTGGGAAATGTAGTTTTGCTCCTGCTCTAACCCGCCCGCTCGCTGCGTAGATTTCGGCCCTGGGAAATTCTCGTGCCCCAAACCCCGAGGCGCTCTCGAGCTTCGCCGCCTTGCATCTTGGGAATGGTAGTTCTCGTGGATCTGACGGCGAACGGCGCTGGGCGGGAGCAGGATGCCGAGAGAACTACAAGCAGGAGGCGGGGTCAAGGGAGAGGGATCTACGCGGCTAGCAGTGGCGAAGACGGCTGTAGCGGCAGCATGAAGCGGACCCCGACCGCCGAGGAACGAGAGCGCGAAGCTAAGGTATGTCGGCCTCTCAGCGGTCTGGGATCTTTCGTGTCCTTGCAGCTAGGGGCCGGGAGCCGGAAGGGCTTGGTTGCATGGCCAGCGGACTCACAGTCTTAAGCCAAGGGATGACAGGGCCTTGTCAGTAAGGGAACCAGAGACATTGGGGGATACACATTCATGCTGGTCAGGATGCGGGCCTAGTCGTGTTGGATCTGCTCACCGGTGAGAATCACGACACCCATTTCCTTTCCCTGCTTTTCTTGGTCTTTGTAGCTACCCTGATGCCTCAGTTTACCGGACTGTGATCATCACAGTTGTTCTTTCTCTTAGTAATGGTTTTCTAGGACTGAGATTGGTTCAGATGAAGTATCTGTGCGATCAGATGTGTTTGTTGGGAACAGTTGTCTCAGTGGCTGCCTGTTGTGATCTGTGTCTTCAGCACAGAGGAGATGAATCTAACTACAATCCTGTTTTCCACCTTTGGGGTTCCGCTACTGGTAGTTGCAATTCCATGGGTGGCAATAATAATATCTATGGTGACTTCCTTTTTTTTTTTTTTTTAAGCATTTATTACATCTCAGGATTTACGTTAAGTTGGTAAAATTTATAATATTTCATGTTGTTACCATAGCAGATAGATATTATGCAGATGGGGTAATAACAGTCCTGTTTTACGGATGAAGACTTAAGGTTCAGAAGAATTGAGTGTTTTCTTTTCTCTCACTTCCCAAATCAAGTTCTGTTGGTTTGTTTACACATGTCTGTGACATGTCCACTTTTTCTGTCTCCACCACCTTGGACCAAGTTTCCATTATCTCTTTAATGGATGTTGCAATAGTCTCTGTATTGGTCTACTCTTATTCTACACCCTAACAACTCCCTTGTCCTCTTTCTTCCACACAACCAGTCCCTTGCACACTATGGAGAGTGATCTTTTCAAAGTGCAAATCTAATTATGTCCTTTTCCTTCCTCCCCCCTCTGTCAACCACCTGTTTAAAAATCTTCCATGATGTTCTGTTGCTCTTCGGAGAAAGAGAAGACTTCACATGGCATACAATGTCCTGCATGGTTTGGACCCTGCGTGTTCCTACAGCCTCATGAGACATGACACTCTCCCTGTTCTCTACCCATCAGCCACTTTGTCCTTCTTAAAAGGCCCTCTTTCCTGCTTTATCTGGTTACATAGCCTTTACCCATGCTGCTGTGTTGTCTACTCTATATTAGGCAAATATTAGAAGTAAGGACCAATGGGAACTAAAACAGACACAGTTCTTGCGCTTGTAGAATTTAGAATTGTACAAGTGAGTTTGTCTTAGGGCAGTACTTCTGTGGGTTTAAAATATAAAATCTGGGGGTGTTTGGGTGGGCACAGTTGGTTAAGCATCTGCCTTTAGCTCAGGTCATGATGTTGGGGTCCTGGGATCGATCCCCGCATCGGGCTCTGTTCAGTTGTGAGTCTGCTTCTCCCTCTCCTTCTGTGACCTTGCTTGCTCTCACTCTCTCTCAAATAAATACATGAAATCTTAAAAAATATATATACAAAATCTGTCCTATAATGACCCGAGTTATAACAAGGTTTCACCAGGGACCTGAAGTTTTCATGCTAGAGTCTGCCTGTGATATGGACAATATATTAAAGATGGATTCAGAGAGGAGAGGATCCTTCTGAATTAGTCTACAACAGTGCTGAGAAAGAGATGAATGTCACCCAATGGCATTGTGTATGTTGTCTTTCTCACCTTTTAGCTTTACGTTTATGTTACTCATTCTGTTGATTTATTGAGCGTCCATTATTTGCTAGACACTGGAATTATGACTTAAACTAAGATAGAATCCCTGTGCAAAGGAGCTTTTACTCTACTGCAACCTTACCCTTTGCCTGTGAGATAATGACTCATGTCATCCACATTTATGGAGTGGAAACCAAGGCTTGAGGAAATCATGACTTGCCCAAAGCCACTTGGTTGCTGTGTGGAACTAGGACTCAGAACTAGGTCTTCTGACTCAAAGCTTTTTTCCACTTTCAACATGTGAAACATGTTGAATTGGTAGAGCAAGTTGTCTTCCTCTTTACTTTAAAGAATTCCTTTGATACTTATTTAAATTTGCATATGAACATGTTACTGGTTAGAATAAAGTATAGGCAATTAAGTTTTAAAGGTTAAATGGAAAATGGTCAGTTATTCATGAACTTTCTTGTTTTCTAATTGACCTTATTGAGGTATAATTTATGTACAATAATTTGCACGCATTTATAGTGTACAATAGTTGACGAGTTGTGACAGGTGTATACACTTGTGACACCACCATCATAGTTGACATAGAGAACCTTTCAGTCCCTTCTAGAAATTTCATCTTGATTTGCGGTCAGTGTCTCCCCCACCTTGGCTCCCAAGCAGCCATCAGTAATGTTTTCTGTTACTGTAGACGAGTCAGTATTTTCTAAGATTTCATATAAATGGAAACAAACTCTGTGTACTGTTGAGTCTGTCTACTTCCAGTCAGCATTTTTGAGATTTTTGAGATTCATTCATGTTGTCCTGTGTATTAGTAGTTCATTCCTTTTTATTGCTGAGTGATGATTTACTGTATGGTTTTACCACATATTGTTAATTCATTCACCTGTTGCTGAAGTACATTTGGATTGTTTCTGGTTTGGGGCTGATTATGTAAAAAAGCCGCTATGACCATTCACATATAAGTCTTTGTTTCTTTCGGATAAGCACTCAGGAATCCAATTGCTCAGTTCTATGTAAGAAAGTGCCAAAGTGATTCTGCCACTTGCATTAGTTTTCCTAGGGCTGCCTGAGCAAGTTCCCATGAACTTGGTGTCTTAAAGCAACAGACATTTATTCTCTCTTAGTTCTTTTTTTTTTTTTTTAAAGATTTTATTTATTTATTTGACAGACAGAGATCACAAGTAGGCAGAGAGGCAGGCAGAGAGAGACAGGGAGAAGCAAGCTTCCTGCTGAGCAGAGAGCCCGATGTGGGGCTCGATCCCAGGACCCTGAGATCATGACCTGAGCTGAAGGCAGAGGCTTTAACCCACTGAGCCACCCAGGTGCCCCTCTTCTCTCTTAGTTCTAAAGGTAAGTCTGGATGCGAGGTTTTCAAAGGTCATGGTCTCTCTGCAGGCTCTAGGGGGAGAATCCTTTTTTGCTTCTTTTAGCTTCTGGTGACTCCGGTATTTCTTGGTTTGGGCAGCAAACCAGTTGGCTTCTGTGTTCCCACGGCCACCTTCTCAGTGTTTTGTGTGTGTGTGTGTGTCAAATCTCCCTCTCCTTTCTCTAGTAAAGACACTGGTCGTTATATTTAGGGCTTACCCTAAATCCAGGATGATCTTAATCTCAGGATCCTCAGTGTAATTACATCTACAAAGACCCTTTTTCCAAATAAGATCACATTTACAACAACCGTGGGCTAAGATTGGACATATCATCTCGGGGGATGTTAGTCACACCCAGTACACCATTTTATATCTTCCTCAGCTGTGTATGAGAATTCTAGTTGTTCCATGTCCCCACTGATACTTAGTATTGTCAGTCTTTAAAATTTTAGCCATTCTAGTGGCTGTGTAGTGACATCTCCTCGTGGCGTTAATTTGCATCTCAGTGACGACTAATGAAGCTGAGTATTTTTTTAAAAAGCTTTGGATGTATAACTTATGTACTATAAAACATACCTCTTTTAAGGGTATGTTTTAAGGGTACAATTCAGTGATTTCTAAAATATTCACAGAGTTGTGCAATAATCACCATAATTTCATTTTGGAACATTTCCATCATCTCCCAAAGAAGATGTATATTCATTTGTCGGTTATTCTCCATTCCACCTCTTGTCCCTAGGCAGCCACTGATCATTCTCTGTTCTCCAAAGTTGCCTTTTCTGGAGATTTCATGTAAATGGAGTCAGACAATATGTTGATCTTTTGTGTTTGGTTTCTTTCATCCAATACTTTGTTCCTGTTTATTATTAAATAGTATCGTATTCCAATGTATGACTATACCATCTTTTATTTAATCCATTCACCAATTGATGGCTATATGGGTTTTTTATCCTTTTTGGCTATTATTAAAAATGCTGCTGTGAACATTCATACTCTCCTTTTCGTACAGACACGTATTTTCCTTTCTCTTGGGTAGAGGCCTAGGAGTGGAATTGCTGGTCACGTGGTAAATCTGTATTTAACTTTTTTTTTTTTAAAGGTTTTATTTATTTATTTGACAGACAGAGATCACAAGTAGGCAGAGAGGCAGGCAGAGAGAGAGGGGGATGCAGGCTCCCTGCTGAGAAGAGAGCCTGATGTGGGGCTCGATGCTGGGCTCAATCCCAGGACCCTGAGATCATGACTGGAGCCGAAGGCAGAGGCCTAACCCACTAAGCCACCCAGGCGCCCCTGTATTTAACATTTTAAGAGACTGCTGTACTGTTTCTTTGGTCTGAAGGTTTGAGTCCTCCCCAAATTTTTATGTTGAAACCCTAATCCCCAAGGTCATTGTATTGGGAGGTAGGGCCTTTTGGAAGTGATTAGATGCTTAGGAATGGGATTAGGGCCTTTATGAAAAAGGCCTGAGAGAGCTCCTCATCTCTTCTGCCATGCGAGGACACAGAAGTTTGGAGTCTTCAAACTCCAAACGTCTTCAGTGTGGAAGAGAGTCCTCCCTAGAACCCGACCATGCTGGTACCAAAATCTTGGACTTCCAGCCTCCAGAACTATGAGCAACACATCTCTGCTGTTTATAAGCCATGCAGTCTGTGGTATTTTGTTAGAGTAGCCCGAATGGACTAAGACATTGTTTTCCAATGTGGGTGCGCCATTTTGTTTCCACCAGCAATGCTTGAGGGTTCCAATTTCTTTCTTTCTTTCTTTTTTTTTTTTTTAAAGATTTTATTTATTTATTTGACACAGAGACAGAGATCACAATTAGTCAGAGAGGCAGGCAGAGAGAGAGAGAGAGGGGGAAGCAGGCTCCCTGCTGAGCAGAGAGCCCGATGTGGGGCTGGATCCCAGGATCCTGAGATCATGACCTGAGCTGAAGGCAGAGGCTTTAACCCACTGAGCCACCCAGGCGCCCCAGGGTTTCAATTTCTTCACATACTTGTCACCTCCTGTTACTATTTTTTTGATTTTAGCCATCTTGGACTGTGTGAGGTATATCTCATAGTGGCTTTAAAATTTTTTTTAAAAGATTTTATTTATTTGGGATAAAGTGAGTATGTGAGAGAGAGCATGAGTGGGGAGAGGGAGAAGCAGGCTCCCTGCTGAGCAGAGAGCCAGACACTGAGCTCCATCTCAGGACCCTGGGATCATGACTGGAGCAGAAGGCAGGTGCTTAACCAACCCAGGGGGCGCTCCTTGTGGCTTTGATTTTCATTTCCCTAACGTGTAATGATGCTGAGTTTGTCATGTGTTTATTGACCATGTATCTATTTGTTTTTGTGAGGTGTCTGTACAAATCTTCTGCCCATCTTTTGAGCTGGTTTTCTTCTTAATAGTAAGTGTTACGAGTTGTTTATATTTTCTAAGTGTCAGTTCTTTGTCGATGGTATGTACTGTGAACATAGTTTTCCAGTCTTTTAGTTTACTAAATGGTTTTATGAAGAGCAAAAGTACTTAATTTTGATAAAGGTCTCATTTATTGATATTGCTTTTTATGATTAATGCTTTTTATGTTATATCTATGAAATCGTTACCTATCCCAAGGTCACAAAGATTTCTTGTTTGCTTTTTAAATTGAACTCGATCATCCCCATAATGGGTAAATAATACTTTTGGTTTTTCTTTTCTCTTTGAAGTAACTTAGATTGTGTTTTTTTCTTGTGATTGCTTAGGCTGTAGACTTTTATACAGCGTTCAAGTCCGGAGGGTGAATGCAAAGGCTGGACTAAATATTATCTAGCTTTTCCACATCACGTTTCTTTAGTCTGTGTTAAAGCCTAGGAATGCACCAAAGCATATTCATGCATTTTTAAAATGAATTTTTCTTGTAAGACATACAGTGGCATGGTCCCGATCAGTATTTGGTGGTCCCAGTTGGAACCATGGCCTTTAAAATTTCCTTGCCGCTGGGATGGACGGTTGGCTGCCCATGCTTCAGTTTCTCCTGCCAGAAAATGGCGTCAAACATGGCTTCTAGTGTGCATTCCTGTGAGTGTCCAGCGTAATGAGGTTTGGCCCCTGCCAGGGACACAGTAGATTCCACTTGGAATGAGTGCTGTTGTCCAAAGGGCCTCTACTGATACAGGGTTGCCCCCATGTTTTTGCTTTTCACAGATGACCTCATTTGTTATTTGAAAATAATTTAAAATTCACAGAAGAGCAGCAAGAGTAGCACAGAGAGCTCTCACTGGCCTACCGTGCAGATGCACAACTTGTTAACATCTTGCCACATTTGTTTTTTTGCTTTCTCTCTTCCTATATATACACACATGAACCATTACTATTACTGTTGTTTTTAGAGATTTTATTTATTTATTAGAGAGCGAGTGAGCATGAACCAGGGAGTGGGAGAGGGAGAAACGAGCTCCCCACTGAGCAAAGGGCCCGATGCGGGGGTTGATCCCAGGACCCTGGGATCATGACCTGAGCTGAAGGCAGAGGCTTAACCCACTGAGCCACCCAGGCACCCATATTATTTTTTTAATGAACCATTACAGAGGAAGTTGGAGACACCTCAATGTTCTTTTACCCCTGAATACTTCAGCATTTATTTCCTAAGAACAAGAACATTTTGTTATATAGAAACATAGTCCATTGTCACATTCAAAAAATTAACATTGATAAAATACTCTTATTCCAAAGTCCATATGTAAATTTTGCTAATTGTCCTAAGAATATCTTTTATAGCTTCCCCCCCCCCCTTGGCCCAGGTTCTATTCTAGGACCACACATCGCCTGTAATTGTCACGTTTAGTTTCTTTTAACCTCCTTTAATCTGGTCTACTTAATTTGGTTCCTTATGCTTTCTTTCATGACATTGACATTTGGGATGAGTAAGGCATTGTTGACATTTGGGATGAGTACAGGCTGTTTGTTTTGTATGCTCTCCCAGTATTCTTATTTGTCTTGATACTTACTGATGAGAAGAATCACATTATGCATTTCCGGCATGTATATTTTTGCAGAAACACAGGGGCCATTAGAGATCACACATTTACATCTCACATACTCGTCCTGCCTGTAGATGTGTTTTCCTTGGCCCAAACTATGTTTGAGAGTTTTCTGAATTATTTTCTGATACAAAGTGGAGATAAAAATCTGTCTAGCTTTCTGGTAAAACGAGACTCTGGCGACACTGGGCTTGTCCTGCACTCACTGGAGCTGAAGAGTGGCTGTCCCTTTAGAGGGGAAATGGACTTTCCATTTGCCACCCTCCAGCTTTGCCCGTTAGCAGGTCAGAGTATGGGGCTTGTGAGCTAGCATCCTGGATTCGAGTCCTGCTCTGTCACTGTTTGGGGCAAGCGGTTTCATTGCCCTGAACTTTATGTTCTTCACCTTCAAAATTGTGATATTTATGGTCATGGTGCGGATTAAGTGAGATATATGGAAAGCACCTAGAACATTCTTGGCCCATATTAAAAATAAAAGTAGTTGTTACCACCATCATGCCATTGGCATCAAAGTTACAACCTATCTGATCCCGTAGATATTTTAGCCTATGTTCAGGATATTCCTTTAGTACACGGGCACCAGCTGTCTAACTGGACAGATTTTCTCAACTGGGGGTTCTACTGACTTCTATGCATCCCACATGGTATAAACTATGTACCGCTCTTGGGAGAATTGAGAAAATAGTCATTCAAACCATTTTCTGTGTTCTGTGGTTCAGATCAGGAATCTGGTTAAGTGCCAGGTAGCATACGTGGGACTAGGGGCAGGTGGGTAAATATGGCAGATTTGGTTCCTTGGAACTGGCTGCCTTTCCATGAAAGGAAACAGTAGAGTGGTGAGTTTTATCATGGAGCAAGGAGTATGTATTGTACGATGGAGGTCATTGGAATTCCTTCCTCAGGAAGATTGTTTAACCTCGTCTGGGGGTCATGGAATTCCTAAGATCTGTCTAAGGATGTATCCTTATGAGAGGCCCGAGACTCCTTTAGAAGTTGTTCAGAAATATTAGACCTGTTCTTTTTCCTAATTCCAGTTTGGTTAACACAATGTTACATTAGTTTCAGGTGTGCAGTGTAGTAATTCAGTAATTCTTTTTTATTTTTTTAAAGATTTTATTTATTTATAGGCAGAGAAGCAGGCAGAGAGAGAGGAGGAAGCAGGCTCCCTCTGAGCAAAGAGCCCGTTGCAGGGCTCAATCCCAGGACTCTGGGATCATGACCTGAGCCGAAGGCAGAGGCTTTAACCCACTGAGCCACCCAGGTGCCCCGTAATTCAGTAATTCTGTATATTATGGTAAATGTGCTCTTAATCCTCTTTACCTGTTTCACCCCCCCACCCCCAACTTCCCCTCCGGTAACCATCTGTTTGTTCTCTGTACTTCAGAGTCTGTTTTATGGTTTATCCGTTTTTTTCCTTTTTTTTTTTGTTTTGTTAAATTCCACACATGAGTGAAATCATATAGTTTTTTTTTTTCCGATTGACTTGTGTTTTGCTTAGCATTACACTCTGTAGCTCATCCATGTTTTTGCAAATGGCAAGATTTTGCTCTTTTTAATGGCTGAATAATATTCCATTGTATAGCTACACCACTTTTTTTTTTTTTTTTTTTTTTTTGGAGTAACCTCCATGCCCAGTGTGGGCTTGAACTTGTGACCTGGAGATTAAGAATTTCATGCTCTTCTGACTGAGCCAGCCAAGTGCTCCTCTACCACATTTTCTTTATCCGTTTATCTGTGGGCACTTGGGCTGTTTCCATAATTTGGCTATTGATGGTGCTGTAAACATAGGGGTGCATGTATCCCTTTGAATTAGTGTTTTTGTATCTTTTGGGTAACTGTCCAGTAATGCGATTACTGGCTCATAGGATAGTTCTAATTTTAATTTTTTGAGGAATCTCCGTATTGCTTTCCATAGTGGCTGTACCAGCTTGTATTCCCACCAGCAGTGCAAGAGGGTTCTTTTTTTTCCCACATTCTTGTCAACACTTGTTTCTTGTGTTGTTGATTTTAGCCATTCTGACAGGTGTGAGGTAATATCTCATTGTAGTTTTGCTTTGGGTTTCCCTGATGATCAGTGATGTTGAGCATCTCTTCATGTGTCTGTTGGCCATCTGGATGTCTTCTTTGGAGAAACGTCTGTCGTGTCTTCCGCCCATTTTTTAATTGGATTATTTGTTTTTTGGGTGTCGAGTTTTAAAAGTTTTTTATGTATATTGGGTACTAACCCTTTAGTGGTTATGTTATTTGCAGACATCTCCTCCCATTCAGTAGGTTGTCTTTTCGTTTTTTGTTTTTTTTTTTTCCCCCAAAGGTTTTATTTATTTATTAAATTTGCCAGAGAGAGCGAGAGAGTGTGAAAGGACAAGCAGGGAGAGCAGCAGGCAGAGGGAGAAGCAGGCTCTCTGCTGAGCAACGAGCCCAATGCAGGACTCGATTCTAGGACCCTGGGGTCCTGACCTGAGTGAAGGCAGATGCTTAACACACTGAGCCACCCCAGTGTCCTGGGTATCTTTTAGTTCTGTCGATTGTTTCCTTTGCTGTGCAGAAGCTTTTTATCTTGATGTAGTCCCAATAGTTTATGTTTGCTTTTGTTTCCCTTGCCTCAGGAGACACATCTAAAAGGAAGTTCTTATGACCCATGTCAAAGAGATTACTGCCTATGCTCTCTTCTAGAATTATTATGGTTTCAGGTCTCACATTGAGGTCATTAATCCATTTTGAATTTATTTTTGTGTTTGGTGTAAGAAAGTGGTCCAGTTCATTCTTTTGCATGTTGCCATCCAGTTTTCCCAACACCGTTTGGTGAAGAGATTATCTTTTTCCCATTGCGTTATCTTGCCTCCTTTGTCAAAGACTAATTCACCATATAATCATGGGTTTATTTCTGGGCTTTCTATTCTGTTCCATTGATCTATATGTCTGTTTTGTGCCAGTGCCATAGTGTTTTTGGTAAGTACAGCTTTGCATATGACTTGAAATCTGGAATTGTGATATGTCCAGCTTTTTCTTTTTCAAGATTGCTTTGAGGGGCACCTGAGGGGCACCTGAGTGGCACAGTTGGTTGAGTGTCCAGTTCTTGGTTTTGGCTCCGGTTGGGGTCTCAGACTTCTGAGATCGAGCCCCATATTGGGCTCCATGCTCAGTGCGGAGTCTCCTTGGGATTCTCCCTCCCTCTGCCGTTCCCTTTCCCCCCAAATAAATGAATAAATGTTAGAAAAAAATTGCTTTGACTATTTGGAGGGTTTTTTTTTTTTCTGTTTGTTTCCATATAAATTTTAGGATTCTTTGTTCTAGTTCTGTGAAAAATGCTGTTGGTATTTCGGTAGGGTGATAGAACCATTCTTTAGTCATGGAGTGAAAAGGTGGAGATGTTGAAATCCAAGCTAGTTTCAAGGGTTCTTATGTTGTCTTGGGTAAAATCATCTTTTTAAAATATTGAAAATGGAACAGTTTAGATTTGTTACTGAGACGATTATATACATTTAATAGGAACATAATAATTTTAAGTAATGTACATTTGTATCAGTGAAGGAATATATCCAGAATAAACTTGTTGTTTCAAATAAATATCATTAAAAAAGTCTGTTTTTGGTGGCAGTTGTCTTAATATCATTTAATAAGATAAACCTTAAGTTATACGGTCTAATGAGTTGTAAATATAATAACTGAATAAAAGAAAGTTTGTTCTTTATGTATATACTTAGGTCTTTTTACTTAGATTTATTTATTTATTTATTTTCCAGTTCAGCATTGGATTATTTTGCCAGTCTACGAGTTGCTAACTTAAGAAACCAAATGTAGAACATTTTTGGTGGAGGCCAACGACCGGGGGACTTAAAAAATTAAAACTTCTCCTGGCAGATTCTACTCTGTGATTTTTTTTCTACAAAAGTCTTTCTTTATTTTTTTGCTTGATCTCTCTTCCAGTGCGTGGGTCAACTTTCAGTCACCGTTTTGTAGTTTTGATTGCCTTCTCTGGATAGAAGGGTTAGCTTACTTGTGTATGGCTTCCAAACCACTTTGTATACCTTCTTTGGAAAGTCAACTAGCTAAACCATCAAGTCACTGTGAATTCATGTTACTTTATATTATTTCCAGGTCTGTTTCTTAACCATATCAGCCTTGGTTTTGAAGACTAAATTTGCCATTTGAGAAAAGTCTTAGATGCTTTAAACAACCATTAGCTTCTTTGAAGACAGCACTGGTGTCTGATTCATCCTTCTGTCTCTTCCGTATACCCTAGCAGAGTGTCTTACACACAGGAGACATTCGTAGGTATCTGTTAAAGAAAGATTGAATGGTTGAGAGCCTCCAGTGTCTGATTCAGGTTATGTGTGACCCTTAACAATGATCATTTTGGCTCGCTGGCTGCCAATTGGATTTCACTGCGGCTAAGTTTAGCAGCGTGGTTATTGGTGTTTACACTGATGCCTCAGGAAACTGGAGACCCTGTCTGGTTAGTTTTGTTATTTCCCCATTCCATCCCTGGCGCTTAACGTACTAAGTATTCCATATGTATTCATCAAATGAATGAATGAATTCCCCTAAGCATCACCTGTTGTTGGTCATTAGGCTTTCCATCAGTGAGACCTGAAACAGAACCTGAAAGAAATAATGGAAAAGGGTTAAATACTTTACGAATTTTAAATTACTTGACGTAAGTGTAGGTACAGGTATTAATTTTGAGAAACAGGATTGTTTTCAGCACATGCTTAGCAAGTGCCTGCAGTGGTTTTCTAGTGCTCTCTTTCAAATTTAAGATGCTAGTTTACCCTCGAGGGTTAGTGTGTTTTCTAGTTGTTAGTATATTAGGGTAGATTTCTTGATAAAGTTATATTTAAAGTGTGACTTTCTAGCCTCTAGGGGACAAGAACTTTATAGTTGAGGTGGTACTTTTGGAACCTTAAAGAAAGTTACAGTTCAGAGGTGGATTTAAAGTTCTGCTAACCACATTCACTTGACCTTCTGTTATGCACTGGTCTCGTATTATTTTACAAATCTGTCTCACCAGTGGATTTTCCAGTGCAAGCTGGGAGGAATCTTGGGGGCTGTTGGGCTGGATCAGGAAATGTTCAGGATATGAAGACTGGCTCGGTAGGAGTTTGTTTCCAAATCTTTGTCCTTGGCATCGTGTCTGTCTGCAAAGCCAGTGCTTGTTTGAAAGCTGACCCTTGACTAGGTGCTATAGGCCTGCATTTCTGTTTATGCTACGAGCATCTGTCCTGTTGTCACGCACATCATTTATTCGCTCTGTAGTTTTGGAAAGGGCACGCTTGCAAAGTGACCATGCCTGCCTTGCTGTTAAAGAACGGCCATATGGCAAAGTGGCAGTCGAGACCTTTACGGGTGGTAGGAACCAAGTAGAAAGCTCAGTCTGAAGGACCACATTCTGTTACATCTGGTCTGAGGAGGTGTGTTGTCAGGGCACGGGTGTTTTCATAACCGTCGGTGATCAGAAAATTCGGCGCTCTGGTTTCTGCGTGAGCCCTGAGTGCCCTTTGGCACCTTCATTTAGTGACTGGAGCATTCAAGGCTGAGCCTCAAGGGCCATCATTTCTCTAATAATCATATAAAATGGGCTGATGTGGCCGCCTTAACTCACGCTGCTGAATTGGACGTGATTAAAGTCTCAAAGCTGTATAAATATGGATTTTCTGTTTCTAGGCACAGCAGTCCATTATCTCAGTGTTTTCCAGTTGGCCATTTTGTTTGGAAAACAGAAGATGGAACATTTTGCAGATGAACCGCCCCCCCCCACCAGACCCCCCCACCATCAGCACGAAAATTCTGGTCCTGTTTTGTTTTGTTTTTGCTTGAGAATAGTACCGGACAAACGAATGCAAACATTCCAGTTTACGGGGCCCCTAGCCTGTTGTCCTGTCAATCTTGTTATTTAGGTAAATAGTGTGCAATTTATTTTTTTTTAATAAAAAAAATTTTTTTTTTAATTTTTTGGTTGTTCGTTTTTGTAGATTCAGCAGCCAAGGTGTTGCCAGCCCTTTTTGTTCTAGTCACATGATTGACTGCTAACACTATTAATGAGACAATAATTGGGAAATCGGAGTCATTGTTCTCCTAAAACCTCATCCTGGCCTTGGAAGCAGCCAGGCAGGGGTGGTTGCATATGCAGACGGCGAGGGAGGAAAGGATGAGTGGCCGGTGTGCCCAGCTTTTAAATTCATCAGACCCCTGCTGCTTAAATTGCCCCAGCTGTTAATGCTGGAACCATTACAGTAATGGACTCAGCAAATGAAGGAGAACGAAGACACGCACACTTTATTACCAGAGGGGCAATTTTCTCTTCATCTGTAATAGCAGCAGTGCCTCGTATTGATCAGACCATCAAGATACTAATCCTCTGTAAAATTACTTGTTATAACTGAAAATGTGTTAATCCAAATCAGTCTGTGTCCTGACTGTCTACTTACTATTGAATACAGACTATTAGATGGTTTATTTTTCATGATTTAAAGCCCTTGCCCTGGAAATGGTTGGCGTTTCCCTCGCAACACTGAGTGCTTAATCTTAGCTATAGCCCAGGGTTGTCTTTTTGTTTTAAACAGAACATCACCCACTTAATTAAGGAGTGAGTGTCTGTCTTGCTGTCTGAGTTATGCTGGTGTTTTATGTTCCTCTGGATTTATTAAGCATCTTGTTTTACATTCGGTCTGCGGTTTGTGCTGTAAATAAAAATAGGCCCATCTTGCACATATTAGAAATTTGCAGGTAGCAAATGTCAATAAGTACCAGGGATGGAAGGTTCTTTGATTTATATTTCAGGCCCCACGTTGTGCTTTGTCAATTGAACCCATAGGCAAGATGCATCCTGGTGTCTTCTGTGTAGCAGATGTGTTTTTGCGTCGTCGTCTGAGAAAGTTTATGGTTATTTCTGCATCCTTGGTTCAGGAGATCGCTTTTTAGACAATGAGGTGTATCTCCTCCCCCTCCTTGTGTTTTGTGAAATGACTACAGCTAGGAATTGTTAGAAGACCTGTTCAAAACGGAGTTCTGTCTTCCTTCACGGTTGGGATTATAGGAATTACTCCCTAAAATTCCCATCTTTTGCCAGTATAGCTGCTGCCTACTTTCTGTGTCTATCTGTGTACAGACTCAGATCCCCTCTTGGCGATAGTCATATATATTCTCCCGTATTGTCACTGCTCAGAGCATTTATTATTTGTAAGGCATTCTCCAAAGAGTTCATTCAGAAATACTTAATTAGTACTCCTTGTGTGACAGGAATTGCGTTAGAGGCTGGAGATTCCAGGATGAATAAGATACAGTTTTTGTCTTTGAGGACCTCTGCTCAGTAGGTCCACAGGCGTATGAATAGCGAATGGTGGAAATCCACTTGTGACTGTAGTTCCTGGGAGCGGATACCAGTTATGGGTGTAATAGTAAAATCAGCCTCATCGATTTCTTTTCTTTTTTTTTTTTTTTTTGAGGTGTTACCCAAAGCAGAACTTTGCAGCTTCATCACACTTTATTTAAAAAAAAATTTTTTTTTTTTTAAGATTTTATTTTTGTTTATTTGACAGACAGAGATCACAAGTAGGCAGAGAGGCAGGCAGAGAGAGAGGGGGAAGCAGGCTCCCCGCTGAGCAGAGAGCCCGATGCGGGGCGATGCGGGGCCAAAGGCAGAGGCTTCAACCCACTGAGCCACCCAGGTGCCCCCACACTTTAATTTAAGACTTGCATCTGAATGATTCCTAGCTGTTGGGAAGAAATCTCCTCTTTTCTCACTGGAGCCTTGTTTACTGCCCCCTGGAGACAGTCAAAAGGAAGGATTTCCAAAACTGTTTTGATCAGTGACCACCTTTTTGGATATGTGTAGTTTCCCGTGGAGACTACTTTAAAAGGGGATAGTGCTCATTTGATTGTTTATGTTCCGACATCTATATTAGAAATCAGTCTTGTTACTTTAGAGTATAGTTTATCAGTAGCTTGTTGTGGTTAAGAGTATGGATATTTGGACCCAGTCGGCCTTGTTTCCCCCCTAGCTTCCCTACTTACTAGCAGAGCGGTCTTGGGCAAGTCACCTCATCTCTTTCAGCCTCAACTTCATCTGTAAAATGGGGATAATAATAATTGTCAGGATTAAATGATTTAACATATGTATTTAAAATAGAGTTGGGCATATATAAGTGTTTTATAAGCATTAGCTGTTACTTGTACCAGATGTGTGATTGTAGGTAATGAAATTATTTTTAACATGCAGCTAATGAAAGATAGCTTTGAAAATGTATGACCACGGGACGCCTGGGTGGCTCAGTTGGTTGAGCAGCTGCCTTCGGCTCAGGTCATGATCCCAGCGTCCTGGGATCGAGTCCCGCATCGGGCTCCTTGCTCAGCAGGGAGCCTGCTTCTCCCTCTGCCTCTGCCTGCCATTCTGTCTGCCTGCACTCGCTCTCTCTCCCTCTCTCTCTCTGACAAATAAATAAAATCTTAAAAAAAAAAAAAAATGTATGACCACAATATGTATGGCATATAAGATAATTGAGCATTTATTATTTAAAATATTTTTTTCCTGAAAAGTGATAGTTTGTTATATTAGAAAGATTTGAAATATGGAAAAATACCAAGAAGGGGGGGGAACCTGTAATTTTTCAGAGATAACCATTGTATTTGTATGTTGGTATATTGTTAAAGTACTGTATTATTATTGTGACTATTATGTGTATAAAATATTCTATGAGCCCAGTTTTATCTGAAATATATTAATGATACATATTTATATAAAGTATTTTAAACAGAGCTGTACAGTATTTCATCATATGGATTTTTATTATCTAGTATTTAATCTTATGGCTTTTTTTCCCTGCTATTATAAATTATCTTTCAGTGACACAAATCTTTGTGTGAACCTCTGGTATTTTCCACAGGATAAATTGTCAGGTTAACATTTATAAAGAGTTTTGGTTTGCATTGTCAAATTACCACCCAGAGAGGGAATGCCAGTTTCTACTATAATAAGCAATGCCTAAGAATATGTATTTATTACATCCTTGCCTTTTATTTTTGAATTTTTGTTATTCAAAAGTTTTTCATCCTTTAGGGAAACTTTTCCCACCTAACTATCAGATTAGTCACTTGTATGTCCTAGTTGTTTTGTGTTTTAAAATTTTTCATATCATTCTTGCAATGCATTGAGAATTTAGCTGGTATATGAAATGGAATGGATGTCTAACTTTTTCCTCCCATATGGTTACCCCATTTACCCCCTGCATTAATTGACTAGTTTGAATGCCAGGGTACTCAATTCTACTTTGTTATTTATTTATTTAAAGATTTTATTTATTCATTTGACAGACAGAGATCACAAGTAGGCTGAGAGGCAGGGAGAGAGAGAGAAAGAAGCAGGCTCCCCACTGAGCAGAGAGCCCCATGCAGGGCTCGATCCCAGGACCCTGAGATCATGACCCGAGCTGAAGGCAGAGGCTTAACCCACTGACCCACCCAGATGCCCCTTTTTGTTTGTTTTTATTTTGTTTTATTATTTCTTTTGTTTTGATTGTTGTTCTTGATACACCATTTTAAGTACCAGAGTTTTATGGTACCTTCCAATTTCTGGCATACAAGACCCCCATGACAGTTCTTTTGTTTTGGAAGTTCTTGGCTCTTCTTTTGTATGGAAAACAACAGTTTTCCCAGATAAAATTAAGAAATCACTTTTTCAAGGTCTCCTGGTACATCAACTCTGGTATTTTAATTGTTACTGAATTAAATTTATAACTTAATTTGGGAAGAACCGAAATATGGTAAAAATTTTTTCTCATTCAGCAGCATTATTTCTTTTCATTTATTTAAGCTCTCTTTAATATTCCCAAAATGTTATGCAATTTTTTTCAATTAAGTACTTTTTATTGCCTTTTGGGTTAATTATTGGATATTTTAAATTTTTATTACTATTTTTGGCTACTATTGCAAATGGGTTATTTTTAAATTATATTTTTAAAGTGGCGTATGAGAAAGCTTATTTTGTGTGCTGTTATTGTAATAGGCTACAAGTTAGAATGATAGTTTTTGGTTCGATTTTCTTGGGTTTTCCAGGTCTATCCTAGGTAGATAATTTAACCATCTGCAAATATAATTTGGTCTTTCCCCCTTAAGTAGTTATACTCTGTCTCCTTTTTTTTTTCTTGTGTTATTGCATTGTCTAAGACCTCTAAACAGAGGCAATAGAAGATAGTCATACCTTTACTAGTTATGTTTTAGGATTCTTATAGTAAATGTAATGATAGTTGTTGGCAATCATCTTTGATTTTTAGTTTATGTTTTTACTAGAGGCTGAGGTTGAATTCTGGTTGAATATGTTTTTAACATTAATTTAGATGGTAAATGTGTTTATTTTTACTGATAGAATATAACCTATTAATATAGTTTCTAGTACTGGTTCCTTGGCATAGATCCTGCTTGGTCACCTTATATTGGCTTTTTAACATACTATTGAATTCAGCCTTTTAGTATTTCAATTAGGAAAGCAAGATGGCTCGGTAGCAGTGATTAGCAAGGATGCTGGATGGTAGTACCCCCCCAGGGAATATAGCAGATTCTTAAGTGAAGCATATTTAATATACATGTTATTGTCACAATTCATAAAATTTAATAAAGCTCTTCTGAGTGATGAGGATAAGGTAATGGTAGAGGGAAGATATTGCCCTGTTACAATGTTGGGAAACTTTCCTTTTTGTGCTTTCTTTGGCAAGTTTTGGTATCATAGATAAGCCTGTGTCATAAAATGAATTGTACCGTTTTCCTCTTTCTGTGCTCTGGAGCCTTTTAAAAAGCATCAGAATTATTTTTCCCTTGGACATTTGAACTAAATTACTTGTAAAACTCTTCATGTGATGTTGGGGAAGGTAATTTTTGGATAACTGTTCCAATATATTTTCTAGTTATTGGTCTTATATATAGTTCCCCCCCCCCCCTTTTGGGTAAATTTTGGTCATTAGGTTTCTCAGATATTGAAGTTGCATATGTTCTGGAATGGCACTGAGCATAACATTCTCTGGCTTATAAGGTAGAATTGTGCAGTTTTATAATTTAAAAATTCCATATTCATTTTTTATATCTCCTTTAAAATTTTAACTTTCTGTGTTCATGTATTCTCTTCAGAACTTGATTATATTGTTTGTGGTCATTTTGTTGAAAACAGTCTCTTGAATTTGTTATGCTAATTTATTAATTTTTGCCTCAATATTTTTTCCTTCTGCTTTGCTTAAGCTACTTTTTATTTTACTAAATGCTTGAGATAAATACTTAGTTCATTTATTTCCTTTTTTTTTAAATATGGGAAGCATCTCAAAATCTTAAAAATAATTTTTTTTCTGTGTTCCTATAGCAATATATGCATGTTTTTGTAGCACTTACCACTCAGTATTTCTCCCCCTTCCTTAGTTCTACAGATTATATTTTATCTTTTTACTCTGGTGCATGCAGAGTCTTGAGCACAACCCTAAAAATGCTATGTAGATATAAATATGATTTAAAATAGAAAACTTTGGGGCGCCTGGGTGGCTCAGTGGGTTGAAGCCTCTGCTTTCGGCTCAGGTCATGGTCTCAGGGTCCTGGGATCAAGCCCCGCATAGGCCTCTCTGCTCAGCAGGGAGCCTGCTTTCTCCTCTCTCTCTCTCTGCCTGCCTCTCTGCCTACTTGTGATCTCTGTCTGTCAAATAAATAAATAAAATCTTTAAAAAAAAATAAAATAAAATAGAAAACTTTTAGGATTCTTATCTTATCCACTACTTTACTGACTCTACTTCCCAATAAAGTATCAAGTTTTTTGGAGGAGAAACTATTAAACACACACACACACACACACACACACACACACACATTCTCTGAAATATTTAGGACAGGACGTTGTTGACAGATAATACAGTAAATATTTATTGATTGAATGTTTTAAAAAAAAGCTTCTAGTTTACTTGGGGTGCCCTAGACAGCTATATCACCACATGGTAAAATGGATGTTCTTTGCTTGAGGATGTAAACCTTTTGGTTCAATTGCATTTTCTCTGCAGAGGAATGCTGGAAATTTATTCTTTTCTCCAAATGAAGGCTGGAAAGCTAGTGTAATTTATATAAATTGATAGCAAATTATAAAGTTGATAGAAATTCTTTTCTATTTTTGTTAAGTCTTAGAGCAGTTTTTTTTTCTTCTAAGTTCTTATTTGGAGGAAGAATAAATACATGATTAATCTCTTCCCTTTCAGTTATAGTTACATTACAATTTCACTGCTTCTCTTGCACTGAGATTTATTTTTATTTTTAACTTATTTTGTTTATTGCTACAGGGGGTGATAATGTGACATTGTCTCTTACTTACGATTGCCCAGGTTTTTGGGGGAAATGAATGCCATCTGGTAAATCAGTCCTAGATTAACAGGTTGATTTTAAATTGCCAAATGCCATACCAATGCAGAGTGATCGATAGTAGATTTTTGTGTGGTTATGAAACATTTCCTTTTAGAATAACATTCATCGAAGGACTTCACATAACCCCTGACATTCCAGTGTTGTGGTTTCTGGTAGAGCATGTGGTACCCCTCCCGTGCCCTCCTCCCCCATATTTTGGCAGTTCATTGCAGCTGGAAGAAGTGGGCTTAACTTTTTGAAAATAAAGATTCCCTTTAGGCTGTTTTTTAAAGATTCCTGTGAGACTTCGTATCTCAGATAATTGATGGTAAAATCTGTTGGATTGTTTCTAAGGCCAAACTACGGGGATTTACAAAACAATTTCATCTCAGAGAAGTGAAAACTAATTTGATGATACTCTATTAGATCCACCAATCCCTGAGGAATTGCCACAAGTTCCCCCTCTTTCATGAAGCTTTTGAGGATTATTTCTTTCATCTCTTTCCTTGCTGGCCTTATTTCCTATGTCACAATGTATGGTGACAACAGTCAGTGTGCATACGGTATACTTACTGGTATATGACACCCTACCACTTGACGTTTGCTCATTTTAAATATGGCATCTTATTATTGCTATATCTGTTAGCATTTTCTGTAATTCTCTTTTCCCTAGAAAGATGATAAGCTCCCTCTGGCTGAGAACCGTGTGATACATTTATCTTCTATATCTTGCAAGGTGCTGAAGATATGGTTGGCTCTCAGCATGTCTTGTGAAATGGAAGTGTGTATAGATTGGAAGGGTTTTTTTTTCTTCTTTTTCTTTTTCTCCCACACTTTATAGAGTATTTATTTGTCCCTCCAACACTCTTATTTGTTTTCCATCAGCAACCGAAAATATTTTGTTTAGAGACATTTTGCGTAAAACCATGTGATAAATCGATCTCAGGAAATTGTATTTGTAGACCATAGGAAACTCTTAGATTTTGGTGGCCCTTTGCCTATCACTGTGCTTTTTAAAAGCGTTGTGTCTGAATCACCCATGTGTCCCGATTCATTTTGCCCCTTCATCTACTGCTCTTCCTCCTGTTTTTATTTAAGACTATAAAGTTACTTTAGTGTAACTGCTGCTGTCACCTTTGCCCTTAGCTAATCAAATAGTTTACCTTGAGGGAAGCATTTATCTCCCACTTTCATTATTATTATTTTTGTAGCTGTAAAGATATATATTTTATGTCTGCAGAAGGCTGTAACAGTGAAACGAGGTATTGATCTGCTGTATTTAGCAATTTCTTTCCACCTCGCCATCAATAGCATGTCAGCATCTGTCTGTACCGTGGTTGACCTCACAAATAGCTCTTTATGCTCCCATTGGATTCAAATGATACAGTATGCTGAAAACTAAATCAATGAATGATTATAAAGTTTTTAGTATTATTTTATGACCTGGAGGCAACTGGTACTCCTTGCACTGAGCAGCTCAATGTACAATGAATGTGGTAAAATGAGTGTGTCCGGCTTTTGTTCAGCTGCGAGAAGGAAAGCAGGGCACTTCCTGGGGTTAGCTCATACTTCTAAGCTGATGATCTCTGAGCACTTCAATGAGGCATCTTGCCTTATGGAATCAGACGTAGAGAAGAGGAGTTCCTCCATGGAGCTGTTCTCCACCCTCTACCACCATGAGCACGTAGCAATGTTCCTAAAATTATTTGAACAGTAAGCATATCGCTTTTGGATTTCATTTACAAAAGAAAGATGAAATTAGATACTGTGTTGTCATATCACTGAAGGTCAGATTAAAAAGTCTAATGTAGGGATGCCTTGGTGGCTCAGTCGGTTAAGCGTCTGCCTTTGGCTCAGGTCATGATCCCAGGGTCTTGGGATCGAGCAGGGAGCCTGCTTCTCCCTCTCCGCCCTGCTTGTGTTCTCTCTCACTATCTCTGTCTCTGTCTTTCTCACTCTCAAATAAATAAACAAATAAATAAAATATTAAAAAAAAAAAGTCTAATGTTAGGGGAGAGGAGAACCTTTGTCTTGGTCTAATGGGACTATCTGGAACAGCTACCAGGATATATAGCTGTTGAGGCCACATTCTCAGTCCCAACTTCTACTGTGGAAATTCTCATCTCCACTGAGCTGTGCTGTGGAACCGTTGAAAAAGCAAGAGTGACTGATTTGACTGAAATAAAATTTGGACTGAATTTAGCAATTTTTTTTTTTAATTCTTGCTGAATATATTTGTGGGTGAATCTTTTAGGTAGGGAAATTTTGGTTATATGGAAAGGTGGGGGGGTGATAGTGAGTGAATGGGGGAAAGTTGATCTCTTGAGGATATGAGTCAAATGTATTTCTCTCCAAGAAAACGCCTTTCTGGTGCATTCCCGTTGTGCATCAACCCAGGAGAAAGTTTGATAAGGAGTACAGAGGAATTCATGCATCAGGGCATTCCTCAGGCATTTATTGAGTATCTACTATGTCCCGGGTTGGAGAGATTGGATATGGAGGCTAGCTCTTCCTTTTGAGTGTTAATAAAAAATGGTCCTGTTCAGCTTAGTCTAACTCAGAGTGAATGTGCTTACCTGCCTTGACTTATTCCTACCAACTGCCATTCTCTACCCCTCCCCTCACCACCAGACCACCCCAGCTCCAAAATATTTTGAAGAGGGGAAATGAAGGATGGTTTTTATGACCATAGGCTGATAGCCAACCAACCTCTCCTCCTCTTTGTCATCTGCTTGAAAGGATGAAGTGGGGACCCTTTCATGCAAAGTCATAGAGCAGGAAGGCCTGAGGAGGGGATTCAACCTAGCTCTTGGAATCTGAGGATGACAAGAAACAGATTTAGGCCCCACACCCTCTTTTTCCTACAGTATAGATCTTACTGATATTTTAATAATTTGACCATTGGACTTAACCATGTGAAGTTTTTCTTGGGATCTGCCTCTCCTAAATTCTTGGTTTACTTTTGTTACTCCTTATGCATCTGTGACTAATCAATTAGCTAACCTGTTTTCGAAGGCATTTCAATTTTTGCTCTGTATTATCCTGTAGGAATATGAGTGCCATCAGTGGACTCTAGGGATGTCTGAAGGAGGCTCTCTTTTATTTGTCCTGTATCAGTTCACATTAAGCTTTGAGGTTTGCAACTCAGGTCTAACATAAATGGATTTGGGGAAGAAGTTCCTCTATCTGAATTCAGTTTTCTTGATTGTGTGCCCCAAATATGCCTGAATATGAAGTAAGGAATTTTCCTCCTGAAATTATCCCTCAGGAAAGATAAGTCATTTCATATTCACATTCTCATCAAGTCTCTTATGCTGCAGAATGCTCACTTTATTTTGAACAGTGTTACTCAAGTAGTTGTCCCAATAGTATGTAAATAAGTACTTGCTGTGTGCGATACTTCTCTTGGTCAGAGCTACGTAAGTAATCTGGGCTTATGCACCATAATTTCTGGTTTTGCTCGAGAACAGAGGTTGATATGTGCTCATACATTACTTAAAATAACTTGTGTTTGGTTTTCTGAATCTCTGTGTTAGAAACTAGCTGTGTTCTCATTGCTACAGCATAGGGCAATTGGTTGACCTCAGTCTGTACAGGCTTTAATGATGGGGTGTTTTGGCTTTGTTCCTTGTAGTTGGTAGGTTATCTCCTCTCCCCAGGCTTATTTAAGGCAGAGTGGGCGATAGTGATCAGGGCTTAAAGAGTGATGTTAGTGCTGTAGTTGGTGTAGACCCCACATCTTTATATAAGGTTCATTTTCAAGTTCATTCCACTAAAGGCTGTCTCTGATGAGGGCCACTTATGGCTCTATTTGTGGATAGAAATCCTATTGTTGGAGAAAAGGGTATAAGAAGACCTGTCCAACTTAAATCTTAATCCTAGCCAGTCCCTGTTAGTGACAATCACATGGCTTCTAAATAAGACGAGACATTTCTTTTTACTCAGTAAAGACGAAATCTCTGTTAATATATATTAATAGACACACCTGAGTGGGATCATGCAATTCCGTTACATAAAAAACAAGATTTCAGACTTACAATTGTAGAAGGATATATTTGTGTCATATGTAAACTCTGAATAATCGTGAACGATACTCTTGTAAAAAAATTCTAAAATGTATTAATAATTTACGGAGTACCTACAATTATATTGCATTCATTCAATAAAATTCTACATACATATTTATATTCTCATGCTCTCATAGTAATGTGTTAAGATGAAATGAGTCCTTTTTCAGATTATTTTCTTTTGTACACATTTGTGAACTTTTTCTAGAAAACTGACACCAGAGTTCTTCTGAGCCATGTTGGATTATTTACTTTATTAGAAACTCCCTAAAGGAGAGTACATTAATTTTGTGTTCCCTTTCCTTTTTTAGGATCTGAGAACGTGTATGTGTCGAGGCTACGTATGTGTCTAAAAGCATAGCATGCTTAAAGCCATGGCTGAAGAGTTATGCTTAACTGTATACTTTGCATGCGTTTGTGATTTGCAATAGGAAAAAAAGTCAACTCGGAGACAGCTTGAGTGGCATGCTGTCAGTTGAAGCTTCAGGAATTGGCAATGGTCTCATTTAAGACCTTCAGATGTGTCTCTGCCTGGACAGAATGAGAACGTTTTGCATGTTCTGGAGGAGACAGCCACTCCTTGCTGCTTTACAACAGGCAGTGGTGCATGACAGTTGCCCTTCATCGCTGGCTTCTTGGAGCTTAACCTCTGACCCTCCACTTAGTCGCTGTGCAGCGGATGGAGCAGGTTGGAGATGTTGGTGAATGACGGGCATTGGCCTGCAACGTGCTTGTCATTATTGGACTGTCAAAAGGAGCCTGCCATTGGTTTCCATCAAGGCTCGAAGCCTCTGTGCACCAGTCCATATTACTTAACTTCCAAGGCTGTCAACAGCACGATCAAATGTGCATAAAAAAATCCAAGTGCTGAATATCTCTTCAATCAGGAGATGGGATGTTTTCCCTCCTCTTTTCTTTTCTTTCTTTCCTTCCCTCTCTCTCTCTTTCTATTTTCCTTTTGGTTAAATATATTCAGATGGTTTTCCATGGGGCCAAGAGGTTGAATCCGTTGCCACGGTGAAAAAAAGTGAACTGTTGTCTCCTGTGGTCTGAGTTTCCGATAGCACAATGCAGATCTGAGCTGCTCCGCCAGTTAAACTCAGCGCTGTCTAGCACATTCTGTCAGCTTTTGGCCATTGGTTTAAGGGACGAGACGCCAGCCCAGTGGTACCTGGGGTTAGCTGACAGGATGAGATGTTTACTCTGGGCTTTGTGTGATGTTGCAAAGGGATGGAGAGGTCCGTTTATGTGATTTGTGAAGCATGAATTGAAATTTCAACTAAAGAACCCAGGGCGGGGATATCGGTGGTAGGTGACGATTATCCCACTTAAGACTTGCTGTTTTTCTTCTCTGGGTAAAGAAATTCAAACACAGGGAGTTTCAGTGGCTGGGTCTAAGTCTGAGAGACTTCTAGTGGTCAGTCTCAGGCAGTATAGTTCTTGGGTATATGGCCGTGAAAGCCGTCTCTTGTTATAAATTCAAAACTCTGAATTAAAAATCATCCTGAAGTGGAGAAAGAAGAGGGAAAGCCCAACGGCGTTCTTAAAGTATATGAAGAGTTCTGGCGACTAAATTTGGTTTGCTTCTAGTGTCGTGTAGTAGGTGGCGGCGGGAGTCTAGAGGTGTGAATTTTAGTTTTGCTTCTGCCATTTTCCAGCCGTGTCACCTTGGGTAAGTCTGTGAACTCCACAGTCTCCGCGTCCTCAGATGACGTTAGTACTAGGAATGCTAATTAACATTGGGCTGAGGAGGAAAGGAGATCCCACTTGAAAGGTCCTCCAGGACCTCTCCAGGCACTTCTTGATCTCTTTTTTGTCTCTTTCTTAGCAGGAAAGACATACTAGAGATTTATCAGAGGGCAGACCAGATAAAATCCTTGACCATATAAAATATTCTGGAACTCATAGCAGTTGATCTTTGCATTTCTACTCCACCACCCTCTGCCCCACCCATTATCCTGATTTTAGTGCAATAATACCCCATTTTAGTCAAGCACTCAAAACACAAATCTGAGTGGCCCACCTGCCTCCTCCCTCCCTCCTTCCTTCTCTCCTAGTCACTCATTCATTCACCACTTAACACGTATTTTTTGAGCCCTTGTTATGTGCCAGGCCCTCTCCTATGTTGTGGAATCTAGCCATGAACTGGGCAGGCAGTACCTGTCTAAATGGAGCTCAGATGCTGTAGGGAGATAGAAAATAAATAAGGAAATAAAAATCTACTTTTGCGGGGCGCCTGGGTGGCTCAGTGGGTTAATAAGCCTCTGCCTTCGGCTCAGGTCATGATCTCAGGGTCCTGGGATCGAGTCCCGCATCGGGCTCTCTGCTTGTCAGGGAGCCTGCTTTCTCCTCTCTCTCTCTCTCTCTGTCTGCCTCTCTGCCTACTTGTGATCTCTCTCTGTCAAATAAATAAATAAAATATTTAAAAAAATCTACTTTTGGTGGTTCCAAATGCCATGAAGAAAAATAAAGCAGAGTAAGAGGGTAAGAGTCCTTTGGGTTGTCAGGGAGGAGCTCTCAGCACAGGATTCTTTCCAGCAGACAGAACTGACTGAGGGCAGGAGCGAGAGAGTGCTGGGAAGATGTGGGGAGGGGCTTCCAGAAGAAGGAAGGCAGCTTCTCCCTCCTATTCCTCATCTAGTTGGTCACCAAGTCCTGGCCTCTGTCCTAATGTCTTTCCATCTTTCATCTCTTCATCTTCACGCCAGCCCTGTGTTCAGTCCTTAGGCCCTCACTTAGCCTGCTGGTTCCATCGAGTTCTTTCTTGCCTTCTTGAAAGGTATGAAGCAGCCATGTCACTGCACTGTTTAGAATTTCTCAGAGATTTGCTCCTGGCTGCATGTTAAAATTCAGACCCCTGGGCTTGCCAGATGAGGTTCCTCCTGTTTCAGTCTCATTTATGATCTGTGGCGCCGACCCCTGCCCCGGCCCTCCACCACCTCACACCTGATCCCGCTGTGAGACGGTGCTGCCTCCCTAGAGACGCCAGCCTTTGTGCCTTTACAGACGCCCTTCTCTCCCTGACCCCTTTTCCCATCTCACTGGCACCTAGAAAAGGAGAAACTGCAAGCATTTCCTCCAGTGCCACCTCCTGTGAGACTTCTCTGATTCCCCAGTCCTCAGTATTGTATACACTTGTTAGCTTTTACCTCACTACACTGGTTTATCTGTTTGCATGACTAGTTGGTGAGTGCCTTGAAGACAAGCACTGGGTTTCTATGTGTCTGTTGTAGTTTTAGTACCTAGCCTGGTGTCTGGAAAAAAAGAAGGGACGCTCAGTAAACTGTCACCTCCTGTGGAATAACCTGCAGAGATATTTAGAAACATACTTATCATGGAGTTTAACTGTAATGAGATCAGGCATAGGCCTGGAAGAGCTTGTCTGTCAAAGTATGCCATTATTTTTATTTATTGATTTAAAGAAATATTTTTAAAGAATTTATTTATTTATTTGACAGAGCGCGAGCAGAGGAATGGGCAGAGGGAGAGGGAGAATGTTAAGCAGACTCTGTGCCGAGTGTGGAGCCCGATAGGAGGGCTTGATCTCACAACTCTGAGCTCAGGACCTGAGCCGAAATCAAGAGTTGGAAGCTTGACGGACTGAGCTATGCAGGTGCCCCTTAGTGGGACTTCTTCCTTTAGGCCCATCTTAAGTAACCAACATAGTCGGAAAAGGAAAAGGGGGATGGAATGCCAACACATTAGAAAATAGAAACAGCGTATCGACTTCCCAATAATTAACAATAATGCCAGGATATAGCATCTCCTAGCAAGTTAGTCTTCAATAGGCTTAGGTTGATGTGTCTTCTGCCAAGGAAGATAATACTGGATTTAGTATTCCAGTGCCGTAAATAAATTTTAGTTTGTCTATGAATCCATTCATATTCGTATTTTCTAGATAATACTATATGGAGTTACCATAATTTTTTTAACACTTTTTTGTTATATTAGAAGCATTGTCGCACCAGAGCACAGTGACACCATCGTCTGGTTGTGGTAACTTACTTAACAGTTCCCTGCTGTTGACCATTTAGCTGATTTCATTTGTTTTTATTAGCACAAATCATGCCGTGTGTAACAGTTGTTCAGCCATCCTGAGTGTGTTTTTAATGTATTTTTTTAATGAATAAATTCCTAGAAAGAGAACAGTAAATTCAAAAGATAGGAGTATTTTTTAAGGCCCTATGATGCATACTGCCTTATTACCTTTTGGAAAAGGTATATAAATCTTTGTCAAGATAGGTTGTAAAAAGTATCTGGTTTTATAGTGTGTTTCTTCTATTACCTGCAAGCGAATTTGGGATCTCAGTGGGGATTTTATTTATTACGGCTATTATTTTTTAGAGGCAGGAGGTGCAGAGGGAGAAGAGAGAGAGAAAATCTTAAGCTGACACAGGGCTTGATCTTACCACCCTGAGATCATGATGCTGGGGATTATATTTTATTATTTTTTAATTTTATTTTTAAGGTGTATTTGTTTGAGAGAGAGAGAGAGATAGAGAGTTAGAGGGAGAGTGTGCACACAAGCAGAGGGAGGAGCAGAGGGAACGGGAAAGAAGCAGACTCCTTGTTGAGCATGGAGCCTGACGCTGGGCTCCATCTCATGACCCCGCAATCATGACCTGAGCCAAAATTAGACGCTTAACCGACTGAGCCATCCTGGCACCCTAATACTGGGGATTTTAAATGTAAGAGGTGATCTTCAGGAACTAATGTCTACCAAGTGGCGAAGGAAGACAATGAAGAATAAAATCTCAAGTGTTGCCCTGAAATGGCAGGTGCTATGGAGGCTTGCAGGTACACTTGGGACCTGGGCACTTCTCGGACTCTGTAGCAGGAGGGTGTGGTGGGCTGAAAAGGGCGTGGCCCTTTTTTACATTTATACGTTTATACCTTTGGGTAAGATTTCTTTCTTTCTTTCTTTTTTTTTTTTTAAGATTTTATTTATTTATTTGACAGACAGAGATCACAAGTAGGCAGAGAGGCAGGCAGAGAGAGGGAGGGAAGCAGGCTCCCCACTGAGCACTCTGAGAGCCCGATGTGGGGCTCGATCCCAGGACCCCGGGATCATGACCTGAGCCGAAGGCAGAGGCTTAACCCACTGAGCCACCCAGGCACCCCTAAGATTTCTTTCAAATTAATGGTTTAAAACTTGAAAAGTTTGGGGGCGCCTCGGTGGCTCAGTGGGTTGAAGCCTCTGCCTTTGGCTCAGGTCATGATCTTGGGGTCCTGGGATCGAGCCCTGCATCTGGCTCTCTGCTCAGCGGGGAGCCTGCTTCCCTCCCTCTCTCTCTCTTCCTGCCTCTCTGCCTACTTGTGATCTCTGTCAAATAAATAAAATCTTTGAAAAACAAAAAACAACAACAACAAAAAACTTGAAAAGTTTGAAAGCTACTGATTAGCAGATCTCTTAGTTCACTAGTACTATTTTCAGGCTTGTGATTCAGAATGGACCTTGTTTCTGCCTCTCCTGGTTTCTTGAGAAGTTAGTGTTCTCATTTCTTGTTGCCTTCTTTTAAAAAAAAATTATTTATTTGAGAGAGAGAGTGCAAGCACAGCAGAAGAGGGCAGAGGGAGAGGGTAAGAGAGAATCCACAAGCAGACCCTGAGATCATGACCTGCGCCCAAACCGAGTCTATAGACCGCCTAACCCACTGAGCCATCTCATTGTTGCCTTCTTAAAGGCACAGTGCTGCTAGCCCAAAGGAGGAAGGAGTGACCTCCTGAGCTAGGCATCTCTGTCATCCCTGCTGCACCTTACAGCTCTCCCGTTACCTGCTTGGGGTCTGTGTGGTTAAGGCAGTGTGGTGTCAAATCACTTTCCAGTTCCAACTCCACCGTAGGAACTGTGAAGTATCTGTTTTAGGCTAGGCAGAGGTTCGGGCACCTTAAGGGCAGCCACTTCTTATCTTGCTTTTATTAGTATTGGTGTCAACATGCTCTACAATGTGATGACCTGCTCTCCTTTCTGATAAACAGAAAATGACCTGTCTGGCATGGATGGAGAGAGAGGTGCCCGAGGCAGATTACATTGTCCCTTCTCATAATAACAGCAGGTTAAAACACACACGCGTGCGCACGCGCACACACACATACACACACACACACACACACACAAGCACACAAGCCAGTGGATTGCTGTTTATCCATGGAAATCTTTGACTTTTTGGCTCATGAAATATGCTGGGTCCAGAAGAAGGAATGAATGAGTAAGGAGAAAAAGGAGTCTAGCTTCTTAACAGAGATTTGCAGACACTGAGGGACTTAAATTGTGACCCTGGAACAGTCTGTTGGCAGAGCCTTAAGACCTGAAACTCTAGAGGGAGCTCCTTTTTCAGTCTGTGTTTTATTCTAACCTACATTGATTTAGAGCCAAGATCTCGAACATGGCTTGGCCGACTTCTCTAGAGGTGAACTAAATATAGGGCTACCTGTAGAGTTTATAGTCTCTGAGAAGATGCCAGTGTGGAAAAATCAGAAAGATAATTACCCACTCCCCAGTGAAGCAGGATTTTCTTCTCAGTTAAATGTATTTACTTACACGCTTTTGAGGCAGAGTCTGAGAACTCTTAGAAAAAGTCATAGCTATTTTGAGATACTTGGTGTAATTTAAGCCTTTTTTTAGACAATAATTGTGTGGTTTCACCTGTCATCTTGAAATATAAATTATATAGAGATTACATGAAAAGAAAGTTATCTGTGACACTTCTGGTGCCTCAGAAAAAGGTTTCAGTTTATCTCATGTCTGTCATGGCAGCACTCTTTGAGTCATTATAAAGTACGTTATATAAGGATTTCCTCTATAATTAAAAAAAATTTTTTTTTGAAGATTTTATTTATTTGACAGACTAGGAACTTGTAGGAGGATGGCAGGCAGAGGGAGAGGGAGCAACAGACTCCCTGCTGAGCATGGAGCCCGATGCGGGGCTCCATCTCGGGACCCTGAGATCTTGACCTGCGCTGAAGGCAGCCACTTAACTGACTGAGCCACCCAGGTGCCTCTCCTCTACAATTTTATTTTATTTTATTTTTATTATTATTTTTTTAATGTTTTATTTATTTATTTGACAGACAGAGATCACAAGTAGGCAGAGAGGCAGGCAGAGAGAGAGGGGGAAGCAGTCTCCCTGCCAAGTAGAGAGCCCTATGCGGGCTCGATCCCAGGACCCTGGGATCACCACCCGAGCCGAAGGCAGAGGCTTAACCCACTGAGCCACCCAGGTGCCCCTCCTCTACAATTTTAAATCGTAAAATGTAACTTCCTTTAGCTGGAATAAAAGTGTTTTATGTTAATGGAAGACTGATGGACACATGGGTAGAAAACCCCTAACAATAGTGGAAATGAAACAACAAAAGCAATACTTAAACCACATCATATAAAACACACAGATTCTACAAATTGAAGCTATTTTTTTTGGAATTTGTTTAACTCTGTCCTTTGAATCAACTCATGTCAAATCATTTTTCAAAAAGTGTACAGAATGGGAAAAGACATTTAAAAAGCATTTCTTCTTGTAGTGGTATTACCAGGTCAAACCTAACAGGGAAATTCCTTGCCAGACCTCTATCTCCTCCTCCTTAAGATGTGAAGTTTTGCACTTGTTAACATAATTTGCAAGTGGTTAAAAGGGTGGATGAGACCGTAAGGTCGGTTTCTGGATTTCTGGTCTATTATTTAGGCTTCTTATGAGTAAGAGAATCAGTCTCTTATTTTTTTAAAGGAAGTAATCTGTATTCCTAACACCGTCCATTCTGTTCTGCAATGTCATGAACCCTTGGTGCAAAATTCGAGAGGAATAGACATTCTGTGGTAATGTAGGGATTCTTTAATATTTCCAAAATGACAGTTCTCTTCTCCCAGAATAGAAGGGCATAATATTCACTTGACTGCAAATCCCAAATGTCTCCAGTTCAAGTTGGACGGCCATTATCACATTAGAGTGGATGTACATTAACGTATTTCATGCATTTGCTCAGTACGAGTTTGAAAAACCCTACTACATGTAACAATTCCCATTTATTTATTTAAAGATTTTATTTATTTGTCAGAGAGAGCTCAAGCAGGGGGAGCAGCAGACTCCCCGCTGAGCAGGGAGCCCGATGGAGGGCTCCGTTCCAGGACCGCGGGATCATGACCTGAGCCGAAGGCAGACTCTTAACTGACCAAGCCACCTAGGTGCTCCCAACAATTCCCATTTAACGGTGGGTTAACCATGACTTTGCTCACCTGATAAGCTGCCTGGAAGAAGGAAGTTCTTTTGGAGCCGTGGCTTAATCATTATAATCACTGGACACAGGCACTTTCTGGTTTGCTACTCTGCCATCCTTACCATGCAGACTTTTTGGCCATTGGCTAGTGATCACGAGGTGGTTGTAATAGTGCCAGACATGGTGTCCTCATGTAGCTGTGTTCATGGCAGGAAGAAGAGGGTGGGAAGATGCAATATCAGGATTGATAAGAGAAATATATATTTGGTCATTTCTCATATATATTTGGTCTTCATCCCATATTCTCCTGTGAGCGGAGAATATGGGATGAAGACCAAATACACAGCTCCCCGCATCCTTGGGATTTCTTAAGTGGTGAGCCTGATCAAGGTGTTTTTTTTTTGGAATGTTAGTGAGGTGACCTTTGGAAAGCACCTAAGGTGGGCCTGAGCTTAAGATTAAGAGGGTTGGAACTTTCAGTCCCATTGTCCAGTACTAGCCTGGAGGAGGGGCAGAGGTGTGTTAGAAATGGAGTTTGGTTAGTAGTGGCCCGTTGTTGATCGTTAATGCCTGAGTAACGAAGCCCGAAGCCCACATGACCCCTCCTCCCGTCCCCATTCAGAGAGCTTCGGGTTGGGGAACACAAGAGGATTTGGGGCAAGTGGCACACCTGGAGGGAGTGTGAAAGCTCCAAGGCTCTTTCCTTCTACTTTCCCCTCTGGGTCTCTCCCATCAGGCTGTTCCTGAGTTATATCCTTTTATAATAAGCCTCTAATCTAGTAGGTAAACTGTTTCTGGGTTCTCTAAGCCACGCTAGCAAATTAATTGAACCTGAGGTGGAGGTCATGGGGACCTCTGATTTATAGCCAGTTGGTCAGAAGCACAGGTAACAGCCTGGGCTTGTGACTGGTGCCTGAAGCTCATGGTGGGTGTGGGAACCTCCAGTCTGTAGTGGGTTGGTCAGAGACACACACACAAGCAGTAATAACTTGGGCTTGTGATTGGTGGTCTTGGAGGATTGGACCCTTAACCTGTGGGATCTGAAGTGCTTTGTAGGTGGACAGTATCAGAATTGAGATGAATTCTCAGGCGCCCTGTTGGTGTCCAGAAAATTCCTTGGTGCTCTGTAGGATTCCCTCCTGCCACTGGAACCGGTATCAGAACCAAAATAGGAGATAAGAGAGAGTTTTATATTAGGAGATTGTTTCCCACAGGCCTCCTAGTGGACTTCTCATTATGTCCTGTTAGCCAGGTCTGGATTACCTAGTCATTCCTGGTTTCACGAAAGCCTAGGAATCTAGAATCTGGCAAAAGGGAATGAGATTTCTGTGTGTCATAGGCTGAATGTTTGTGTCCCTTCACATTTATGTGTTGAGTCCTAACCCCCAGTGTGATGGTATTTGGAGGTAGGGTTTGGGGAGGTAATTAGGGTTAGATGGGGTCCTGAGGATGGGGCTCTCAAGGTGGGATTAGTGCCCTTAAGAGATGTCACAATGCTCATGTGGTCTGTCTTTCTCTTTCCCTCTCTCCATCCTTGCCCTCCCTCCCCGGCCCATGGCAGTCTTGTGAGCATGCAGTGAGATGGGCTGCCTCAGAATAAAACTTACCTTGTCAGCGCTGATGGACTTCCCTGCTTCCACAACTCTGAGAAATAAGTTCTATTACACCATCCAGGCTGTGGTGTGTTTTTATGACATCTGAGCTAAGAAGCCTTACCTGGCTTTGAGGGCTTATGACCCATTCCTTGGAATTGTGCCCATTGCCTCCCTGTTCATAGGGACAGAGAAGAAAGAGGTGGTGAGCAGGCCGCCAGTGGTTTCTGCCACATTCAATTAATGTATGACTGGAAAAAGGGGACTTTTCTCTTTCGTTCCAGAATGGCCAAGGAATGTGGCCTTTGTTAACCATATAATACAACCTTTTGACACAAATACTTATAAAACCAGGATTAGAACTTGGACTCATTCATGCAACACATTTAATTAACACTGCCAGTGTTTCAGGTTGTTGCTTGAAGCTGGGGACGTTGCACCGAATTAGATGGACAATCCCTGATCTCACAGGGCTCATAGACAAGTTGGACAGAGAGATTAGGAAGGAGATGCTTGCCAAACAGTGGCATAAATGCTTAGAGTGGGGGTAACACCATTTGCTATGTGGGGAGTGGACATCAGCTAACACTGATGGGGGCGGTCAGGGAAGGCCTCCTGGAGGAGGTCCTGTCTTCTCCCAAGTCCTGAAGCAGGACTCCATTCCTGTACTGACCACCCTCTTTTTGTGCAGATATTCTCGAAAAAAATCAAGGCAAAACCACGGCTGCTGTTCGTGGGGAAGCTTGCAGTTTGGGAATTCCATGGACTTCCTGGAGTGTAATTGAAGAAACAGCTCAGAACACGGCACAGCGCAGTGTGAACAGCATTGTCTCTGAAGCCAGACAGACAGAAGTTTCTGCCTCTAACTGGTAGCGTAGGAAACAGGCCTTTCCCAAGCCTCAGACTCTGATTTCATAAAATGGAGGGAAATGATACCTCTCCGTGCCCACACCATGGTAGAGGTAGTCAGCGCTGGAGGTGGCAAGTGCACTTTCTCTCACCGTACCTGTTGCTCCTGGGAAACGAATCTTATCATTACCTCCATTTTAGGTGAAGAAAGTGGGAACAAGAAGGTTAAATAATGCACTCAGAGGTCTGCAGCTGGTAGCAGGGGAAGCTGGGTTTGAACCGGGGCCATCTGGCTCCAGAGTCTGCTGTACGGGAGAAAAAGTCAGCTGGACTCCTGTGTACCCCGCTGTAGTGGGCTAAATCCAGTCAAACTCCTGGTTTAGTGCCCCTGAAACACTGCCATCCATGAAAAATTTCTGCCTGTACCCAAGTCAGTACGGATTCCTTTCTGGTAACCTTGGGATCATCCGCTCTGTTCCCATCTGTCTTTAGCCAGGTACCAGTCTCTCAGCCCATGAGCAGCCCTAGCATCTCACCCCTCCTCATTCCTACTGCCTCCACAGATTATCTCAAAACACGCCCTTCCAGCAAAATTGCAACAGCCTTCCCACTGGTTTCCTCGCCACTCTTCTTCCCTTCTCCCCCAGCCTCTGCTCTGTTTGCCGATCCAGCTTCTGCCCAGCTAACAAAATGGTTTTTCTCATTACTGGACTGGTCTTAATTCATTGTGGGTCTTGGTTAAATATATTCACATTGTCCGTCATCTCAAGTCCAAGTGCCACAGTTGCACAGGTGTCCTTTTATTCCCAGGCCACTGTCTAACTCACCCTTCCCCTCCCAGCTCTGCCCCACTTTTCCTCCCCCTTCCAGGTTCCTCTGTTTACTATTTATTTTGTCAGGGAAACCCCCTTCAACTTCAACTTCACTTGGTCCCTCTAACCCTCTATCCTCCTCTGTGCCCCCCAGTTCATCTGGGGGCAAGTCCAGCTCCTCCTTGAGATCTAGCTCTGAAGTTTCCACCTCTGCAAATCCTTTCTAACATTGTTCTCTTTACGCTTTACCGTCTTGGTATACCTGGTTTGTCCCTTTGGTGGCGAATCCCTGGCGTGTTTCTGCAGAGCACAGTGCAGTATTGGAAGGGCAATAGTGATACGTATCTTTAATTTTTCATGATGGACACATCTTACTGCTTTCTGCGTGTGGGAGATTCATATGCGGGCGTGTGCGCACACACCCCCACTTACACCGATGTGTGTGTATGTTGGGTGCTTGTTGTTACCCTGCCTTTGGAGCCTTCCTTTGTTTTGCCTGCGTGGTCCCCTCTAGGGAAACATATTGGTACTGCCAGACTGACGTTATGAGGAAGGAACGTGTATTCAGTGATGTCTGTGCAGTTTTGCATGTACTTTTTCTGATGATATTTTTACCACATTAATAACGTGCTAGAAATCACATTTTATAGAGGGATTAGGATGGGAAATAACAACTCTCAGCTTTATTCCTCTGCAGCTTCCCCACTTAGAGACAACCAGTCTTTCTTTTTTAAAGTATACAATTCATTTTTTTTTGAAAAGTTGTTCACCGGGTTGGGGGGCCATCACCACTGAAATCCTAGAGACATTTTATATAAATGGAATCAGGGGCGCCTGGGTGGTTCAGTGGGTTAAGCCGCTGCCTTCGACTCAGGTCGTGATCTCAGGGTCCTGGGATCGAGCCCCGCATCGGGCTCTCTGCTCAGCGGGGAGCCTGTGTCCCCCTCTCTCTCTGCCTGCCCCTCTGCTTACTTGTGATCTCTCTGTCTGTCAAATAAATAAATAAAATCTTAAAAAAAAAAATGGAATCATTTAATAAGTGGCCCCTTGTATCTGGCTTCTTTCACTTAGCCTGGTCTGCATGTTTTCAGGGTTCATCCGTGTTGTAGAATGTATACATACTTTTTATGGCTGAGTAATATTCCATGGCATAGATATACCACAGTTTATCCATTCATCCCTTGATGAACTTGTGGTTGTTCCACTCTTTGGCTACTCTGGGTGATGGTGCTGTAAACATTTGTGAACGAGTCTCTTTATAGAGACATGTTTTCATTTCTCTTGGCCATATGCATAGGAGTGGAATTGCTGAGTTATGTGGTAACTGCATGTATGTGTGTTTGTTTATTTTTGAGAGTGTGGTGGGGGCGAAGGAGAGAGAGCATCCCAAGCTGATTCCCCACTGAGCCTGGAGTCAGATGTGGGGCTTGATTTCATGACCTTGAGATCATGACCTGAGCCGAAACCAAGGGTCGGATGCTCAACCGACCAAGCCACCCAGGCACTCTTGTATGTGTAAGTTTTTGAGGAACCACGAGACTGTTTTCCAGGGCAACCGTACTATATTACATCCCCACTAGTCATGTGAAAAGGGTTCCAGTTTCTTCACATTCTTGCCAGCATTTGTTTTCGTCCATCTTTTTACCATTCTCATTTAATTCTCCTTGTTCTATGAGCTAGCCAAAGAAAAATATTCTCTTATTTTATGGATGAAACTTCAAGTTGACAGACAGAGGGATGAGATGCCTAGTATGTGTGTGCGTAGAGAGAGAGAAGAGGCACGAGTAGTTCAAAACAACAGATCACCCAGAAATAATTAAAAGGTTTTTCAATCAGAGATTTAGAGCTATGTCAGGGATTGTATCTCTCTCCCCACCTTTTTGTTAAAATCAGTGTGATTGTGGTTTCTTTGCTTGCATTTTTTTTTTAAATTGAAGTCTAATTCATATAGCATTGAAATTAACTATTTTATGAGATGATAGCTCTTGCTCGTGGGTATTTGTAATAGTTAAATATAGAAATATTTCATCTTTAAAATCTTTAAAAATATTTGCCTATGTTTAAAATTTTTTTTTAATTGTTTATAAAAAAAAGAGGGAGAAATAAAGATTGGTTCTCAAGAGAGCTATTGTGGATATACAGAATGAACAAGAATATGAGGACCAGAAGGCAAACCAAAAGTCACTTGTTTTGAAGTAATTAAGATAATTGGGTTGCCTTTCTCCCATCCTGGAGATAGAGTCTTTTCAAAATTAGATCTGCCTGCCTGTAGTCTGACATGAATATTTAGCAGTGTCATCTCTAACCTTAGGATCACACGGTAAATGTTAACAAGAAACACTAGAACTTGTGTTTTTCCTGTCTTATTGTTTTTCTACAGGACTGGTGACAGCTAAAATGGCTTTATGACATTGTGCCTACAAAAGCGAATGTTACATGTGTAGCTACCTGGGTAGGAGGAGAGTGTATTTTTTTAAGAGCTGGACATACTGACTGGATGTCATCAGTTACATCTGTTTTGTAATCCTGAAGAATTTTACATATCCTTTGACAAAAATTGCAAATAAGGATTTTACAATAAATTCTGTTTTCCATGTTATGTTTCTACGAAGCGAATGGAATATATTCTGAAAATATGAAACTTCTCATGTACACACGGGTAGGAGCAGTGCTTTACACAATATTTTCAGGTTTTGTTGTGCTTCTTTCTACTCATTGTAGTGCAGGTTTTTGTTTGCTTGTTTTTTTGGTGAAAACATGCACATGTGAAACATGCACATTTCACTTTAGGTGTTTTTTTTTTTTTTTTTTTCTTTCTCATTCTGTTTCAATTCCCTATCTCTTACTGCTTGTTTTCAAATAGAGACATGTTTTCTGTCCACTTCGGAGCATCGTGAGGGTCACTGAAAATGTTATCTGTGGCTCAGCTGACAGTTTTTATTGCTAATCTGGTGGTTACCAGTTCTGTCACTTTTTCAGTGCGTTTTAGAGTCTCTGTGTCTCCCAAGACTCTTTTCCTCCTTCCCCTGCCTATGTCAGCCTGAACAAAATTGCCCTGTATATTCTAATTATAAAATAATTAAAACATACATTCATCCTTGCAGTGCTGAAAGGTTTCCAGATGAAAGTAAAAGTCATCCTTAATCTTACTTCGCAGACAAACAGAACTACTGTAAAGATTTTGGCCTCTGACACGGCTTAGTCAGCTATGGCCTGTGGGCCAAATCAGGCCTGCCCCCTGTTTTCATATGGCCCGTGAGCTAAGAGTAGTATTTGCATTTTTGAATAGTTGAAACAGAATCTAAAGGAGAGTAATGTTTTGTGCCGTGTAAAAATAATATGAAATCTAAACTTGAGTTTCCATAAAGGAAGTCTTATTGGACACGGTCATCCCTGCTCACTCACCTCCATATTGTACATGCCTGATTTTGTGCTGAGACGCAGGAGATGAGGAGCTGTGCCAAACCAATGGCCTCCAAAGCCTGAGGTAGTTACTCTCTGGCCCTTTACAGGAAAAAAAAATTGCTGATATCTGGTCTATAATCTTCAAGATTTTTTCCCTGTGCATTTATGTGAAGATGTTGTCTGTGTGGTTTTTAAACAATGGAGTTGTCCCGTGCGCTTTTGTAATCCACCCTTTTTAATGGAGTATCGTGTTTAGCAGTAACTTCCGTTAAGTTCTTCTTGTTTGGGGGCACCTGGGTGTTTCAGTCGGTTAAGTGTCTGCCTTTGGCGCAGGTCGTAATCCCAGGGTCCTGGGATCGAGCCCCACGTTGGGGTGGGTTGGTGGGGGGTGGCAGCATCCCTGCTCAGGGGGAGTCTACTTTTCCCTCTGTCCCTCCTCCCACTCATGCTCTCTCTCTCTCTCCACACTCTTTCTTATTGTCTCTCTATCTAAAAAAAGAAACAAAACCTTTTTTTAAAGTTCTTTTTGTTTGATTTTTCTACTGAATAGAAATCTGAGAACCACAGCTTTTCTTTTGATGTCTATATTAAGTAAACCCCTTAGATGTTACCTGGGAACAGTGGTAATAGTGACTGACTGTATCACTTAGAATTGATTTTAATTGTTTAATGATTAAAGATTTTTTTTCCCCCGCCTGACTTGTGAGCTCCGAGGTGGTGAAGCTGCCCAGGAAGGTCATGAGGAGCCAGGATCTTGCTAGCATCCTGGTCTGCCATTCTCAGTAGAAGACGTCACTGAAGGATGGTGAATGGACTGTCATTACTGTGTGACAAATTACCACAGAACTTCAGGACTTGAAACAACAAATATTTATTATCTTACGTCTTCTGTGGGTCATCTGTCCAGATAGAGCTTATTAGCAGGGAGCCTCGGGCTCTGCCAGGGTTTCTCATAAGCCTACACTCAAGCTGTTGGCTGGGGCTGCAGTTATTTTAAGACTCAAGTAGAGTAGGAGGAGATGTGTTTTCAGGCTCATTCTTCTGGCTCTTGGCTGGAGGCGACATCAGTTCCTTGCCACATGGGCCTCTCCATAGGGCAGTTTCCAAAGTGACAGTTAGCTTCCGCCATATTGTTTCTGCATGAGAGAGAAGCAGAAAGGAAGTTAGTCTTTTTGTAACCTAACCTTAGAAGTAATATTCCATGACTTCTGTAGTCTTCTCTCTGTTAGAAGTGAGTGTCTAGGCCCAGCCTGTGCTCAAGAGGAAGAATTACATCAGGGGCCGAATACTAGAAAGTAGGGATTATTGGGGGCTATTTTTAGGGGCTGCTTACATCAGTCAGTGTCAAGTTTCATTTAAAGGTGGTAGATAGGGGCGCCTGGGTGGCTCAGTTGGCTAAGCATCTGCCTTTGGCTCAGGTCATGATCCCAGTGTTGGGGGGGTGGGGGTGGGGCGATTCCTGCTCCATGGGGTATCTGCTTCTCCCTCTGCCCTTCCCCCTGCTTGTGCTCTCTCTTTCTCTGTCAAATAAATAAAATACTAAAGAAAAAAAAGGTGGTAGATAGACCCTCCGGCATTGGTCGGAGGTTCTTCAGGAATGGGGAAGGTAGAAAGGTTTTTTTTTTTTTTTAAGGAAAACAACAGTAGATTTGGATTTGTATTTCGTCAGGTAGAATTATGCCACATGACTACCCCAGCTGCAAGGAACCCCGGGAAAACAAGTTTTCTTTTGGGGGGGCCCATTGTGGCCCAGATCATAATCAGGATTTTGTTGACAGGAACAATTGTCAGGATAGATGCTGGGTGGGCAGAAGAGGGTATCTACTATACCCACCATCTAAGGTGTTGGAAGGGTTCAGTGTGGTAACAACCCATGCTTGTGTGGTTTATAATTCGCACTCAGTTAAACAGTAGCTGTGCTTACTGTTATTACTGGGAAGCTCTATAAAGTAGCTTTGGAAGTTAACCTTGTTGCTGTAACAGGTTTTCTTGCATGGATGCTGAACGAAGTAGCACCGAAAGAAGAAAATAGACATTTATCGAGTACCTGGTATGTACCAGGCATTATATTAATAGGCTCGCTGATTTTATCCTCATAATATACCTGTGAAGTAGGGTTATTTGCCCCATTTTACAGATGAGGAAACGAAGGCCTCATAATGTTGAGCAGATCATTGAAGGAGCACATCCCACCGGTGTGCTTGGGTTCCAGATTGTCATGCTGTGCAGTTCAGCTCCTAGCTCCTGGAGTGAGCAGATGGGGATTGGGACGGCTGGATCCTCCGGGCCCTGTCAGCTGTAGCCCCAGCAGCCTCTTCTAGTTACTCCACGGTGCCTTGCAAATACAGTGTTCTACATGCTTCATGAGGTGGAACAGGCCCGAGAGTATTGCTCTTTCAGCAAGGAGGGACCAGAGCTGGAATTTGAACCCAGGTGTGTATAGGTCCAGAAGCCTTCCTTCCTTCCTTCCATGACTGGAAAGAATCTTTCCCTATCTATCGAAGTAGTGAATCTTAATTAGGCTGAATTAGGAGTTAAAAATCCAGCTTCATTGAATACATGAAGTATTGTATTCTCTTCTGATACTTCTGTTTCTCTCTCTCTTATATTTCTTTCTGCCTTATTTTTAATATGTATATATCGTATATATATGTGTGTGTGTGTGTGTATGTATATATCAGATGCTTGAAGGGGGTTTAAAAGGAGATTAAGGTCTAAGATTATAGAGTTATTTAAGTTAAAGTTATTTGCTGTTCCACTGTTGTCTGAATGGAAACTGACTTGGCCACTAGGTGTCTCCTTTTGGTTCTGTTCTTTCTTCTGTGTCACACTCTTAGGATGAACGTAAAAGGGATATAAAGAAGGTTAGACAACACAAGATTAAAAAGTGAATGGGACCTGGACTCTGATGTTTCCAGCTGCCTTTTTTGTCTTTTACACTCTGCTTCTGTTCCTCCTTGCTCATGGGCTGATATTGAAATCATAGATCAATTGTCTGGGAACTTAGATGAGTCTTTGATACCTCCTACTCGTTTCTGAAAGCATTGTGAAGTGGGCAGAAGGAACGTCTGTGCTCTAGAGCTAGACATGCTAAGTCGTAAAATAATTAACGTGTTTGCTGTGTCTTTTAGGGACAATTTTAACAGTAATTTATTCTCATGGGAATATGTGTGTCTAGTAGGCAAATAATGATTGTATTATTAATATAATTTTCCCTGTTCTTTAATAGAGTAATCCTGACTGTTATCTACGTATGTTATCTTCTGTATTTCTTGCAGGAGCCCTATATCTTTGCCATTTTTGCCATTCTTCCCCTGATTTTAGAGCTGAACAAATCAAGGCTTAGAGCTGGGTTAATTTGGCTTCAAGTTTAATAGAGCTTCTTTGCTTTCAGATTTTTGTCCCCACCATTTGGTAGGTGTTCATTCTATTTTAGTAGTGGGGATAGTCCAATTTAAGCCAATAAAATTTTAAAGTTCCCAAGAAATCATTCAGCCAAAAGCACTTTTGGAACCATGGTTTGGTTGTGAGTGCATTTCCTGCAAGTTGCCTTGTAGAAATGACCAGTGTACCCTGGATAGGGGCTCCCTTCAGGAAGGCTACAGGCTCTTTGCAGAATTACAAATTGTGCGCACTCAGGGATCACTTCCTTTCACTTGCCTACAAATGCAGCACCCATTATCATAGACACAGCGGGGCATTTGACAGCTCTGGTGCAGACCCCGTGCTTCATAGAACGGAACATTCTTCTCATTCAATTAGGGCACACTAAAAAGATGGAAACGCAGGTGGGCCTAGGGTTTTCTGAGACTCCTGGCTGGCTGGCATGTTCTCTTTTACCTGAATTTCGATTCTGCATTAATTTCCAGATTTCTCCAATTGTCTTTAAAAAAAAAAAAAAATCAGCCCATGCTAGGTTTTCTTTAGTCTCGAATAATTTAATTGTGCTTAGTATCGCTCCGGTTGACTCCCCAGTTGTGGTGGTGATTTCTGCAGACCACAGGAAAATGTATAACAAATGTGAGATGAGAGAATGTTGTCAGGCAGGTAGCATTTTCTCTGGGAAGTCGGAGCCGGGAGTGGGAGCGGTCCCCAGCGCTAACAGGCACACCCCCAAGATTTGCCTCCAACACTGTCACTTCTCTCTCTTTGTTCCCCTTCCCGACTCGCTTTCTGCCAGGGATTTGTGACATATTTCGTAGCAGATCAAATGAGCCCCTGACACCTGATTGCTGAGTGCTTCTTGTTTACAGTTGCTTTCCAAGGACACCTAGACAAGATGGAAGGCTTAACGCGCAGTAATTAAATTTGCATCTGCTCTGTGACAGGACTCAAAGGAGTTTCTTCCCCCTCCACATATGAATCTCATTGTAGAGCTCCTACCGGCTTTGACCATACAACATCTAAAACGGCAAGATGTGGACAGGTAAACAAACATTGGTTCAGTCTACTGCCTGTCATTATAATGATGAATATTAAATAAGATCACTGATCTCCCTTTCTTACCTGACTTTCTACTCTTCACCTACTTGTGTAGCCAGATTTATAACTGGTCTAAAATTTAAGAACTGTAGCTTGGAGGTGATTTTTTTTTTCTTTTTAATCTTTTTAAAGGAAAACAAACATTGCTGAACAATCTGGATTGGTTTAACACCCTTTGGATTGTACATGTCTCACAAATGCTAATGAATAATTCAGTAAATACCACAATCTGCTGGTGGTACCCAGTGTTATTCACACTTGCTAATGAATAATTCCCTTTGGCTTTCACAGAGCAGCTCTAAGGAGTGACTTCTGAGACTCAGATGGGTTATTATGGGGCTATTTGTCAGTGTCCTTGGGGCATTGTGAGCCAAAGTCCAACTTGGCTAGCCACTCCACATCCCCTCTCTGATTCTTCTGGGAAACATGCCGCTCTTTCTGTCTCAGCCTTTTAGCCCTCAAATGTTGCTTAGAGAGAGGCGATGCTCTAACAGGATTCGGCTCCACTCTAATTTCATTGAGTCACTTCCTACATTGTTTCATTCAAATAAAGAAGTGTTTATTGAGCACCTTATAAGGTACAGACTCCTCAGCATGGGGTTGTGTATGTCCCAAGGTAAAGAGAGATTTTATGTGATAAGTCCTTAAAGAGAATGTGGGGCGTTGTTGGAGAGGCTTGGGGCCCCGGAGGAAGAGTCTCAGGGTCTTTTTGTCAAAATGATCAGTTACCGTCAATGCGTATTTTCTGTTGATGGTGTCGTAGGAAGCTTAGGTTGCTTTGGATAAGCCTAAAAATTGATTAATCTTGGGACTGCTTATAGGAGAAGTCTTATAGCATGATCCCAGAGACAGCTGGGTGCGTCTTGTTCATTTCTGCTGCCCTGGAATCAGGAATGTTGTATGACCTGGTTTTACTAGCCTGGAGAGTCTAAGGGTGGTGAATGTGGATTTATTTATGCCTGAGTGGTCTATAGACCGTACCTTCGCAATCAGACTGCATAATGTATAACTGTGAGATCAGTGAGGCACAGCTAGCCCTAGTGAGATTGTCCCTGGCCTCCTGGGTCTGCTTTAGCTTTTTCTCTTCAGCTCCTGGTTTCCCCCTCTTCTTTCTGAGCACACCGGAAGATGATAACTACCGGCTTTCTTATAGTTAGGCGGGATCCTGCCATTCCTTCAGACCAATGAAAGGTAAGAGGAAGTGGCAGGTGTCATTTTCTGGTCAAGACATTTAAGAGCTGGTGTGACACTTGCAGACATTCATTTTCTCTGCCACCGTGACCTTGGGAGCTATGTGTTCTAGGTCGTGGGGTCTACATTAGGCTGGGTCCATGAATGGCCCTGTGGAGTAGAGACCAGCCCCCCCTCCCCACTACTGGCCTAGATCGGACATAGAACTTGAGCAGTATGAACCTTTGTTGCATCAAGCCTATGAAATTTTATTCACAGTGAGAGTTTATGCACAGTGTAGCCTAGACTGTTTGTTTTTGCCTTTTTTTTTTTTAACTAATCCAGAGGGATTGGGACAGGGAGAGATGTGTGTACGTGCACGTGTACGTGTGTATGTGTGTTATCCGGGGCCTGGTATTCCTCAAGGTTTTAGCCAGCTTTGTGGAATGCAGTTTCAGTTGGGAATTGAAGGGTAGACATAACTTAGGGACAGAAGAGGTTTACCTCATCAATGACCAAGGAATCTGTGGGGCAAAAAACTTTGGTATAAACGGAGTCATGGAAATAGGAGAATAATTAGTAAGAAAAACCAGAGTTGCAGCTATTGTAATTCATGTAATTCAAAATGAATGAATTTTAAATTGTGTCTAGTATGTTTAATTAGTAAGATTATAAACCTGTAATTTTTCTCTTTGCTTATAATTTATACCAGAGGGTGGCCCTCAAGCTAAGAAAGATTTTTTATGTTTTTTAATAGAGCATAGACCCAAGAAGAAGGAGGATATTCAGCAGGGCCACAAAGCCTAATGTGTTTACTGTATGCTTAGTTTTTTTTTTACAGGAAACATTCGCTGACCCCTGGTTTAAAATCTCTACACACTGTTATTAAAAAGTATCACATTCACTAAAATGTGAGCTCCTCAAGAACCAGAAGGCAGGGGTTTTATTAGTCTGTGTGTCTTTCTGCCTAGCACGGTGTAGGGCAACACCGCGTAATCACAGAACAAGTTGGTTGATTAAATTGCACACAGAACACAAGAGATAAGACGTTTTAGAGGGTGAGAGCTGGTAGGCGGTTACAGAAAGCTATGGGTTTGAAGAAATAGAAGTTTTCCTCCCTGTTCTCTTGGCTTGTGACAGTTTTGGATTTTTCTTTTTAAACGTAATGTGTATGAACATTTATTTCACTTTATACTCATTTTCAAATAAATGTCCTATCTTGAAAGGTTTTAAAGGTATTGACTTTTACTCTGGTGTCACAGTTTTGTTAGTCTTGTAAATCTACTCATTGTTGATGTTTTTCTGTCTTTCTCTACCCTGCCCCCAACACCTAATTCTCTCTCTCCCTCCCTTCTTTCCTTCCTTCCCTCTTCTCTTTCTTTCTCTCTTTCTCTTCCCCCTCCCTCCCTCTTTCTTTCTCTCTTTTCCCTCTCCCTCCCTCCCTTCCTCTCTCTCTCTCTCTCTTTTTTTTTTTTTTTTGTGATAACTTTCATGCAAGTTTCTATAGGTTCACTTACTCATTGATTCGTTTGCTTACTCATAGACCCATACCCATGGGAAGTGAAGGCATGTCCATGCAAAAGCTTTTACACAAATAGTTGTAGCAGCATTATTCATTATAGCCCAAAAGAGAAACAACCCCAAATGTCCATCAACTAATGAACGGATAAACAAAATGTCATATATCCCCTATGATGAAATACTATTCTGTAATAAAAAGGCATGAAGTACTGATACGTGCTACAGCATCGATAAACCTTGAAAACATTATGCTAAGTGAAAGCCAGATACGAAAGCCTATATATTGTGTGATTCCATTTATGTAAAGGGTCTGTAATAGGCAAATCCATAGCTACAGAAAGCAGATTATTGATTGCCTAGGGCTGGGAAAGGGGTGGGGCAGAGGAACTGGGAGTGACTGTTGGTGGGGGCAGGGGTTCTCTTTTAGGGTTAGGGTGAAGTTCTAAACTTAGATTGTGGTGATTGTTGCAAAACTCCCATGACTATACTAAAAACCGTTGAAGTGTATACTCTAAATGGATGAATTTTATGTTATGTGAATTATATCTCAATAAAGATATGAAAGATAATTACTCAGTGGATTGCTCATTTTTTGGTTATGCTGCTGATTATACACTTTCTTATTCAAGAAGCAGGTAGGATCTGAATCTCTTCTATTGTCCCGTGCTGAATTAGAGTTTTCTGGAAACAAAAACGGATTTATTTTCAAATCCCCTTTGACCCAGCTATTTTACATGAATTTATTCTATCTTCCATGCTGGGACATGTGCACAAAGACATACTCACAGGAATATTCACTGTGACATTATTTGTAGTGGCAAAACATAAGAAAATTTAAACATCCGTCACAAGGGATATGTTAAAATATTAAGGAAGGTGTAGTTGTTGAACTGCTCTAGTCTCAGTAAGAAGAGACAGTTCCATATGTACCAATATGAAACAGTCTTCAAGACACTTGAAGCAAGATGCAGAGTACTTTTTCTAAATTTTTCTAAAATTCAATACTTGCATAAAGGTAGAGTATCTCTGGAGAGATTCAGAAGCCGCTACCTTTTAAGGAGGCAAAGTTTGGGTAGGTCAAGGAATACGACAGCCACAGGCTTTTGCAGGGTTAGACTTTTTAAATACACTTTTCACAGCAGCATTATTCATAATAGTCAAAATGTGGAAACAGTGCAAATGTTCATCAACTGATGAGTGGGTAAACAGAGTATGGTCTCTCTGTATACGTGTGGAAGTAGAATAGCTGAGTCAAGGGGGATCTGAATATAAGTCAGTTTAATTTTTAATGCAAGAATGTAGTATTTGAGTATTAAAAGAATTTTTTAGAGGCCCCTGGGTGGCTCAACCGACAGCCACAGTTTTGGCTCAGGTCATGATCCCAGGGTTTGGGCTCAGGTCAAATCTCAGATCTAGCCCTGTGTTGGGCTCCACGTTCAATAAGGAGTCTGCTTGAAGATTCTGTCCCTCTGCCCTTACCCCCCCTAAAATAAAATCTTAAAAACAATTAAAAAAAAAGTTATTTCTGTGCTATAGCTTAGCAACCAATCTTGCATATGTTTGTGCCTCCTCCTTTTTAATCCACATGGAATAATTTGAAGACTTATCCCCCCTCAAGTCCCGCCCCCCCACCCAGCCCCAACCACTAATGATGGAGCAATTATGTGGTTCCACAGTAATTTTAACACCATCTTCTAACCCAGCTGTGTGGCAGCAGTCTCTCTGCAGGGCAGGAATGTGGCTTGCAAGGGACAGTATCACATTGCCCACAATTATTTTAATGTCTCCTGTGAAATGATAAATGAAGTTTATATTTATAATAAAAGTAAACCCATTTCCCTCAAGGTATAAAGGGTTTGCAAGTAAAATTCACAGAGTCAAATGTGTTGCCTTTTTTTTTTTTTTTTTAAAAAGACTTCTTCATTGAGGGCTTAAAAAAATCCAGGGGTAGGTTTTCAATGTGGGCACTTATTCATGAAGTCCTATAAGGATGTGAAGTATGAAAATGTTATAGGATTTATGGTTATATGAAAATGTTACTAGACTTATAGCTGCCCCTCTAGGAACTTACAGTTTCTGTTGTTGGTGTAATTGAAAAAATTCTTCCAAGATTTGTGTCTGTGTGCATGCTTTGTAACATTAACTTCATGTAATTTGCAAAATATCTGCTGGGATTTTTCATGGTCCTGGAAGGTTCTGTGATTTGGCTGTAACTCCTGCTTCTTATTATTTGGGGCCACTTGGGTTTGAGTCTTTGCTGATTACTGTAAATCCTCCAGCCGACGCCCACAGTTACTGGGTAAGACCTCCACCTTGAGAGGGGAGAGCTCCTGTCTGACGCAGTGCCCACTACAGTAATTTAGATGTCTCTTTGAAAAAGAGCTCATTGGGCTAAGTCTCCCCATTTTCTGAGCAGGGACGTGTGGGATGGTAGAAGCAGCTCCCCTGGGGCACCTGGGTGGCTCAGTGGGTTAAAGCCTCTGCCTTCGGCTCAGGTCATGATCTCAGGGTCCTGGGATCAAGCCCCACATCGGGCTCTCTGCTCAGCCGGGAGCCTGCTTCCTCTCTCTCTGCCTGCCTCTCTGCCTACTTGTGATCTCTGTCAAATAAATAAATAAAATCTTAAAAAAAAAAAAAAAAAAAAAAAAAAAGAAGCAGCAGCAGCAGCTCCCCTTCTCCCTGTACCTGCAGCTTTCTGCTATCCCAGGAAGGTGGGCCTTCCAGGCTGTCTTCCCAGCTGCTGGAGATGTGGCTGCTGTGTTGTCATTTAATAGAGTCTCCCCTTTTGTCCTGTTCCTGCTGCCTGCTACCTCCTGACCCCCAGCCAGCGGCTGCTCCTGCTGTCCTTTCACCATTTGCGTGACAGGGCACCTTGCTTTGTGCAATTTTGTCTTTGTTTAATTTTTATATCTTCTGTGCATTGTTTGTGAAGTGAGTTTGAAAATGTCTACGACTTAAAGAAGCCCTGCTGTGAATCCTCTTACAATCCCTTTCTCAGGTCGTCCTACATGGGAATTTTAGAAGTTGAGATAGATGTTGATGATGATGGTGATGGTGATGAAGAAGGAGGGACATCTCACTGACTTTGGGCTTTTTGTAGTGTTTATTTATTTATTTTTTAAGATTTTATTTATTAGAGAGCCAGTGTGTGTGCTGGGGGGATAGGGTGGGGGGTAGGATAGAGGTGGGGGAGAAGGTAGGGAGCCCGATGCGGGGCTTGATCCCAGGACCCCGGGTCATGACCTGAGCCGAAGGCAGACCCTTAACCATCTGAGCCACCCAGGCGCCCCCATTTGTACTGTCTAACCCGTAAGGAACCATACCACATTTTTGAGTCAAACTTGCCAGTAGTACAGCTGAACCATGGTGAGGCCCAGAGAATTTGTTGGCTTCTTCAGGATTACTCAACCATTTAATTTAGCACTGAATCTGCAAGTTAGAATTTCAGGCCCAGAGCATTTTCCATAAACTAACCTGACTTGCGGGCTCAAAGATACTTTGAACTTCAGGGGGTGTCGAGAAATTTCTGGTGAGTCAGGACACACGGCACTCCATTAAAATACCTCAACAGCAAACTACTTCGGGGGGAAGAAAACAATGCTTAGGTATTTGAAATTTTATTTCCCTTCGTTATAATCAAAAGGAAGTTAACATCCTGTAAAATATTTCTGATTGTCTTTAAATGGTCTTCTAGGTACTTCTGACTATACTGCTGATGGTGATCTTCCTCTTGACAGTATTGTTCGGTTAGACTGACCAGGAGCTTGTGCTCGAACAACGGGGCAGACCCGTTCCGATGGCTGTGGGCAAACCAGAGGCCACGTCTTTCCTAGGCAAAAGGGCTGACCTGTTACCATGGCTAGTTGGCGTGTACAACATGTGTTAGGAGAAGTAATTATTTTTAGCCGACTGACTATGACCAAGATTAATAGCTCTTGAAAGAGCTGTAATGAAAGACTGCCCCAACTGGCTTCTACATTATTCTTTATTTATCCTGCTCTCATCCCTGTCACCTTTGGGCATCAGCCAAATGTCATTTATGTGAGATTTGCCCCTTGGATGTAAGAGGCTCCTCTTTCTTAATGATGGGAGGTGACTGGGCTGCAGGGCTGAGGAACTTGGACAGTTGACACGACCCAGAGGAGAGTCCCTCCAGGGCCGTGGGAGTCACAGGAGCAGGACACTCACTCCCGAGGGAGGAAGAACATGAGAATATTCAGCTGTCTGATTCAGATCATTGAGGTATACTTGAGGGATTATAGGAAATTGTTCAAGGCCTCCGCTCCATTGTCAAGTCTGTAGATTTCACTGCTTTTCTCTTTGCAGCATTTGCAAATTTTCTATTTTGAAGAGGATTTTTTTTTTTTTTTTTGGGCTGGAATCATCAACTATTTCCACTTTCATAAAACTTGGAAATCTCCATGTGGGTAGAGACTTTGAATAAACTCCCAAACCCCTGTTGCCTTTTCCTGTCATGGATTTTCCAGTGTGGTTAGCTACCCAGAATACAGGCTGCCTTTCCCAGCGTCCTCTGCGGCTTTGGTGTAACCACGTGTCTAACAAGAGCCTGTATCCTGTGGTAGTTTCTGGGATGTTTCCTTAAGAGAAAGGTGGCGTATGCCCTTTGGCCTTTTCTTCTTAGGCCCTTTCTTTTATCCTGCTGCCCAGAATGTTCAGGACACCTTTGGGATCTTGAGAACAAGGGCCAGCCCCTCAGGGGTAGCAGAGTGGGTCAGCTGGCAGGGGACTTGAGTCTCTCCAGACAGTAGGAGAATCACCACACCAAGTCTGGTGGAGCCACTGTCCTTTCGGATTTTCTGTCACTTGCAAACCAAACTTGATCCTAGATAACCCATGGTTTGTACTCATTGCCCTAGAAGAAGAAAAATCCCAAGCCCCTGGACTCCTACTCTCTTTCTAAATAACAATGTCAAAATCGAAACGGTTTCCTCACTCCTCCTTCTTTCAGTCCTACAAATTAAAGCAACCTCCAAAAAAGATAATGCATTCATTTATTTAAGAACTAAAGACATGAGTGAGAATATGAAAGATACATGAGAGCTGAATTAGCCAGAGAGCTGGACCAGGAGATAACTCATTTAGGGAAATGATTACTGGGACTGGTCTTAGTGGCCTTCCTTAAGACTTAGGTCAGAGAGCCCTCAGCACTCCCCAGGGTCAGCAGCAGCAACAGCTTCTTTTCTCAGCTTAGCAGAGGGCCTTGGGGATTCAGCCTCATCTGCTTTCCTAGGGCCCTGGGGAGCTTTTGAAAATTTCAGGTTTCAAATGTCACATCTATTGAGTGCTTTCAGTCCGATTGTCCAATAGCACTGTTTCTCTTTTGCCTGACTCATTGGCTTTAAGCCACAGTGTTTGCATATGGCCGTCCTTTCTCTCATATTATCCATCTTAGATAAAATGTACTGTACTAGATACAGTGGGTTGCAAATTATTATTAACACAACCCATTTAAAAGCGAGGCTGGGACGTGTAATTATTTTTCATGACTTTGGAAACTTTGGAAAGAGAAAAGCAGCTCTTTGGTTCACTGTTTCATTAGCATTTGTAAAGTGAACCAAGAGAGAGGTTTTCAGTGCAGTGTTTTTCCTTGCTGTTTCTTGCCTTTTAATTTGGAGAATAGCAGGACCTTGTCTTTTGTTCGCACAGGGAAAAGTCCATTCAGCTGGAAAACAGAACAGTGTGCTCTTTTTGTACTCAGAGCCTTTGAATTCTTTTGGTCACACACTAGTTGCTGTTTAACTACAATAAAATTGTGACCAAAGGAGATAAACATTTAAAGGATAAATGACAAGGCTGTTAATCCAAAAGCAGGTTTTGTAGCATTGTTATTTTTAGCTAATAGGTATATAGCCAAGAGTCATGGGGATGACTTTTGAGTTTGAAACTGGTGAAATCGGTTCCAGACAGTAAAAAGAAATGTCACTGGATATTTTAATGGCTGATCATTTTGAGTTTTAAAAAGTCTCTTTAATATGTCTAAAGCGTCTTTAGAAACTTCTAGGAATTTACCTGATGTATTTGCTAAGCTTGGCTCGTGTGTATGTATATATACAGATATGTATGTGTGGGTGTATGTGTGTGAGTGTGTATTTCTATATACATATTTATTTTATACAATGCCAAGTGTATTATTTAAGAAAAGAGCCTTCAGGGCCTTTAAGAGTCTATGAATTCAGAACTTGATCCGTCTTCGTGCCTATAAAGCATTATAATTTGCCTGCCCTTTTTGGAGGAAAAGCATTTTTGAGAATTTCCTTTCCCTCTCGGAATGCAAAGGCTAAATCTCTTCTGCACACCCCCGCCAACCCCCCGCCGCCCCCGCCAGCTAAGATCTGGGTCTACGGCATATGACCCTTTGAGAAGAGCTGATTTTGGTTGTGGTGAGGGTACTCAGGTATTGGAGGACTGTTTATTTTTGAGACGTGAAATATACAGGGTTCCTCATGTGGTCGCCTAGTGCTGGGATATATTTTGCCTTATCTTTCTCTTCCTTTGGATTATTCATCCTTTTTCCAGGATACCTCAAAATAAAACAAACCCAGCTGTATTTTACAAGTATCTTTTCCTTTTATGCATTCACATCTCACTGTAGCAGGAATCTTCAACTTTGCCCACCTACAGGGACCGTACAGGGGAAGATGGTTAATAAAAGCGGCGACTCGGTCTCAGTTTAGGAGAGACAGCAGGGGCTGGTGCTGCTGAAACTCGGGGTACATGCACTATCCAGAGGGGCCAACGGTAACTGAGCTTGAGTGTGCGAACGTGGGCCCCGTGTTTGCAGATCCTGATTGTTTTAGAAAGAAGCTCAAAATGTGGATTTTTACCTGAAAGCTCCTTATTGTAAAGTGCTCTCTGTGAATTGAATTTTATGAATTGAATTTATGTGGCCCAAATAAGCCACACTTACTTCCTCAGGCTGGAAACAGACTAGGCCTGTCCTTTGTGATCTCTCTTATTTAGAGTGGTATGTAACTAACCAGAGGAGATTTGAGGATTCCTCTTCCAGGAAGCTGACCAGCCCAAAGAAGAATTTATAGGTTGACATTTGGTGATACGTAAAGAAAAGGCCACGTTTCCATCAGACCACCCTGCAGCAAGGCCTACCAACTGACAACCTCAGTTTCTGCACACACAGCTTCCAATTCCATTTGTATGACCTCACTTGAACTTATACCTGATAGGCAAGCATCATCAAGTGTGGAGGGATGCCCCCCCAAAATATGACAATACAAAGCGGAAAAAAAGAGAAGGAACCAGAGGAAAGGGAATACAGAGAAGTAGTACAAGATGGACAGTCAAAGACAAAACTTCAAAACAAGTTCTAATTAATATTCTTAGATGAGGAAAGATATTACATGAAATAGGAACAAGATGTTAATCAAAAGGAACATTCATATTGTTAATTCTGCTAGCTGTGATAATGTATCATGATATTTTTAAAGGAAAGTTGTTTTTCTGTAATAGAGGTATGTACCAAAGAATTACAGTTGGAAGATGAGGATGTCTAAGGTTTGCTTTGAAGTAATTCAGGGAAAAAAATGGAGGGTTGGAGAATAGTTAAGATGAGTAAAATATTGACAGTTGTTGAAGTTGTGGAGTGAGTACATGAGGGCTTTATTATACAGTTCTCTCTACTTTTATTTAAAATTTTCCATTGTAAAATATTTTTTTTAAAGGAACATTTAGAGAGCAAGGAAGGAGTCTCAGAAATTTAAAACTACCATATTAAAAATCAAAACTCCAATAGAATTAGGAAACAAAGTGGAACTCAGAAAGTAGAACAAAAAAAAGCAAGATATAAAAATAGAGGGTCAGCCCCAGTGGGGCAGTATCTAACTCTAGGAGTTGTAGAAGGAGATCCAAGATGTCAGAGGAAAAGAAATGATCACAGAAATAAAATAAGCTAATTTCCTTGGTCTAAAAGATAGGAGTGACTTTTAGAATCAGAGGCGTCTGTTTGAGTGCCTGGTAAGTGGGATGAAAAATGATGCCTCCAAGTCCATCATGAATTTATGGAACCCCAGAGAGAAAAAGAAGGCCCTCATAGCCATGCAGCCCTCACTTCTGTTCTTAGGTACCCTAGGGTCCAGACCTCTCTGGGTCAACTACTTTCAGACAGAAAACCATCCCTCGCTCTATCATGGTTGTGTTGGTTGTTGGGCTATTGGGAGATAAGAGAAAGGATGTGGGGTCGAGCTTCTATCCAGAGACTTCTGGCCAGGGTTCCTGTTTTCATCTCCACTTCTGAAATGTACTTGCCATCAGAGGTACCCAGTCCCTGTAGTTCCTGAGCCTTCCTGGAGATGGTGGCATGCATCTGCTCACGACTTAACTGGCATTCCCTTTTCTCCCCCAATCCCTGCCCTGCCAGCAGGCTTCGACTTTGCCTGTTCTGTTACACTAGTTAGCCTTCCTTTTCTATCTTCCAAAATGTGGGGTTGACATTTTTCATCTGCTGATACCTTTTCTCTCATTCTCTTGGTTTCAGAAGGGAGCTCAGTGTGTGCTTTATACCGGCCATGTTTCAATGGAAGTGAGTTTGTTGTGTTAATCATTAATTTGGGTATTAGGGTCTCTTTTCCTAAGATTTATTTGGAAATCAAAGTAAGAAAGCAAAATTAAATAGACAGAAAGTAATTTCTTCCTTAACATCTTCGTTGACTACTGTCACTCAAATAGGCTTCTTCTACCTTCTCTGAGGTACGGTGGCCCTCAAAACCTCTCACTCAGTTTATACTGTCTATACTATACCGTTTTAAACCATAAGAGACTCCTAATCTCACAAAACAAACTGAGGGTTGCCAGAGGGAGGGGGGTAGGGAAAGGGTGGTGGGGTTATGGACATTGGGGAAGGTATGTGCTATGATGAGTGCTGTGAATTGTAAACCTGGTGATTCACAGACCTGTACCCCTGGGGCTAATAATATATTGTATGTTAATAAAAAAAAATACTATACCATTTTGGGTCTTACTCTAAGCATTCAGTGTATAATTTGTCACCCAGCTAGATTTTGTAGCCTCTGAACGTAGAGAAGTGTGTTAGTCTGTTTATATTCCCTGTGGCCACTGATAAATCTGAATTCAGTAAATACTTGCTCATTCAAGTATGCTACTTAACATTTTTGTATTACTTTGCTTTTGTATGTGTTATATGTATTTCTGTTTCGGTGTCATCTGAGTTTAGTGCTCAGAGATCCGTAGGAAGGAATAAGGAGATGAGTAGACTTTGGGAGTAATATTGTTAAGTAAAAAATGTCATTGGTATACAGCTTCAAAACTATTTTACTAAACGTGTAAATTCTCAGCTGTATTTAGGAAGAGGAGACATGGAGACCTGACTGGTCACACCGAGGGAGAGGTGCTCTGGGGACTTGATTTCTGATTTTGGACTTCCGTAGAGGGCCTGTCTCACAGTGTGTTGGCTTAATGACTGTCCCCTGTAACCAGGTGCTTGAGTTTATTTTTAAATTCTTGCCTCTTAACACAGGATAGCTTCAGTCATTCAGGGTATGCCTCTCTAGTTTAAGCAACAATGCTGTCATTTTCTCTAAAGTCACCTTCTTTATTAAAGAAACTCTTTAATAGTTCCGCATACTCTGTAGTTAGGCATTTCTGTGAGTGCTTACCAACCCCAGCAGTGTTTAATAAATTATTGAACTTTGAAGAACCTTTGAGAAGCAAGGGCTTTATGTGACTGAGCGCAGACATGAAAAAACGCTATCCTCCAGAGTATCTAACAGACAGAAATAGAGGCTTGATCAGACAATATAAGCACCGAGCGAAGGATGGTCATACCATGAAATATTTACAGCCGTAGAGCGTGCGAGGGTGGGGAGCAGAGAGTGTGGGTTTTTATCGTTTTGGGTTGAGCCTGATGCCACACCACTCACCATTCTATGATGTTAAAAGCAAAACTGAAAGAAAAAGAGAAAGCGAGAGGAAGGAAGAAAGGAGAAGGGAAATAAAGAAGAAGAGTATTGATTTGGTGCTATTTTGTTGTGTGTTGGAGCTTTTCACAAAAGTAAGGCTCCTTTTGTAGACAGCAACCTTACTAAGAGCCAAGTTTTTAATCAGTCCTTAAAAGAGACTAAAAAGTCCTGGTTTCTTGCCACTGCAAGTTTGGAGTTTTAATTTAATCGATATCTCATGATTTAACATGCCTTAAAAGCCCTCATTTTATTATCTAAAAACAGAGGCTTAAATAGCAAAAGCACCAAGTAGCCTAATGTGTTCTTACTTTCAAACACAATATGCCATTTATTTATTTTTTCATGCTGTGCCATTTTAAATTGGCTTGTAGAGAATTTATTTAATAATGATCCACAGAGAAAATTAATGTAATGGAAGAAGTGTCTGGATTCCTCAGGAAAGATCTGGAAGATATTTAAGTGAGTGGATACATTTAGAGAATTTCTAATATCTTCCAGGAAAGAAAGGGCTAAAATGAACATGTCAGACCAATTTGTTTTGCCCTTCTACATGGAATTTTGTATGTAAATTTTTCTTTTAGAAATAAACCTTTTTAGATTTCCTGGTTTTATGTAGTCTTTTTGAAAATATTTATTGTTATGATGAATAAAGTTTGACAAGAAATAATTTGATTTATTAAATTTATTTTTACCCATGATTTATGTAAAAACCCCACAGATTGTGTTTAGGAGGTAATGTCGTGTTTTTGCTTTTGCTTTTTAGTGGTAGTAGAAAGAATAGAATCATGTATTAATAAGGAAGCTCAGATTGACCATAGACGTTGGCCTTTCAAGGGGATCATCTGGCTTAGTGGGCTTTGGTATCTGTCATCAACTCCCTGGATGTTTGGTATGTGTTATGCTGAACTGGGTTATTTGTTCCCCTGATCCACAGTGACAATTTTGTGTCACTCGTAAAGTCAGGACAATCAAGTTGGAAGGGAAACTTTGGTGAGACACTCGTTGGCATCTGTAATATTTTGTCTGTAGATTATAAAGGAACTTTTAAGGGAGTTTACTGTTTGTAATGTAGGAACCCACTGCCTGCGAAGAAGTTTCTAGTCTAAGGACCCGGTATCAGAAAGGTGATGCGGGTCTGTTTGTGAAAGGATGTATTAATTCCCAAATAGAAACCGTAGAAGAAAGATAATATTGGTATGTTTCTTGTTTTTGTTGCTAAAGCAAAGACTTGGAAAGAGTTGGGATTTTAGAGTTCAAATGATGTGGATTTAAACCTTGCCTCTGCCACTTAATTGCTTGACTTTCAGCAAGTCACGGTCCACATTTTCTCATCTCTAAAAATGGGGCTAACTATAATTTACTTAGGAAAAAAAAAAAAAAGCTTTTGACCATCAGCACAATATTCAGCATGTGGGAGATACTTGATAAATACTATTAGCTCTCCCCCTTCCTCTTCACTTAGGCCACTTTATCGAGGAAGTGAAACCTAGAAGTTCTTGATGGATGGAGTGAGGGAGGCAGTGAACCAGAGGCCCATGGACAACCATGTGAGACTGTTGAGAAAAGTGTGTGTGTGTGTGTGGGGGGGGTGATGCACAGGGAAAAGAAGGATGATGTGATGTTTGTAATTGGAGACATCCTCTGAGCTTCTGCTGTCATTCTCTGCTGCTCAGGATTGGAGTGGAGAGCATAAGCAAAGCGGAGAATTAATTTCTTCCTATCGTCTTGAACAGCACACTGTTTTCCAATGGAAAATGTTAGAGATGTTTGATCCCATGTGGGGCAGTTCAGAGGATTCTCTGTTCTTAACTACTGTCTCTGATCATAATACTTGGAGGGAGAACATATTGCTGATACTTGTAGCCAGGCTGGGAGCCACAACAGATTTCCAGGTGCTGCCTGGGTATTCATTCAGCAGATACTAACCGAGGCCTATTATGTGCTCAGTGCTGTGATGACAGACCAAAGTCCCTCCTCTCGTGGAGGTTAGCATTCTGTCAAAGGTAGGAAATGAGTAAACAGTACTAAGGAAGATACATACATACGTAAGACCCCGTCTAACAGTGATGAACAGTATGGTATGATAATGAGTGAGGGGAGGGGCTGCTGTGGATGGAGGGGGCTGAGATAGCTTTCCGTGTGGGATCCCAAGGGTATCAAGGCTATTCATTCCAGCCACAGGGACAAGGCTCTGAGGTGCTGATAAGCTTTGCATGCAGGAGGAACAGAGAAGCACAGTGGCCGAAACTTTTTTTTTTTTTAAGATTTTATTTATTTATTTGAGGGAGAATGAGTGAGAGAGAGCATGAGAGAGGAGAAGGTCAGAGGGAGAAGCAGACTCCCCAAGGAGCTGGGAGCCCGATGCGGGACTCGATCCTGGCAGTCCGGGATCATGACCTGAGCTGAAGGCAGTTGCTCAACCAACTGAGCCACCCAGGCGCCCACAGTGGCCGAAACTTAAAGGAGAAAGACGCAAAAGGGAGAAAGAATGAGGCCGGGTCATGGTAGAACCTTCAGGCTGTGGTCAAGATTTGGGTTTTATTCTAAGCATGATGGGAACCCATGGGAGGGTCTTAAGATGGAGGCTGTGTTTGTGGAGTGCCCGCATCCGGTTTACATTTTCCAGAGCTCCCTCTGGCTGCTGTGTGAGGAATCTTGGAGGGCCAGAGCACAATGAGGGGGAAACATCAGGAAGAGAGAGGCGCTCAAGGCTTGGCCCATGTGGTGATGATGGAGGTGGAGAGAAGGAGAGGGATTTTAGCTGTATTTTAGAGGCGAAGCTGACAGGGTTTGAGGGAGTTTTGAAAGAACAGAGGAATCAAGGATAATTTCCAGGTTTTTTAGCATGATTCCCTGGATTGTGACCTTGTACTTAGACCAGAAGGCTGAGGGGGGGAGCAGGTGCTGGTGTGAGATCAGGTTTTCTCCTATGGACAGTCACACACCTGGTGCCTGTTTGGCCTCCAAGGAGCAGGAGAATCTGGAGCTCAGGGCTGGAGGTCTATTGCAGAGTCATCAGCCTGGAGCAGGTGGGTTTAAACCTCCCAGCTTTCTTGAGGATTCCTTGCTGTCCTGTAGATTATAATGTATATTTAGGCCCCAGCTTTCCTGAGCCAAAGTGTTATTCCTTCACCTTTCCTATTATTTCTGGATTGCCGTGCCAGACTGTCTCCAAGTCCAACAAACGCGTTCCTTCCAGGCAAAAACAGAAGATGACACACACCATGAGCCAGATTTTCCATGACAGACTTGTAAGGAACAAGATAATCTCATTGTTCCTCCTGCTACTTAAAATAAAGGTAATATTGATTTTATAGTAGCAGTTCAGGTCCTAAGGCATGATATTGATTAAGCGTCTGTCGAGAATTTGCGGGGTAGCCTTCTAGACCTACAGCTACAGGGCATCCCCCCACTGGGTCAGGCCTCTGTGCTGACCTGCTCTGTTATAAGTGTTGTTTTGCTTAGGAATTCTTGACCTTTTTAGTCTAGGCACTGTCCAGAAGCATTTATTTTACCAGATAGATGGCTCAATCCAGCCTATTACTTTAATCTGACCTTAAAGATGGGAACTCTTTTGTTCCTAGGAAATAGGAAGACTGATTTTGACATGATTTAGAGTTATTTTCTTCATCAGTAGCAGTAGATTTCATGTTGAATCTTTTTGCTGTGACACTTCAATTAAAAGGCTATAATCTGACTTTCCTCCTTTTTTTTTTTTTTTCTTTTTTCTTCAGTTGTTACTTTGGAGCAAGGCTCACTTTATACATTTTTTTTTTTTTTAAACGGGATGGTACCTCTTTTAAAGGTGCCATTATTAGGGACTCCTCAATTTTAATGTTGCATCAAGAAAGTAATTTCCTTGTGGTTATTCTGGTATGAAGCATTCAGCGTACTCCATTTATAGGTTAGGCTTTCTAACGTTTACAGATCAGGTTCTGAGGATATTTTGAACAATTTAATAACAATCGAGGGATAAATTGTTTACTGGCCTAAAGTACATAAAGAATCCCCAGATATCCAAAAATAACCATTTCATAGAAAAAGTTTTGACTTTCTACTGTAATAAGACTCAAATTGTTCACTGGGTAGGTTTGAGGTTTAAATGAGTTAATACAGGTTAAGGCCCTTAGTATGGTATACTGAATATGGTATACTCCGCTGAGCTTCGTGAGTATTTGCTGCTATTGTGATGACAGGAGCTCCTTTTCTGTGGGCCACAGTACCCAGCACAGGCTGAGGAACATAGCATCTTTAGTTAGATACGTTCTCAGTGACTGATAGATGTTTCCAGCATTTGGGAGTTCCTTCCACACTGGCAATATCACAGTCTTATGTCTTTTCTCAAATGGTCTAAGTAGGTGTCATCTTTTCATCCCTCACACGGTAATGCACAGAAGGGGCAGCATGAATTTTGACCATTTCCTCATCTGCCTGTCTTCTTTGTTAGCCTCCAGATAGAGCTCCGGTTTTAAATTCTTTGCTGTTAGAAGAGATAATAAATGTTAACATTCCTAGTACAATACCAGGTGCAGAATAGGTAAATGCCATTTGACTCAGTATCGTCACTGCTGGGCGTGTCTGCCTTTAGGGAGACAGTGCTGGAAAGTGGGGTTGTGGCTCCCTTTGAGGTAGCAGGTGAAATAGTTATTTGCTAAGTTAGCAAATATCTTTTTTTTTAAGTAATAATTTTTTAAAAAAATTTATTTATTTGACAGAGAGAGAGATCACAAGTAGGCAGAGAGGCAGGCAGAGAGAGAGAGAGAGGAGGAAGCAGGCTCCCTGCCGAGCAGAGAGCCCAATGCGGGACTCGATCCGAGGATCCTGAGATCATGACCTGAGCTGAAGGCAGAAGCTTAACCCACTGAGCCACCCATGCACCCTAAGTTAGCAAATATCTTGATACCAAGGGAATCTTAACGCTTTCTTCTTAAGATGCTCTGATGGTTGCACAAAGGGGCAATTCTGTGTCGTAGAACCTTGGTGGAATGGGCGGGCAGCTTTGGAAATGGAGAAATGGCCTCTGGCTCATGAGCAGAGTCATTTTGGGAGTGGTTTATGAGTCATCCAAAATATGCATTTAATCTAGACTTGCGGCCTGCTGGTGAGGCTGCTGCTTTTTTATGATCTCAAATGTCTTGTCCATGTCAAAACTTGCCTTGTTTCTGTGTTTACTTTGAACCAGGAAAATGGTCATGACCACATTTGGAATTCCTCCTCCGCTGCGCATTTGCCCACATCACCCCTGGCTACCACCGGTACAGGACTGTTTATTTTGGATGTCCTTTTCTGATGTTCAGCTAATTTAACCCACAATGAAGTTAATCCTTACTTCTTTGGAAAAGTACAGATATCCTTATTAGCCGCTTTCACAGACATTTGCATTTTCATGAAAGGGAGCCTATAATTCCACCGACTTTTGGACTCATCTACCTACATGTGCAGTGGACGCCTTTTTAGTCGGGATTAGGGAGAGCATTAAATCATAACTGTCCTGAGTTATCTGAAGTCCTCTTTAAGGTTAATAATGAACATGAATGTGACAAACATGGGCAGGTATTTGCTTTGGTCCGTTTATCTCACCTCCTTGTGAACGAGAGAGAAGATCAAGCTCTTTTGGAATTCAGGTTAATAGCTCTTTCCTCGTGTGTGTAGCCTACTGACTAAACAGCATGGAGGCCGCATCTGCATTGCCTGGGCTTGAGTCCTGGCTCTGCCAGTGACTAGCTGTGCAACCTGAGGCAGGTTACTTACTTTCTCTGTGCCTCAGTTTCATTTTCTCTCAAGCGAAGACAGTTATAGTAACTACCACTGAGAGTTAGGAAGACAAATGAGTGAATTTATGGAAAGCTTTTAGAGCCGATATAGTGAACAACTAACTAGTAACTAAACAACTAGTAACTGCTATACAGTGTTAGCTGTTGTTTTTTATTGCCTGTTAGTCATTGCACCACTCAAAAGGTGAAGGTGTAAGCCGTCAATCAGGGCCATTTATCTGGGAGATACTTTAGGTATTGTGTCTAGCCCTGTGGGTTTTTATTGGGTAGGCTAGGTTACTGCAAAAACAAAAACAAAAACCCCCCAAAACATATCAGAATACTGTATAATGGCTTGAACATAGTAAACACTTGTTTCTTAACAGCAACAGTAATATGTAAGCAGGTTGGTGGGATGGCTTCCTCTGTGCGTTCACGTAGAGTTGCAGATGGAAGGAGGTTCGGCCGTCTTCAGTACATTGCCTGTAAGGTCACCTCAGGTTATCTCTATTCCGGCCTGCCACAAGGGGAAAGAGAGCATGCAGAGATGTGTTTAGGAGTTCTCTAGGGCCAGGCCTGGAAGTGGCACTCATCACTCCAGCTCACATTCCAATGGCCAAAACTCAGCCGCTGCTGGTCTTGGCCACCGGTTTTCAGGGGGCTCTGCAAATGTATGAGCCCTGAGAAAACTGTCTTGACTCCAAATCTGAACAAAAAAAGGTTGCAGAATTGAAGTGAATCACTGTTGAATTTTAAGTGTTTATGAAATGTAGTCTTATATTAGCTTTGAAAGTTGTTATATTTAGTATTGTTCTTGCATTTGAGATTAATTTGTATGTTAGGTTTTCCAACTTCTCAAGAATTTCCAAGTACACCCAGTGATTACTGAGAAATTACAGTCCATCATAAATGAGTTTCTCAAAGCTAAATAAATTCTGGGGCAAAATTATACAAATCCACTCATACTTTTCTATTGCAAAGAAACTTTTTAATGTAAAATGTGGGTTCAATTTAATGTTTATTTTGATGTTGAGTGGGGCCTTCAGGAGTAGCGAGGATCCTGGCTTACGAAAGTCTTTAAACAGTTCTGTTATGGAGTCTTAGTATATGCAGGCACATTTTGGTTGCTTTGAAAAGATGTGTGGTGGGAGTGACTAAACATATTTTCATTTTGAGCTCAGGTGTCCACCCACCCATCCCCCGTGCCAGGATCCTCTTTTCCCCCTTCTCTGCTCTTAGTTTCTTATGGATATTTGCTGCTAAGAACGTAAATTACCCTGCATTTAATAAGCCAGGTTCTTGGTCTTGAAGATGCCGGAGAGGAAACATGCCCTCTCTTTTCACCCGTCATCTTGGAAGGCTAGGGTTTGATTGATCTTCCTTTTGAGTCACCCCTGGCCTCTTGGATCATGGTTTCCTCTTCCTGAATTCTCTTATTCTTTTAAAGTGAGGCACTTCTGAACGGACATTCGGGAAGTGTAGTTTCAAAAGCCTCTTTTTATGATGGATCTTGTCGGGGGTTATTTAATTATAAAAGCTTTTGGTTCTTCTGTTTTTTGGTTAGTTCTGTCAACTGGAATTTGCTTACAAAAGCAAAATATCCATGATAGCTCTGAAGGGACTCTGATGTAGACTGGGGCTGTGGTAGAGCCTTTCTTGAAAAGGATGGGCAAAATAAGAAATAGGACAGTGGCCTCTGATCTAGCATTGAGGGGTCCTTCAAAGTGGAGAGCAGGGAACCTCCAGAGTGGTCCTCTCTGCCCCAGTACATGACAACTGCATCCTTCCAGTTGCTCAGGCCAAAAATTGTAGACACATTCTTCACTCTTCCTTTCCTATTCCACATCTCATTTGTTAGCAAATTCTGTCCCCTCTATCTTCTAACCACTTCTCATAGCCCCTGCTTGTACCGTTCTTCTTCAGACTGCCAGCGTCGCTGTCCTGGATCATTGCAGTTTCCACCCAACTAGCCTCCCTGTTCCTTTCCTGCCTCTTTCTACATGCAGCAACCAAAATCAGTCTTTAAGAAAAAAAATTCAGATTATGTCACTCCTCCGTTCAGATATTCTCATGACTCCTCAAAACGTCGTTATCCTGTAATCCAGCAATTCCGCTCCTACTTACCCGAGACAAATGACAACATAAGCCCGCAGACCCCTTTTACATCAATGTTTATAACAGCATTGTTCATAATATTCCCAAAGCTGAAACAAGCCAGATGTTCATCTGATGTTGAGTGGATAGTCGAATTTTGATATACCCATTCAGTGGACTATTACTCAGCAATAAAAAGGATGAAGTAGTGATCCATGCTGCAACGTGGTTGAATTTTGAAATCACTGTGCTAAGTGAAAGAGGCTAGTGATAAAAGGCTCGGTATTGTATAATTGCATATCCAGAATAAGCAAATCCATAGAGACAGAAAGTAGATAAGTGGTTGCCAAGAACTGGGGAGCGAGGGGTATGGAGTGACTGCTAATGGGGACAGGGTTTCTTTTTGGCATAATGAAAATGTTCTGAAATTGAGTTGTGGGCACGATTGTATAACTCTGAATACACATTCTGAATCATGTACTTTAAAAATGGCAAATTGTATGTTACATGAATTGTATCTCAGTGAAGCTGTTATTAAAAAAAAAGACAAAAAACACAACAAAAACAAAACAGCACCCTTCTGGCTTTCTATCTGATCTGTCCCCTGACGCCTTCCCTGACTTCATCTCCTGTCATGTTCCTCCTTTCTCACCCACCCAAACTGGCCTCCGTTCTGTTCCTCAAACAAGGCAAGTGCTTCCTGCCTCTGAGCCTTTGTACTTGCTGTTCTCCCTTCTAAGGACCTTCCCCTGCACCCAAATATGAGCATGGCTGGTTCCCTCACCTCCTTTAGGTCTTTGGAAACACTGGATTCTCAGGAGGGTTTCTCTGATTACCCCAAAATAGTGCTATCTCATTGCCTATGGGTGTCCTCTATTCCTTTGCCCTTTGTTATTTTTCTCTATGTCACTTACCATCATCTGATATCTTATAGATTTTCTTGTTTGTTTTTTGTCTGTCTTCCTCTGTTAGAATAAAAACTCTAAGAGGGGACTTTGCTTTTGTTCATTACTGTATCTGCAGCAATGTAGGCCAGATTTCTTTTCACCAAACCATTAGCATGAGAAAGATGGATTTCTGTGGCAGTGGTGCTGTTTGGGGAATATTCTATATTTGTGTAGATGTTCAGTATATCTGTCTGATGCAGCATTTGCAGTCAACAGCGCGGAAATAGTCACTATGGGAAAGGTAATTCTGGTTCTAAGGGTGGAATGGAACTTCTGAAAGTTACTGTCAGGTAACTCTTGCTACAGATTGAGAAATTTTCCTATTTTTGTCACCACTTGCATTATGCTAATATATTATGTAAAGCATGCTAATTTTTATATCTGCCTTGTGGATTTAAAGCCTTTAGTTTTATTTAGTCTTTAAAAAAAAAACATTTGGGGCGCCTGGGTGGCTCAGTGGGTTAAGGCCTCTGCCTTCCGCTCAGGTCACGATCCCAGGCTCCCGGGATCGAGCCCCACATCAGGCTCTCTCTGCTCAGTGGGGAGCCTGCTTCCCCCCTCTCTCTGCCTGCCTCTCTGCCTACTGGTGATCTCTGTCTGTCAAATAAATAAATAAAATCTTTAAAAAAACCAAAAACCAAAAAGCCATTTAATTTATTCAGGCAATCTCTCTGCCCAGTGTGGGGTTTAAACTCACATCCCCAAGATTAAGAGTCACCTGCTTTTCTGACTGAGCCAGCCACACACCCCTAGTTCTGTCTAGTCTCAATTTACCACCCCTCTGCTATCTTTTCCTACCTTGGATGCTCTGAAGGTTTAAATTTGAACAAGTTTTACGCAACAAAAATACTATTCTGGAAAGCAACTGATTAGTTTGGCCTTTGATGTGAGCTTGTTTTGAGACATACCTATTCTTCCTTAGGGATGCAGAGTTGGGAAGAAAATAAAATTTAATGTCTATCTATCTGTATGTACACACACACACACACACACACACACACACACTCATTAAAGAGCAAGTATTTAGTTGCGGGAGCCCTCAAAATGTCATGTCTTTTACCTGTCTCCTTTTCATAACGACTGAGCTTAGCTTAAAGATCTGTCGGTTGCCCGGAGTCTGAGAGTGAAAATGTGTGAGTCACTAGGTGGCGCTGGCGCATCATGGTGGAGTCCGCAGAGGCTTCCGGAATCTTCCTCCCACAGACTGGATCTCTAGGTGTCATGGAAATTGTTTTATTGGTAAAGGGCATAGTGTAATATATTCATCTCCACCCTAGGCGGCTATTTAATGCCCTGAAACATGCCCCTCTTGTGGCCATGGCCTGTTAACTATGCTTATTTGGTGTAATAATTAGCAGAATTTCTCACTAACAGGGGTACTTACCAACCCCTCACATCTTCACTGTGCTCTTGTACGTGATGGATTGTACATTCTGTGGAAAAAGTTGGGAAGGTCACAGCTCGACCTCTGTCCGACAGGGCTCCTTTCTGCACATTTGTTCCGAATAGGTTTATATTAACTTGCTTTTTGAGCTTCTTCTGAGCAGAGCTGAGGAGTGTAAACATATTTGAGCTTTTATGTAATGGCCCGCTGAAGGTTTGTAAACACAACACTGTTAATTTTCCAACTCTTAAAATGATACAAAAACAAACGAATAGCCGTCCAAATCATCGGAGGACACTTGCTCCTCAGACTGTGTGTGTTGGAAACGTGTCCTAGGAACAGTGGGCCCGCCACAGGCACCACATTTTAGGTTAAAATTGGAGAAGAAAATTACACACGGAATTTTAATTTTTTCCATGGTTGTAAGTTAGGCCCCATTTAATTCTTTGTGGTTTTACAAGCCCTCTTAAGCTCCTAATATTTCTACACCAACAATTTTAACATTTACTTTAGAACATGGTTAGAATGATCTGACAGAAGACCAAACAGGAGAAAATAGGTTTAAAGCAGGAAATGCTTTAGTTGGACCACTGACTTACCCTTTGTGACCTTAGGCAAATTGTTTACCTCCTCGGGGCTTTGGTTCTCTCGTTTCTTAAAATCCAGTGTACGCAGTGCCAGGTAAAATGAAGGGAGAAGTCTTCAGAATACCTTTGTTCATATTCAGAGCTCCAGATAAATGTCAGATGTTGTTAGAATTACTTAAGAAAGTCAAAAGAATTTTTCGTTGTCGATTCCAAACTGAGTTGTGGAAATTTTAGACAATGGATTGACACAGTCCTAGGGTCTCCCCAACAGACATGTCCTGGCTTTGTTTCCAAATTTCAGTTCCTTTCTTCTACCTGTGTACAAGTAGTTTCACTTGGTTGGCCTGCCTTTATTTAAATCTACTTACATGTCTGGATTTAGTTGTAGGAGACAGAGACTAGTAAGATAGGGAAACAGATTCTTATAAAGTCATTGGGAGAAATGGGCTCGCGATCGAGCCCTTTAGGGCCAAGTGGGCTGGTACAGTCGCACCCAGCAAAGCTGGAATCAGGAAGCCTTTACTAGAAGTGTTGATTTTTTAGTACATGGCCCTGTATCTGTAATCGGGGGAATAGGAAGGTCCTGCCATTACAACCTGTAGTTGATAAGCCCAGAGCTGATAGCCAGGTCCTTGGGAAGTCACTGCAGAATCTTCAGTGTTTCCACGACTCTGTTGCCTACAGAAAACATTTAAGCAGCAAGAAGGTGGTCTCCATTTTCTTCCTGCCTTCTAAATCTCACATGTGGCCGTTTAATTGTCAGAACCTATTTCTCACCCAGAACCCTAACTGCAAAGGAGTCTGGGAAATGTAGTTTTTAACTTTCCATCTTCTGCCACGTAAGGAGACACAGTAATAGTGGATGGAAAGATGCGAGTTCCTGTCTATCATACCCACCCCTTTCCCTCAGTCTGTTTAAAATCACGTATCTATCCCCAGATCCATATTTCATTTATAGCCAAGGCACAGCGATCACGTTAGTAAGCCCTAAGTAGATGTGTCATTAATGCCCTTGACTTCTTTACTTCTCTTTATGGTTCCACTTTTTTTTTTTTTTTTTTTTTTTCCTCCAGCGGTTTTGGTACCGTATTAAATTCCAGATCTAGCTTCTGGGGTAGTTCTTGATTCTTTTCATTTCCATTGCCATGTCGTTGTTCAGGACCAGCTCAAGTCTGCCCGGGCTTTCCAGTAGTCTCCTTATGTGGTCCCTTGGACTCTAGTCTTGGTTTCTTTTCACGCAGCCCTATTATTAATAGATCAGTGTTTAAAAGACAAATAACGTACCCCTGTTATGTTCCCATCCTTCTCAAAAGCCTTTTGTCGGTCCTCATTACATTCAGGATAGAACCCAGACTCCTTAGCTCGACTTTTGGGACTTTAGTGTTATCTTTCTTTTTCCCCTCTGCGGAGACCGATTTTTAGCCAAAAGGTCTCATTGCAGATGTCTGGATTGTCTTGTCCTTTACCAGTTTTTTCAGCTCTGCTGCCCTCACTGCCCGTGTTTAATTTTCGACTCTCTTCTTCCCATTTCTTTATGCCCTTGGTCACGTTGGTGCACGCTTATTCTCAGCATTCTTCACACTCCTACAGCACTGTTTACCCCAGAATTTTTTTTTATTACCTGTATTGTTCGTTTTCCTTTTATGATTATATATCCTCTTTTTTTTTCATGTAGACAGTATAAATATTTGTTATGGATTGACTGACTTGTTGATTCTTCATAGTTTAGACATTTACTTGCTTGGGAAAAAGGGGATGTTGGAGGGTCAGGGTGGGGGTTGAATTCAGCAACACTCTAGCTGTGTGATTTTGTCCTTTTGATTCCTAGTGAAAGGACAAATTAACTATTTGCTTTGAGCAAGCCAATGCTATGTTTTGTGGATTTTAGTGTTTGAAAAGGGCCCTTGGCTGGAAAACCTTGGAGTTGAGCTTCTTATCCCTGTTTGCCAGGCTGGATGAGCTCCTTGTCTATACCACGGCATTGCAGTTTGCTTAAGAGCGGGTTGTGAAATAGCAAAGGAATTTGTCTGTGGTTTCTTGCCAGAGAGGAGGAGGAAGAAAGGATTCTGAGTAAATCAGACATGCAAATTAGCAAGGCCCATGGGCCTTAAAGTAAATTACACAATGGAGTCCAAAGAAACTCAGTTTGTCTTCTTTCTGCTTTTGGTTTTTCAGGGTGTGTGAGAAAGGCGGCTATTAGAGATACGCTTTAAGCCAAAATTCTCAACTTTTTGGCTTCGGGATTCTTTTATACTTACATTGCTAAACATCATTGCAGACCCCAAGGAGCTTTTGTTTTGATGGGCTGTATCTATTACTATTTACTGTATTAGGAACTAAAATGAGGAATTAAAAAAAATTATTAATTCATTTAAAAATAGCAAACAAAGTCCACTACGCATTGACATAATAATTTTTTAATGAAAAATAACTCTCCAATACAAAAAAATTAGCCAGAAGAGTAGCATTGTTTTTACTTTTTTGCAAATCTCTTTCATGCCTAGCTTAATAGAAGTTGGCTTCTCATACCTCCATTTGCATTCAGTTATTGCACTGTGTTGGTTTAAGCATATGAACTAAATTAAGTATATAAACTAAGTATAAACTAAACACAGACGCTAATAGAAAAGGCAAGTATTTTAATTGCTCCCTTAGTTATTAAATGCGGATGTTCTTCTTTGATATTACACCAAAATTCAACAAGTCTTACTTTCTTTAGGGTTAGTTGCAATGTAGAATCTTAAACTATGTTACTTATCATTTCCTACTCTGTTATGTTATTTTCTGTTGATCTAGTTTGCACTTTGAGTGGATCTCCTACTACATGCTTTAGTTATTCGGATAATTATGAGTTCATTGAATTATGCAGATCTTCCAAATGTTGACATTTATTATGCGTTGTCAAAAATCTCGTTAATATCATCATTGATCTTATCAGAAGAGTCTTTAAGTATTAGGTAACTGTCAAGTGCAAGATGTCAAATACAGATTTTTCAAATGTTTAATTTTTGGTCGAAAACTCATTTTTTTTCCACTGGCAGCAAATATGATAAGTTGAAATGACAGCCTCACTTCATTAATTTTTGGGAAAATGTCTGTCGTATACCAAAGTCTGAATAACCATATATAGTGTTCCATGAAAAAACGTGGCTAGTTCAGTCTACAACTCAAATAACTGCACAGGCGCTCTCCTTTGAGACAGCCACTGTACTTGGATATTTATCAGAAGTGCTTTATACTTCCCGTTTTGTTGCACAGAATAGTAGAAAGACAGCTACTTAACATTGAGATTTAATAAGATTAATAATGTTCACTGCTTCATCAGGGACATGGTTAAGTGAAACTAACTTTCTTTCTTTTCTCTCTCTCTCCTGGAACATGTGGTGGTGAAGAACCCAGTGCCTAGTACACTTTGGTGCTACTGGCCCTAGTTGTGCCAGATCACCTCCATTTTTACCCGCCCTTCTTTCAAACCAGGAGTGCTAATGTCAACACAATGAAGAAAGCAAATAATAGGATTATGATGAGAATGGTGTTGCTCTTTCAGACTCTTTGCTGAACCAGGGCCCTAGAGCATTTAGGAGCCTTTGAATCGTTAAACATTGAAAGAATGGAGTAAGGTTGTATCTTCAAGGCCAATTTCCCCTCCACGCTGGAGCTCTGCTTCCTTGAGGCAATCCAGAGGAGGGAATTTCTCTCCTATTTTGGGCTTGTTCTCAGCCAAAGGTCTTATTTTTGGGGCTTGGGGTTTTTTAGTGAGGGAGCACAGGGAAATGCTCTACTAGCTTTTGGTGATCATTAATGGTTAACAGATGATTCAGTTGTGTTTTTGTTTTGTTGTCGCTGCTGCTGTTAGAAAAAAGATGAGGTGTACTGTTATAGTGATTGAGATCACCATAGGGACCACCTGTTTGGGACATCTGTGAGGCAGTGCTCTCAAAAGAACCTTCTTTGGGCCACGCGTGAAAATTATTTCAGTCCCTTGGCCTCACTGACAAGCTTTGGATCATTTTATTAGTCTGTTTGCCTATATATATATATATATATATATATATATATATTTTTTTTTTTTTTTTAATATTTGGAGGGCAGATCTTCTTTCTGCTTCTTTAATCACTGTTAGGCTCTCAGATGTCCCAAACAGCATCATCCCTTCACTGGCATGAGCACGGCCTGGACTTGAGGCAGTAATTAACTGATCATGTAATTGAAGAATCCCAATTTTCCAGTTTCTTTTTTTTTCTTTTTGTAACTTCTTGGGTGGTTGGGGCACATTATTGAAACAATTATTACATTTACTCAAGAGTTTGTCTTTTCTATTAAAAAAAAAAATTCCATCTAAGTGCCTCACGGTGAAGAGGAGGAGATTGTGTAACCAAAGCCTCCTCTTAACTGGTCTTTATTGTTAAAGAAGACTGATCCCTTTGTGTTTCAGCTTGGCACGCAGAAACGGTTTTAATTTAACAGTCCAGCTCCTTTAATAGATCAATTCTCTATTGTGTTTTGAATTTGGTGCATTCCCAGTTTAGTCTTGAAACTATGGGCTGCTCTGGAGGAATGGGGGCGGGGGGTGTCAGAGAGGCTTAGTCCTTTCGGGTATGATTTATGGTTTTGTCCCAAGCCTCTTATTAAGGGAAGGTAATTAACATTTGTAAGCGCCGGCTGTGTGTCGGGACACTCTACTAGGGCTTTTGTCCATCCTCATCTAATCCTCAAGGTGACTCGGATGCGTGTTGGACCTGCATGCTTTTCTCCCCCTCCGTCCGCCATGCTGCCATCAGCCAAGTCTGGTTGGACTTCCACACCTGCCTTGGTCTCCCTGCTTCAACTTTCCACAGCCCCTTCCTTCTCGTAAACTATTCTCCATGTCAGTTAGGGTCGTATCTTTAAAAATACAAATCAGGGGACGCCTGGGTGGCTCAGTGGGTTAAAGCCTCTGCCTTCGGCTCAGGTCGTGATCCCAGAGTCCTGGGATCGAGCCCCGCATCGGGCTCCCTGCTTAGCAGGGAGCCTGTTTCCCCCTCTCTCTCTGCCTGCCTCCCTGCCTACTTGTGATCTCTGTCTGTCAAATAAATAAATAAAATCTTAAAAAAAAAAATACAAATCAGACTGTGTCACCTCCCTCCATAAGGCCCTTCAGTGACATTGCGTCACACACAAAATGAAATCCTTGTGCTCTGCCCGACAAAGACCCCGCTTGGTCTGGCCTCAGCCTGTGTCTGAGAACTCATTTGCTACATTCCTCAAGCTCTTCCCCTGGGCTCTAACCTCTTCGGCCTTTCTTCTATCCCTGGAGGCCACCAGCCTCGTTCTTTCTCAGGGCCTTTGTGCCTACTCTTCTTCCGACATGGATTGCTCTCCCTAGATCCTTCCTCTGGGCCTGGTTGCGTGTTGCCATTTGTGTCTCAATGGAGCTTCGCTGACCAGCCAAGCTACGGCAGCCTCTCTCTGTGTGTCGTTTGTTTTATTTTCATTAGATCACGTAGAGCGAGGTTCTGCTCTCAGATTGTCTGGGTTTCTGTCTTTGCCCTTCCACTTAACTTGTGATGTGACTTTGGGTGAGTGACTTAACCTTCGAGGGCTTTAGTTTTTTCCTGTATAAAATGGATGTAATAGTAGTATGTCCCTTTCTAATGAGAATTAAAGAAGTTAATACTTATTTCTTATAATAGTTTCGGACACACTGTATATGTTCAAGAACCATATTATTATTTTAAGGTGATTAGGGTGTTAAAATTATTTTACATTTTCTTATTTATTGGGCTCTTTGTCTTCCACCTAAATATAGGTTTATGATGGAAGGAGCCTTATTGGTTACATTCCCAAATGTACCCTAGAGCCTAGAACAGTGCTTGGACACTCACTAAAAATTTGTTGAGTATTAAAATCTGAAACATCATTATCTCTATTTTAGAAGTTGAGGAGTCAAGATTCAGGATGATAAAGTCACATCTAAGGTTACACAGCTACTAGTAACAGTCTTGGGATTTAGACTGAATCCTGATTCCAAAGACCATGTCCTTTCCATTACACCACGATATATAAGTGGATATTTCTTTAGTTCAAATTCTGTCATGTTTGGCACATGATTTCCAGGCTGCCTTTTTTATATAAATCCTGATGTGACTCATGAAATGGAAACAGCTATTCATGTGACTATGAGGGGTCAAGGCCAAGAGTTAGATCCAGAGGGAAGTTCAGAAAGTGAGATGTACACCACCCACCAAATAAAGGAGGTGAAATACAATTTCCCCCAATTCCTGCCATGAGAATGTGCCAGTTAGTGACCTTGGGGTTGGGCTGCTCAAGGAGTTTCATATATTTTGACTTCTGAATAGAAAGGATCCCTGAAGTCATAAACCTCTAGTATGGGTTCTTGTACTTCTGTCATCTTACTCTAGTAGGATAGAGGCAAATGTTGAGAAATTGAAGTCTTAGCTCCTGCAGCTTCTAGGAAATAGGAGGCTTGAATCTCCCTTGGTCATTGGCAATGCATGATAATGGTCCTTGGTCTCTGGGGGTTTCCCTGACTTATTCTTTTAAACAGTCATTTTTGGCGGGGGTGGGGGTGAGAATGGAAACTGTGAGAATACATGATACAGGGAAAGCACAGATTGTGGGGATTGGCATGTTGGGGTTCAGACTTTTGCTGTGCCACTTTTGGCTGTGTCTTTGGCCTATTACTTTCCTAAACCTCAGTTTTCTTATTTATACAGTGGGGATTTGAATGAGAAGTAAGGGAGAGACTTTGCCTAAAGTGTCTTGTGTAGGGTCACCTGTTTGGATCATTGACCCTCTAGAGAATTTAATAAGAGATATGGATTCTCTCCCCCGAAATGTGCTTATACACCCCAAATCTGGCATTTCATTTTGTGAGGTTCATAGAGCCTCTGAAACTCAGGTTAAGAATCCCCACACTGTGGGGCACCTGGGTGACCGACTTGGTTGGGCGTCTGACTCTTGGTTTTGGCTCAGGTCATGATCTCATGGGTTGTAGGATCGAGAGCCCTGAGTCCGACTCCCGGGACAGTGGGGAGTCTGCTTGAGAATTTTTACCCCTGCCCCGACCCTGACTCACATGCTTGTGCGAGTGCTCTCTCTCTCTCTAATAAATAAGTAAATCTTGAAAAAAAATTAAGAGAATCCCCACACCTTTTCTTTTTATGGGAAAAGCCCATGTTTTCTTTTCTTAGGAATTAGACTAGTGCTTGGCTTCCTGCAGTCCGTTATTAATGTTTGTTGAATGAGGGAATTTAACTAATTTCTGGATTCCTTAATCACCTTGAACTTGATATTTGGTTTCCTTTGCTGTAGGGCTTGTGCCGGTGCCAGCTTCATAACTTAGTCTGGGCATGCCAGTAGCCATTGCACTGTGGCAATAAATATCTGAGCCTGTAGTTTTAGCCTTAGGTCAGCTGTAGAGGTGGACTCATGAAATGCTTGGAAAATGTTTCCAGTTTACAATAATGTGTAAATGTCAAGAGCCAGCCATGGAGGGATGGTACCTCAAAGTGTTTGGACACCATCACAACATGTGAAATTTTGCTAATGCTTCTTTGTTAATAGAATATAAAGTCTTAGGGCTAGAAAGTCTTAGAGATCGTTTACTCTCGTTCCGCCAGATGGATGAAGTGATTTGTCCAAGGTCATTCAGCTAGTATGGTGGCAGAGCTCAGGACATGTAAGGTTCAACCTTATACACCCTCTTCTATCCTCCATCAAAAGAGTGTTCTTCAATGCCTCCGAAGCCAGTAACTTCCACTGATTTCTATGTGGCATTTTGTTTTTGTTTTTTCTTTTTGAAGATTTTGTTTATTTGAGAGACAGAGAAAGGGAGAGCATGAGCGGGAGGGGCAGAGAGAGAGGAAAGAGACTCTCAAGTGGACTCCACGCCGAGCATGGAGCCTGATGCGGGGCTTGATCTCACCACCCTGCGATCACCGTTTGAGCCGAAACCCAGAGTCAGATGCTTACGTGACCGCACAGAATATATGAATGGAAGTGGCTGGGGTGAGGGCGCTGGTTTTGATAGGATAGCCAGTTTGTGTGGTTTAGCAACCTTTGATACTAAATGTAGCCATTTTTTTTTTTAAAGATTTTATTTATTTATTTGACACACAGAGATCACAAGTAGGCAGAGAGGCAGGCAGAGAGAGAGGAGGAAGCAGGCTCCCCGCCAAGCAGAGAGCCTGATGCGGGGCTTGATCCCAGGACCCTGGGATCATGACAGGCCAAAGGCAGGGCTTTAACCCACTGAGCCACTCAGGCGCCCCTAAATGTAGCCATTTTAATGCTGAATAATGTTACTGTCTGAAATTGGCTTGTTTGTAAATGTTCATGCCCAACCTTCCTGTATCCTTCCCAGATGTAAACCCCACATGGACAGGAATCTTGTCTGTCTTACTCAGTGTAGTATCCTTAGATTCTTATAAGTTGTATAATAAATTCTGCCTGAATGAATAAGTGAGGAGTAGTCCCTGGCAGTTTCCTTAATAGTGTCCAAAGAGTTGGGATTTCCCCTCATTTTTTCAGCAATTTAGCAAACAGCTATTGAACCTGCTTATATTAGACACTGTACGAGACACAGGAAGGAATAAGGTTTGGTGCCTAACTTCAGGAAGTTATAGTTCAGATGAAAAAATAAATCAAATCTGGCTTACAGTATATTTTCTAATTTAATTTGAATGCATGCTTCATTAGTTCCTTTATCTTGGACCTACCTGCTTTGCTCACTTTACGTGCCTAGCTTCCGGTGGTGTTTGAGTATGGATTTTAGGTTCTGTCAGTCAGTGCTTTCTGTGTATGGTTGATCATCACTTCACCTCAGGGGCTTTAGAAATGACGTGCACACACAGGCGTCCAGACCCTACTCCTGGAGATTCTGAATCCGTCGGGCTGGGGTGAGGCATTGCTAGCTGTACTGAAAATCAGGAACTCCTTAAGCAGCTGTCATGGGCAGTCAGGTCCAGCAGGATACCTCTGCTTTGTAGGTGAGTATCGAGCCTCAGTCCTTCCTTGGCCTTAGAAACGGGGACCGATATTTTGTATTGGCATCTTTCTCTTCCTCAAAAAACTTTTATGTTCTTTTCCCTCCATGCTTCTGTTCCGGGGGCTCTGCAACGTCCAGCTGTGTGTTTGCTCTTTGTATACATACATGGAAAACTCCCGAGATCATGTAGGTAAATGAGGGTGAAACATGACACAAATAGTATCTGAATTGGTAATAGCTACGTTTGGCTCTTCTTGTGTGTGTGTGTGTGTGTGTGTGTGTGTGTGTTAGTTCTTTGACTGCGTACAATATATAAATTGAGTATGGGGGGTGCCTGGGTGGCTCAATGGGTTAAAGCCTCTGTCTTCGCCTCAGGTCATGGTCCCAGGGTCCTGGGATCGAGCCCCGCATTGGGCTCTCTACTCAGCAGGGGACCTGCTTCCTCCTCTCTCTCAGCCTCTCTCTCTGCCTACTTGTGATCTCTGTCTGTCAAATAAATAAAACCTTTAAAAAAAAAAATAGAGTATGGGTTGGTTACTTGGTGACTTTCAAGAGTGTTTTTTTTTTTTTTTTTTTTTTTTGGTGGAACAAGGGAGTTGGATTTGTGTTTTTTCCGGGACTCCTGTCCCTAGACTTGGCAGAAAGATAGCCAGGCAGATCTCAGCAGACCTGAAAATAGGTGAGCTGTCAAGGTGTTGGCAGTGATGGGTTCCTCTGGGTGGGACTCAGGGCAGCCTACCAGCAAAAAGGAGAGGGAGCTTAAATGATTTCACATTGGGGCTTTACTTATCATAATTGCTCCGAGTGCTAAATTGGGTGTGACAAATCGAACAGGTCATTGCCAAGTAGGTTTCGTTACCAGCCAATGACGAGCCCTTGACATAGATCAGTGATGTTCCTTATGTTAAAAAACCAAACCAAGTGAAAGAAGAAGGTAGATTGTATTTGGAGTTAGAATTCAGATATTACAGATATGTTCACATATGAAAACTGTTTCAAAACTGCCAGTTAATTCAGTTCAGTTACTTTCGTCAGGGTTGGGGGCTGCAGAACGGGGAGAAGGGGGCCGGGGTTGTGATGTATGAGAAACCGTAAAAGAGGTTCGGGTTGGTAAGCAGAATTTTTTCTTATAGAAGTACCGTATGTTAGACAGCCTTTGCACAGCACTCAGCTCTAAATACCTATGTTAGAAGTAAGAATCTGGTGGCTACTGTTGACTCTGTTTTACTTTTGTGGATGTGACCAGTCTCAGTAGATTTCATGCATTAGTCACTTGGTTGGGGTTCTGAAAATATTTTTAAAAGGCAAACTGAAACACAACAATAAAAGTTGAGGATGACATTGCTGCGGTGTTTCATTCATTCAGCAAACCCCTGTTGAGTGTCTGCTTCATACTGGGGATTCCCTGATGAACAGGCAGGACATCAGGGCAGAGAAAAAGGATTTTGCCTCCTTGCTTCACGACTTAATCCAAGTAACTAGACCCATGCCTCACATAAAGCAGACCCACAGTTAATTACTGAATGAAAGAAGAAAGGAAGATCTACTTTAGCTCTGCTTTCCTGGCATTTACCCTCTAGTGGAGAGACAGACAAACAGTACATACAGATAAATAAACAATATATGAATGGGAGTGACTGGGCTGAGGGCGCTGGTTTTGATAGGATAGCCAGGATTGAGCTGGTTTGGAAATGGATCGGTGAGAGACAGTCTTGCAAAGCTGGGGTGTGGGGAGGAGTACCATTTAAGGAACAGAAAGGAGACCTGCATGGCTGGAGAAGGGTGAACTGGGCCCAGGGGGGTGGTGGCTTGCTGGGACAGGTGGAGGTGGACAGGGGCTGGGTCAAACCGAAGGGTTTGGGATTTATCCTCTGTGCATTGGGAGCCCATTAAGAAGGTAGAATGTTTTAAGCTACAGACAGCGTGAGCTGGTGTCCTTTTTTAAAGAGGGGCTTCTGATGGCTGTGGAGAATCTACTACCTTAGTCAGGGGACGAGGGGAAGACCAAGAGGAAGCTCTCAGAGCCTAGTAGGCAAGAGATGATGGTGGCTTGCCCCAGGGGGGTAGCATTGGAGGTGGAGAGCAGTGGAGGGATCGGGAATGTATTTGGAAGAGGAAAAAGCTGTTTAGCTTTTTCAGGGAAGTCTCAGTGAGAAAAGGCGACACGCAGACACACACACACACACACACACACACACACACACACACACACACACATGCCCTCTCTTTCCATGATGAACCTTCTTTAGAAAGTATTTGTCAGGTTATGAGATTATGGGCCATAAATGAGAAACCTCCCCATCTGGAAGCATGAGGAGTACCAGGAGAGGAGAGAGTGCCATGTGCGGGCGCTCAGGGTGCGGCCCTGGTGAGGCTGTGTGGTTCCAGGCATCTTTTGCCAGTGTGGACTCAGGGCCGAGCGGCAAAACCCAGTGTGTATCTTTTGGCACATCTGAGCAGAAGGAAAATAAAATCAGAAAATTCAGCTCTGGCTCCTGAGCGAAATAGGAGTCAGAAGAGATCATCTCAAGTCCGGTTCATGAGATAATGTGCTTCCTTATAAACACGGGCATCAGTGATGCCTTAGAATGTCCGATTTATTATTCTGGATTCTTTTTGACTACTGTGAACGCGGTGATCCACTTGGATAGTCTCTCTTACTGTGAAGTTTTAATAGGTAACAGAAGCGGAGAACACAGAAAAGCAAACAAAGGCTAATAGCTGGGACTCTGAAACCATTAACTTCAAGCCGGTCGTTCCCGACCTCACGCTGGAACAGAAGGTGGCAGACGGGTCGAATGAGAATGAACTCCCGTTCTTTTGAAACGTCATCCTCCTCCAGAGCGTAGACCTACAGCTGCCACACACAGCATTTGCTTTGTAACCTGTGTGTTTCTGTGAGGAGCTTGCTGTCCACGCCACCACGACCTTCCGGATCAGAGGGAAAAGTGAGCTCTAAGGTTGGAAGAGGCAAAGCAGGACAAGGGGTTCCTTTTCCTGAAAATTACAACCCGATCTTTGCTGGCTTATTTTGATTTTGGTAGTCATAAACTTACCCCAGAAGCGGCCCTAGCCAGAGGCCATCTGGTACCACACATTTTACAGATAAGGAAACTAAGGGTTTGTCTGACATGAAACACTAGGTACCTGTTGGCCCAAGGAAAGTCAGGCAACTGGAATTTGGAAAAAAAAAAAAAAATTAACTCTCTTTTGTGTTAGGTTTCAGAGGAATTGTTCGTAGAAGAGACCTGCTTGTTCATTTTAGACTGACTCATATGGTTGGAGTGGATTAAATTTGAGACCTACTGTTGAGCAGAGAGGGGAATGACATCGGTGAGAATGGATGAGATTAATGCTATGTTGGCAGGTGAAATTTTTTTCCGAGCTTTTGAGTTCCCTGCCCCCCGCCCCCATTTTATCTCATCTGCAAGTCTGGTGTATTTCACTAATCCCATAAACAGCTTTCATCTTAGACTGCAGAGTGTGTCCCTGGCAGACTAGGTGAGTCAAATGAAATTATAGGTAAATCAAGCCAAAAAAACAGATTATTAGAGGGAAGGCAAAGGAGCCTAGACTCCATAGTGAGCAGTGGAGGATGATCAGAGCAGTCAAGGACACGGAATGATTTACTGTTGCTGGTTTATGACAGAGCACACCCAGAGATCTGTTTCCCTGATTCTATGTGACTGGGTAATTCCAGGGCTGGTCCCTTTGCTTCCTGTCCCACGTGAGTCCCTTCCTTCACGTAACCATGAATTGTGGGTCATGCTTCTGTTCAGAGTGGCAGGATCGCTGGCAAGAGCAACAAGAAGATTCTTGCTCAAGATCTACAATATCCTCACAGAACACGAGCACAGTGTTTTTCCCCCTTATTAGCTAGCTTGTATTCTGAAAGCCACAAGGACTACTTGTCTTTTCAGAGAGCTATCATGGAGCCCTAAGACTCTGTGGTTTAGACTCGATGTAAGTATCCTCTTCGCCCTCAGCCTAGAAAAGCTATAGTGCTCTTGGAATTCGATGGAAGTTTCCTAACTTTGAAGCTAGAGAAGGCTCTCATTTCTCATGAGACAATTGTCAACATTTTTTTTCTGGTCTAACTCCATGATGTCAAAAAAATCCTGCATGGTTACTTTATCTGGAGAACAGTATTTGGCCTCAGACCCTTAAGATCATGGACTTAACTGCGTGTGTGTTTTGGTCTTTTCTCTGCAGCCTTTCTGAACGTTTTAATTTCTTCAGATTCTCTATGTTATTTTGCTTTCTGACTTCCACGGCGCTGTGCCAAAGGTTTGGAACAATTTTTTAAAAAAATTGTGGTAAAATACACGTAACATAAAATTTACCATTTCACCCGTTTTTAAGTATATAAGTCAGTGGCATTAAGTACATTCTGATAGTCATGTAGCCGTCACCACTGTTGGTCTCCGGAACTTTTCATCATTCCGGTATGGACACTCTGTCCCCATAAAACACTGACTTCTCATTTACCTCTCTTCCCAGGCCCCAGATACCACCATTCTACTCTCTGTCTCTATGAATTGGATTGTTCCATGAACCTGTGAATTGGAATCATGCAGTATTTGTCCTTATGTGACTGGCTTAGTTCACTTAGCACAGTGTTCCTCAAGGTTTGTTCATGTTATAGTGCGTGTCAGAATTCCCTACCTTTTTAAGGATGAATAATGGTCTATTGTATGAATATGCCACTTTTTTTAATGCACTCATCGTTGATGGTTACTTGGGTTGCTTCCACTTTTTGGACTTTGTGAAGAATGCTGCCATGGACGTGGGTGTACAAGTATCTTTTTGAGACGTAACTTCCAGTTTTGGGGGATATGTACTCAGAAATGAAATTGCTTAATTTTTGGAGAAATGTCCAGACTGTTTTTCACAGTTGACCGCACCATCTTACATTCTCACCAAGAGTGCCCAAGGGTTCCAGTTTCTCTACATCCGTGCCCACACTTTTGGTTGTTGGTGGTGGTAATAGTCCCCCTAACTGTTGTGAGATGGTATTTCTGGGACCCTTTTGACCACTGCTTCTCTCTGTTTGGCTCATACCCACTGATGTTTCAATTCTCAGATGCCACTTCCTATGGAAAGCCTTCCCCAAGAGCTCCCTATCCTATCTTTCAAGTTACTTGCCACAGTACCACTCTTTGCTTCTTGTGTCATGGAACTTCCTGCATTAGATTGTGGCTTGCTTGTTTAATTGTCTGATGCTTCTCTCATGCTCTGAGTCCCATGAGAGCAGGAATATATCTGTCTTGATCACTGTTATCTCCTTGGGAACTGCCTCTCAGTATAGGTGGTGCTTGGAATGTATACCTTTAGGTTTAAATAAGCATTCCCAGTGTACTGTGCAGCCTAGGCCTTATAGATAAAACAGGTAACATCAAATCCCAGGTGTAAGATCTACTAGCTTCTGGATTTTGAACCAGGTTTTTAATCTGTCCAAGTCTTGGGTTTCAGTTCTTTGATAGGGGGATTATGATATCTGCCTCATCCTTATAAGATTTTCATAACAATGAACAGAGTTAGCATAGACTGAAGAGCTGGTTACTGCCAATTAACATGAATGCGATGAGTGAGAAGAAATAGGAACAGAACTTTAAACATTGTCAGTTTGGTGGGCAATGACATGGATTGAAGACTAAAAACAAGAGAAACAGACTTCAGGAAGGTAGGAAAGGAGAATGTTGACTTTGATTTGGGGTTATTGAATTGCAGGTACTGGGGGGACTTGTGTGTTGTAATATCGCAGAGACAGTTTTAAATATAGGTTTGGGCTGGTAATGAGGATTTGAGCATTTTAAAGAAGATGAGATTGCCTAAGGAAAGACTGCTTTGAAGAGGAAGAAGGGTAGAGAATGTCTGCTATGAAGGGTAGAGGAAGAAAGACCAGAAACAGGAGAAGGAGGGAGCTTAGGCTAGAGGATTATGAGGGAGAGGGGGAATGTTATTGAAACCAAGGGGGGGAGGGGATTTTGAGAAAGAAATGCAGGTAGCTATGTCCATTGCTTCCCAAATGACCAAGAAGATGATGCTGTTTTTTAGTAGGTGCAGTTGGTCATTGCCCTTAGAAGAATTGTTTTGGTAGAATTGGCAGTGGTAGAAGCCATATCATAATGGGGGGTCAGGGCAAAAGAGGCAGTAGGACTTCTGGGCATCCATCTTCCATGGTTCTTTGGGAAGTTTGATAGGGAAAGGAAAGAGGCAATGGGATGTTAGCTGGAGTGGTAAATGGGAAAAGTCAAGAAGAGTTTAATCAACCAATAGTTAATTAATTTTTAAGGTGGCAGGATTTTTTTTTTTTTAAGTTTGAGCTAACTAAGTAAGCACAAAGGATGAAGAAAAGAGACCCAGGAAGGGAAAGGGGTTGCTTGATGATGTCATATAGAACTGTGGTAACTGGCAGATAACCCGAAGGATGGCAGGAAGGAATGGGCCCATGAGGACAGGCAAAATTATTTATCTTTTTAGTCTATTTCTAAACTTTCATTAAGTATAATTAAATAAAATGTGTTAAACACCTGGGTAGTGTTTGTTTTTAATTGCACACACATTTATTTCATTACACATAATAACCCATTTGATTTAATCTTAACAGCCTTGTGAGGTAGGTATGATTTCTGTGTCTCTTCTGTAGATGGGGAAATGGAGGCACAAGGTGGCTAAGTAACTTAAGCTCACGCAGCTAGTAATTGGCAGAGGTAGGATTTGAACCAGTAAGGTCTAATTTTAGAGCCTGAGCTCTGAACCGTTATTTTAAGCTATGCACTCCTGCCTTTTTTCTTGGTGTTTGGAGGCTACTTAAAGAAATACCTAGTTCATCTGCAGATAAAATCTGAATAACTGAGTAGAAAGCCTGGTCTTTTGGTTATTATATCTCTGAGTGGAGTTGTGTATTTTTTAGTATAATGAAATTATACACGTGATGGTTAGATTAGGTTGCAAGCCTTAGCATATTTGTAGAAGAAAACTTTAGGATTATTATCCACTTTTATTTTTTATTATTTTATTTTTGAGAGAGAGTGCACCTGCATATTAGGGGAAGGAGAGGGACCAGCAGACTCCTGCTGAACCAGAGCCTATTGTGGGCTTGATCTCATGACCCTGAGATCACGACCTGAGCCCAATCAAGAGGCTGGGGCTCAACCGACTGAGCCACCCAGAAGCCCCTGTTATTCACTGGCTATCAGAAAAGCCAGCAATGGTAATATTTCATGAGTGATATAATTGGAAGAGGAAACGTATAAATGCACATATTGAAATGAGATTAAGTGCATGCTGACGGAGTTAGAGAGTTTCATGCAGTGCTTTAGTCACGAAACTTTGGTAATAAAGAGTGTGGATTGGCTTTCCGGAATCCTGAGAATGGATAAATGAAAACAAAAAGAAAACAAAAAAAAAATAACTACTTTGTATTATACAACTAAAATAGTTATTAAATAACTCATTCTTTCAGTTATTTTTCTTTAACTTTTTATAACTGTGAGGCAGAACTAATAGTTGATATGGCTCTGTCAGCAGCTAAGGGATTTTTATTGTCGTTGTTGTTAAAGTAATATATCATGTCTTGTATAATTCACTTGTGGCTACACAAGGGAAAGTATTTAATGTCTGATTATGCAGCACTTGCTGTGGAAAGAGCAGGGAGCCGGAAAGGGACAGTAGAGAGCTAAGGATCATTTAATGGACAGTCACTGAGGTCACTTACTGATGTCTTTACTGCAACATCATGTACATCTGCTTTCCCGTGGCAGGTTGTTTGATCATGGTTTAATGGTTAAAGCTTTGTAAAATAACAAAGAAGTCAGAAATCCTACTGGTCTCAAGTGTTATTATTTACAATTGGACGGCTAGCAAGAGAGTGCTTAGTTTGATCATACTAATGCCAAGCTGGGCAAGACACAAGGTGAAATCTCATGGAGTTCTGTCCTCTGACCCTTTGAGTAGACTAGTAAGGTATGAAATCTCAAGGTGGAAATTCCCTGGAGATTGAAATATGATTGAGGGAATGTGACTTTTTCATCTAAACAGGTGTGGCCAAGAGGAGAGTTGTTCTCCTCTTGGAAATGTAAGAGGTGAATTATTAGGTCCTTGAAGCTAGAATGTAGGTACAATAGCAGTGAAGGAGTTTTAATTAATCTGTTTCTCTCTTTTGTGGTTTGGAATTGTATTGTGCTTGTTCTTGTATTTGTCTGCAAAATTGTGGGCAGCATTTTGATTGTGAAGAATCTTGGGTAAGTGATTGTTTCTGTTGGAGGTAGTTGGAGGTGGCTCAGGGAAACTGTAGTTTACAAGGTAGTTTGCTCAGATGAAGTCAAAAGAAGTTAGAGTTGTTCTTTCTAAGCCATTATCCTTGAGTAAAGAATCCAACATTTTATTTTGTTAGAGGTACTTTTTGCTTTGATTGTAATAATATATTCTTCAGATATGTAAAGTACCTTTCCCCCAAAGTTCCAGTCCTTTCCACAATCATGCCCTAACCTTTACTTCTTTTTAGATCTTGTTTAGCTGATTTTCATCGTAGGAATTTTTTTCTTCATGAAACTTTCTTTTCCTTTTGAAACTTGGACTGCATTCTTAAAATTGATTGTAGGTGGTTGGAACTTAAGATCAGGTTGGTGAGACAAATAGATTTTGATACTCAAATTATTGTGTGAAGAGCTAAAGTATATATTTTTTTATGTGTGGTTTCACTTACGAAAAACATTCTTGTAAAAATATTTCTTGTCAGAGTAATTTACAAGAACAAGGAATGCTATTGCTAACTTTGTGGAATACTTGGGAAAGTATGAATTACAGTGAAAGGTGTTGTCTTAGGTAGGATATTTTAAAAGTGCTGAGAAGTGTAGTGTTACAGCTTGATGTAAGAGAAGAACTCTACTAGGAACTGAGTAATTTATAGAAAGGTGCTCATACTGAAAGAAGGAAAGAGAAATGAGAATTCTAACTAATGAACTCACATAATGCCAAATTTATTGTCTTTACATGGACACAAAGTATGGATTCTTAGATCTGGAATAGGCAAAGATAAATACCCCAGCAAAAAAATGGACAAAAGTCATGAACAGGCATTTCACAAAAGAGCTACTGCAGGTGGCACTTAACATATGAAAAGTTACTCAGCATGATTAATAATCAAAGACATGTAAATTAGACTGAACTTGTTTTTTCGTTTATCAACTTGCGAGAGATTGAAAAGTTTGATAATAATTGATGTATGTGTGAGTAAATGAAGAAATGGGTATTGTCTGTTAATGGCTGTGGAATGGGTATCGTTTTCCTGGAGGGCAATTTCACAATATGAATCAAGAGTCTAAAAAGAGTATACCTTTTGACCTAGTGAGTCTCCTGCTAAGAATTTTTATCTTAAAAGAAATCATCTGTGCCTTCTTGTCAAATGGTGGAGTAAGCTTATAGCTTATGTATGTCTTCTGCTCCAAATACATGTCAATGGTTGCTAACACATTAAAAGAATGAAAGATAAAAAAGAGTCGTAGGTAGGCTTACAGGCAAGATATTGTTGTGGACCAGAAAGAGAACTAAATGTAAAAGGATAAGCTGGATTGAGGGCATGATCCTGCAGGGGCTTTGGCTGTGGAAATAAAAGGTAGCAGTTGTGAATTTAGGTGCTATGGGATTATGGGAACTCAAAGTTTACTCCTTGAGATGGACAGAATTAGGTTCACTGCATTAAGCCAGAAGTGGAGGTGAAGTTGTATTTCTCATAAAGGGGAACTCAAAAAAGACCCAAGTCAGGGGAATAGCTTATATGGAGTGACGGGTTTTGAGGAGCAGGAGAAGAAAGATAAACCTTCAAGTACAGAAACTCAATCATTTTGATTGGTCATGGAGTAATGGGAGAGAGAATGTGGTGCTTCAAATCACCATAAGAGATTTGGCCTTGGACTGGTGGTATAGGGAGGCAACTATAGAATTACTGTGGAGGAAAAGGTGAGCACAGAGGGAGAGAGAGAGGAAGGGGGAAAAAAACAAAGCAAAACAAAACAAAAAGCAAAACAACAACAACAACAAAAACAACAAAACCCAAAAGCCAAGGACAAAAAAGCCATCCACTTAGAATTAGCCTTCAAAACAAAATATCAAAAAAACCAAACAAAAAATAAACCAAACCAAACAAACAAAAAAAACTTAAAGAAAACAAATGCACGTTGTGAATGTTAAATGTAATATAAGTGATGGATCACTGAATTCTATTCCTGAAAACAGTATTACACCATATGTTAACTAATTAGATTTTAAATAAAAATATGAAAAAAAATAGTTAACAATGAGAACGAAGAATTATTCCAGGTGAGATTAATTTTAAAGATTTATTTATTTATTTATTTGACATACAGAGATCACAAGTAGGCAGAGAGGCAGGCAGAGAGAGAGGAAGGGAAGCAGGCTCCTTGCTAAGCAGAGAGCCCAATGCAGGGCTCGATCCCAGGACCCTGAGATCATGACCTGAGCCGAAGGCAGAGGCTTTAACCCACTGAGCCACCCAGGCGCCCCTGAGATTAATTTTATAGAAAAGTCAAAGACTGGGGTGCCTGGCTGGGTCAGTCAGTATAGTATGTGACTTTTGATCTTGGGGTCATGAGTTCAAGCCCCACACTGGGCTTAGAGCTCACTTAAAAAAAAAAAAAAAAAGAAAGAAAGAAAGAAGAAAAAGAGGAAAAAAAGTCAAACTAAAATAAGCATGCTTCCATGTCTAGGAAATTCAGAGGGATAAAGTGATGCATCAAAATAAAAGTGAAAATTTAAAAAGCCCCCAGATATGCACAAATGGAATAGGAACAGCTGTATATGAAAAATAGCCAGTTCTAAATTTTGGAAATTTAGGAAATTTTAGAAAAAGTAATGTCATAGAAACAATAAACTCAATAGATGGGGTGAACTTTAGATAGAATCAAAGCAAGAACTGGTGAATTGGAGGAGAGCACTAAGGAATTCACCCAGAAGGCAGCATGAAGAGACAAAAGATTGAGAGAGGAAAAGAGAGAGAGAGAGAATGAAAGAGAGAGAGAGAATGAGAGAATGAGAACATGCATGTAGCAGACTTGAAGGTTATATTGAGAGGTTCCAACATGTGTCTGTTAGGAACGTGAGAAAAAGATAATGAAAGGCATGATGGAGAAGCAAAATGTGAAGACCTAGGAGTTGAGAATTTTCCTTATATAATGAAAGATACGAGTCTTCAAATACTTTGAGCAGGACCATCATTTTGAAACTGTAGAATACAAAAAAGTCCTTGAGATTTGCCCCTCTCCCCAAATGCAGATTATTTACAAAACAGTCTCATTAGCAACAGATACTGGAAGATAGGAGAATAAAATCCTCAAAGTGCTAAGGGAAGATTATAGTTAATTTCAGTTTTAAAAACTGAAGAAAAAAATACAGATATTTTCAATCATAAAAAAGGTTGAAGAGGAGAGTTATCATCCATGGATTCTTACTGGAACTGTTAAAATTTAGTGAGAACAAAAGTGAATCCAGAGGGAAAGTTTTTAATACAGGAAACAAGGGTCACCGTAGAAATGGATGGAAAATTCACGTAATTATTTGTTTAAAATACTACTTTTCTGTTTTAAAATAAGACAAAATGAATACTCTGAAGAATAATAATGAGCATGTGGAAAAGCAAATCCTGTGTGATCTGGTATTAAGGACTCAAAAGAGGGTACACAACTGGGATTCCTGATTTCTAAGAATGATAAATAAATATGATACCTTTGAGAGCTAACTTACATGAAATGGACATGTATCTTGAAAAATATGCATTACTTAAATTGCCTCAAGAAGTAGTAGGAAGTTGGACGAAAGTGATGAAAGAAACTGAATAGTAACCAAAAGTCTATGCTCTAAATGACAACAGGCCCAGTTTTGTAGGCGAGAGATGCCGTATTTCAGTAATTCTCACTTTCCCTCCTCTCTTTTTTCAAAACCAGTTTATTGAGGTATAACCGACATACAAAAAAAGGGCACATATTTAAATTACATGACTTGATAAGTTTTGACACATGTCTAGACTTGTTGAATATTATTCATTACCCCCGTAGTTTCTTTGTGCCTCTTAGCGATGCTCCCCTCCTCTTCCCTCCTGCCCTGGCCCCAGTCAACCACTCGTCTGCTCTTTGTCACTATGGATTAATTTTCATTTTCTAGAATTTTACATGAATGGACTCCTTCAGTATGGTACTCATTTCAGCCTGGCTTCTTTCACTCAGCGTAGCAGTTTTGAAATTCATCCATGCTGTTGTGTGTATCCGTAATTCATTCTTTTTTATTGCCGAGTAGTGATTTTTGTAATGATAGACCACAATTTCTTTTTCTTTTTTCAGTAGACTCTAGTTTATTTATTTGTTCACTTGTTGATGGACATTTGGATTACTTCCAATTATGGGCAATTACAGATAAAGCTGTTTTGAACATTTATGTACATGTTTTTGGATGGACATGTGCCACCGTATTTTAGGTCTATATCTAATTTTTTTCAGAAATTGGCAGATTGTCTTCCAGACTGGTTGGACCATTTTATTTTCATGAGCACAATGTATTAGAGTTCTAGTTTGAGGGTTTTGAGAGTAGAAGTTCTCGATGAAGTTTATAATTTTTTTTTCTTTTATGGGTTGTGCTTTTGGTTTCATGTTTAAGAAAACTGCCTTGCCTAACCGAAAGACTTAAAGAATTTATGTTTTCTTCTACTAGTGTTATAGTTTAAGTTTTATGTTTATTTATATAGTTGGGTTTTACATTGATATGTTCAGTTAGAGATAATTTTTATATATGATACAAGATGTGGATTAAAGTTCTTATTTATTTATTTTTATATAGATACCTACTTCTTCAAGAATTATTGATGGGAGGATTTTTTTTTCTTCTGCCATTGAGTTAACTTTGAATCTTTTTCAGAATCCATTGACCACAAATGGGTGTGTCTACTTTGGGATTCTGTTTTGTTCCATTTATCTGTTTGTCTACTTTTATGCCAGTACCATACTGCCTTGATTTCTGTAGTTTTATATTAAGTCTTGGGAGGTAGAGTGATGTCCTTCAACTTCATTCTTCTTTTGCAAAGTTGTTTGCCACTTTAGAGCTTTGCATTTCCATATAAATTTTAATTGTGTTAATTTTTACAGAAAAAACCTGCAGGGATCTTGGATTGGGATTGCATCATTTTGGGGACAGTTTGACATTTTATGGAGTCTCCTGATCATGAACATAGCATATCTTTGCACTTATTTAGAAATTCTTTAATTTCTCTTAACACTGTCTTCTTCTTGTTTTTTCTTGTGTGAGTTTGGAAAACCTTCTGCCGGATTTATCCCTAAGTAGTTTTTAATTTTTGATGTTATTGTAAGTGATATTTAAAAAAAAATTCAGTTACATTTAGTTGATTGCTGGTATTACAGAACTGATTTTTGTATATTGATCTTGTAACCTTGTCCTGTAGGTTGTGTCCTACAACCTATCGAACTTAGTAGTTTTGAACTTAGTAGTTCTAGTTGCTTTTTTGGTCAAACCTGTATGGTTTTCTGTATAGGTGCTTGTGTTATATGCAAATAAAGACAGTTTTATCTTTTCTTTATTTCTTCCTAGTCTGGATGCCTTTCATTTCTTTTTCTGACTGTATTGTACTGGCTAGAACCTTCAGTACTATCTTAAATAGAGGAATGACAACAGACATCCTTGCCTTTTTCCAGATCATACAGTGAAATCATTTAGTCTTTTCATCACTAGGTATGATGTTAGCTATATGATTTTCACAGATTCCTTTCTCAGGTTGAAGAAGTTTTCTATTTTACTGAGCGTGTTAAGTAGGATTGATGTTGGGTATTATCCTTTGTTCTTATTGTATCAATTCATATCACCATATGGTTTTTCTTTCTTAGTCATCAGTAAAGCTGATGATCCATAATATGAATTATGTCAGTTTTAGAATGTGGAATTATACAATTCCTCATTTGTGGAATAATACTTGGTGACATATTATTCTTTTATGTGTTGTCACATTCAGTTTGCTATTTTGTTAATAATTTGCATATTCATATTCCTGAGGGGTAGTGGTCTATAATTTTATTGTAATAATTCTGCTTGGTTTTGGGAATTTCATTAATTTTTTGGATGAGTTTGTATGGAATTGATACTTCTTAATGAAATGTTTAATAGAATTGGACAGTGAAGGTTCTCAGGTTAGCGTTTTCTTTGTGGGAAGTTTTAAAAATACAAATTCAATTTCATTATTAGGTATAGAGCTATTCAGATTATCTTCTTTTAAAAAAAAAAAGGTTTATTTATTTATTTATTTGACAAAGATAGAGAGAGAGAGAGATATCACAAGCAGGCAGAGAGGCAGGCAGAGAGCGGGAGGGGGGGAAGCAGGCTCTCCGCCAAGCAGAGAGCGCAATGTGGGGCTCGATCCCAAGACCCTGAGATCATGACCTGAGCCGAAGGCAGAGGCTCAACCCACTGAGCCACCCAGGCGCCCTATTCAGGTTATCTTCTTGAGTGAAAGTCGGTAATATGTGTCTTCAGGGAATGTTTTTCATTTTGTCCAAGTTCTGGAGTTTTTTCTCTTAAGTTCATAATACCTCCTTATTTACCTTTTAATTGGCATATTGAGACTGCAGTGTTTTTTTTTTTTTTTTTTTGTTTTTTTTTTCCCTAATCAGTATAGTTGGAGATTTAAAATTTTTTTTTTCTCAAAGAACTAACTTCTGGTTTCTTTGATTTTCTTTACTTCTCTGTTTTCTATGTCATTGATTTCTACTCTGGTTTTTTATAATTTTCTTTCCTCTCCTTACTTTAGGTTTCTTTTGGTCCTCTTTTTCTTTTTCTTTTTCTCCCCCCGCCGCCCAGGAGGAAGCTAAGGTCATTGATTTGAAACCATTTTTCTTTTTTTTTAAATGAAGGCTTGTAACTACAGCTACATCCTAGAAATTTTGAATTTTTTTTTTTTCATTTTCATTCAATTTGACCTAGTTTTTAATTTCTTGTTTGGCTTTTTTGACCCATGGGTTATTTAGAACTGGGTTATTTAGTTTCCAGCTATTAAGAGATTTTCTAGATCTATTTCTGCTATTGATATTTAATTTCTTTTTGTTATAGCACCGTACCCACCCCCGAGGTTTACTGAGGTATAATTGACATATAACATTGTGTAGTTTAAGTTGTAAAATGTGATGATTTGATATATGTAAATATTGCAAAATGATTACCACAACAGGGTTAATTAAAACCTCCGTCATTTCACGTAATTACTTTTTTTTTTTTTCTTGGTAAGATCTTTTAAGATCTGCTCCCTTAGCAACTTCCAGTATTGTTTGTTAGCTATTGTCGATTAGATCCCTAGGACTTCCTCATCCTATAACTAGAAGTTCGTACCCTTTGACCAACATCTCATTTTCCTCGCCGCCCAACCACCCCCCCCCCCCGCCCCTGGCAACCACTGTTCTGCCTGCTGTTTTACAGTTTGGCTTTTTTAGATTCCACACAGAAGTGAGATCATCCAGTATTTGTCTTTTATCTTTCTGACTTCATGTAATGCCCTCAAGGTTTATCCATGTTTTCCCAAGTGGCAGGATTTCCTTCTTTCTCACGGCTGGAAAACATTCCATTATATAGATATATCATCTTTATCCATTCATCCGTAGATGGACACTTAGGGTGTTTCTGTATCTTGGTTATTGTGAATAATACTGCAGTGAACGGGCAACTCTGGATACCTCTTTGAAATCCTCATTTTATTTTTTTGGTTTTTGTTTTTGGACATATACCTAGAAGTAGGATTGCTGGTAGTTCTATTTTTAATTTTTTGAGGAACCTCCATATTGTATTCCATAGAGTCTGTATATTCCTGCCAACAGTGCATAAGAGTTTGGATTCTCTTTTCTCACCAAGATTTATCTCTTCTCTCTTTTTTTTTTTAAAGATTTTATTTATTTATTTGACTGACAGAGACAGTGAGAGAGGAAACACAAGCAGGGGGGAGTGGGAAAGGGAGAAGCAGGCTTCCCTCTGAGCAGGGAGCCGGATGCGGGTCTCGGTCCTAGGACCTTGGGATCATGACCTGAGCCGAAGGCAGACACTTAACAACTGAGCCACCCAGGTGCCCCTTCTTCTCTTTTTGCTAATAGCCATTCTAACAGGTGTGAGGTAGTACCTCATTGTGGATTTGATTTGCATTTTCCTGATGACTAGCCATGTTGAGCACCTTTTTATGTTCCTCTTGGCCATTTGCATGTCTTCCTTGGAAAAATACCTATTCAGGTTCTTTGCCCTTTTTAAAATCAGATTTTTTTTAAAAATTTTGCTGTTGAGTTATATGAGTACTTTATATATTTTGGACAATTACTCCTTTTCAGAGGTGATTTGCAAATATTTTCTCCCATTCCATAAGTTGACTTTTTATTTTGTTCATTGTTTCTTTTGCTGTGCAGAAGCTTTTTAGTTTGATGTAGTCCCACTCATGTATTTTTGCTTTTGTTGTTTGTGCTTTTCTTATCATACCCCCCCCCCCCAAATAATTGTGAAGACCAATGTCAAGGAGCTTTTCCCTAAATTTTCTTCTAGGAGTTTTATGAGTTCAGGTCTTATGTTTAAGTCTTTAATCCATGTTGAGTTAATTTTTGTGACTTGTGTAAGGTAGGGGTCCAATTCCATTTTCTGCATGTGATTATCCAGTTTTCCCAGCACTGTTAATTGAAGTTACTATTCTTTCACCTTTGAGTATTTTTGGCTATTTTGTCAAATATTAATTGACCACATATAGAGAGTTTATTTTTTGGCTGTTGATTCTTTTTTTTTTTTAAGATTTTTTATTTATTAATTTGACAGACAGAGATCACAAGTAGGCAGAGAGGCAGGCAGAGAGAGAGAGAGAAGAGGAAGCAGGCTCCCTGCTGAGCAGAGGACCCTAGGATCATGACCCGGGCCGAAGGCAGAGGCTTTAACCCACTGAGCCACCTAGGCGCCCCATGGGCTGTTGATTCTGTTCCGGTGCTCTCCATGTCTGTTTTTATGCCATTTACATAGTGTTTTTATTACTATAGCTTTGTAGTTTAGTTTGAAATCAGGAAATGTGAAGCCCCCAATTCTGTTCTTTCTCAGGATTGCTTTGGCTGTTTTGGGATCTTTTGTGATTCCTATAAGTTTAGGATATTTTTTAATTATTGTGAAAAAAGCCATTGGAATTTTGATAGAGATTGCATAGAAAGTATAAATGGCTTTGGTGGGTAGTTATGCACAGTTTAGCAGTACTAATTCAATCCATGAACATGGGATACCTTCCCATTCATTTCTGTCTTCATTTCATTTTAGCAAAGTCTTATAAGGTATACAAATCTTCCATCTCTTTGATTAAAGTATTTGTTTATGAGATTATTACAAATAGAGCTGTTTATTTTATTTTTTTTTTACAGATATTTTGTTGTTAGTGTAGAGAAACAACAGATTTCCGTGTGTTGTTTTTATGTCCTGCAACTTTGCTGAATTTGTTTTTTTCTAACAGTTTTTTGGTGGAACCTTTAAGATCATTCTGTAGATAATAACGTCATATACCATCTACAGACGGAGATGGTATATGACCTTACTTACATTTTACTTACTTACTTACGTCTACTTTGCTTCTTCCTTTTTTTTTTTGTTTTTGTTTTTTAAGATTTTTTTTTTTTATTCATCTGACAGAGATCACAAGCAAGCAGGGAGGCAAGGAGCGAGAGAGGAAGGGGAGCAGGTTCCCTGCTGAGCAGAAAGCCCGATGTGGGGATCGACCCCAGCACCCTGGGATCATGACCTGAGCGGAAGGCAGAGGCCTCAACCCACTGAGCCACCCAGGCGCCCCCCCACCTTTTTTTTTTTTTTTTAAAGATTTATTTATTTATGAAAGAGAGAGGAGAGCAGGGGGCAAGGGCAAGGGAGAGGGAGAGAAAGTCTCAAGCATACTCTGCACTGAGCACAGAGCCTGATGTAGAGCTTGATCTCATGAGCCTGAGATCACAACCTGAGCTGAAACCAAGAGTCACATGCTTAACTGGCTGCACCCGCCAGGCACCCTGCTTCTTCCTTTCTGATTTGGATATCTTTTATTTGTTTTTTTTGCCTAATTGTTCTGGCTAGGACTTGTTGTAATACATTGAATAGGAGTTGTAAGAATAGATACCTTTGTCTTGATTTTAGAAGGAAAGCTTGGAACCTTTCTTCATTGAGTATGATGTTGGCCGTGGGCTTGTCCTATATAACCTTTATTAAGTTGAGGTACATTTTTTTTTCCTCTAACACGATTTTTAAAAGAGTTTTTTTTTTTTTTTTTTTTATCTTCCAAGGGTTTTTTTTTTTTTTAAAATGTTTTTTTTAAAATTTTATTGAGATGATCATATGATTTTTATGTTATATTTTATCAACGTGGCCTATTACACTTACTGATTAATGTATACTGAACATCCTTGCATACCACGTATAAATACCACTTGATTATGGTGTATGATCCTTTTAACATGCTGTTGAATTTGGTTTCCTAATATTTTTTTGAGAATTTTTTTACATCTGTATTCATCACGAATATTGGCCTGTAGTTTTGTTGTTGTTGTTTTGTTTTTTCTTGTAGTACCTATAGGGCTCTGGTCTCCGGGCAATGCTAGTCTTGTAAAATGAGTTTGGGAGTGTTCCTTCCTCTTTAATGTTTTAGAAAATTTTGAACAGGATTTGCAGTAATTTTTCTTTAAATCTTTGATAGATTAACCAGTAAAACCATCTGGTTTTGGACTTTTCTTTGTTGGGAGGTTGTTGATTACTCATTGAATCTTTTTATTTGTTACTGGTGTGTTTAGATTTTCTATTTCTTCATTATTCAATCTTAGTAGGTGACCGTTTCAAGGGATTTATCAATTTCTTCTAGATTATTTCATTTATTGGTATCTAAATGTTCATAGTAGTCTCTTCTAATCCTTTCTGTTTCTGTGGCATCAGTTATAATGTCTCCTCTTTTCTTTCTTTCTTTTTTTTTTTTTAATTTAGTTGAGTCTTCTTTTTTTTTTTTTTTCCTGGTTCATGAGTTAAAGGTTTGTTAGTTTTGCTTATTTTTAAAAAGAAAAATTGGTCTAAAGTATAGTTCAAGTTTAATGGTTCCATATTAATTTTCTTTCAGGATGATTTATCCACTGTTGAGATGGGGTAGTGAATTCCCCTACTAATATACTGTTGTCTGTTTTTCTTTTCAGATATGTTAATATTTGTTTAATGTATTTAGGTGCTCCAGTGTTGGGTGCTTATATGCTTATTGTTATATTCCCTTGATGAGTTGACCCCTCTATCATTATATAATGACCTTTTTGTCTCTTGTTAAAGTTGAATTAAATTCTATTTCATATATGTAGAGCTACCTCTTTCCTTTTTTGGTTTCTACCTTGCATGGACTATCTTCATTCCTTTACTTTGAGCCTAAGTGTGTCTTTAGATTTTAAGTGAGTCTTTTGTAGGCATTGTGTAGTTGGGTCTTTAAAAAAAAAAAAAAAATCTACTTAGCCACTCTATATCTTTTGGTTGGAGAATTTAATCCATTAACATTTGGAGTAATTATGAATAGGAAACGACTTACTAATGCCATCTTATCAATTGTGTTTTGGCTATCTTGGAGTTCCCTTATTCCTTTCTTCCTCTCTTGGTGTCTTCCTTTGTGCATTGATGATTTTTTATAGTGGTATGTTTTGATTTCCTTCTCTTTGTGTTTGTGTATCTACTATAAGGTTTGGATTTTTGGTTTCCATGAGGCTTCCGTAAAAGATTTTTTACATGTAAGAGACTGTTTTATGCTGATAACAACTTAACTCCATGTGCATACAGAAACTCCACTGTTTTTATTTATTTTTTTAAGATTTTTATTTTTAAGTAATCTCTACACCCTTTGTGGGGCTCAAACTCAAAACCCTGAGATCAAGAGTTGCATGCTCCACCAACTGAGCCAGCCAGGTGCTCCAAAATTCTCCCCTTTTATTCTTAAAAGTTTTTGATGTCACAATTTATCTCTCTTTATGTTGTGTATCATTAACACAGTATTGTAGCTATAGTTGTTTTAATGCTTTTTCCTTTAACCTTTTTATTAGAGATAAGTAATTAGCACATCACAATATTACATTATAACTCTAATAGAGTTCTGAATTTTACTATGTACGTTACCTCTATGTTGTATATTTTCATCCTTTGAAATAAATAGCATCCTTTCATTTCAGCTTGAAGAATTCTCTACTTAGCATTTCTGCAAGGCATATCTAGTATGGAGGAACTCACTCAGAGTTTGTCTGGGAAGGTCTTTATTTTTCCTTCATTTTTTTGGAGGACAACTTTGCTAGGTAAACTATTTTTAGTAGTTTTGGTTGGCATTTTTTTTTCAGCACCTTGAATATTTCATCCCACTTTTTCTTGGTCTCTGAGGTTTCTGTTGAGAAATTCACTCAGAGCCTTGTATGAGTTCCCTTATAGGTGACAAACTTCTCTTGCTGCTTTTAAGATTCTCTCTTTGTCTTTAATTTTTGATAGTTTTATTATAATGTGTCTTGAGTTAGACTTTTTCAGTTGAATCTGTTTGGGAGTTCTAAAAGCATTGTGAATTTGGATGGCCAGATCCTCCCCCAGATTTGGGAAATTCTCAGACATTATTTTTTGGAATATGTTTTCTGTGTGCTTCTTTTTCTTCTATTTTTCGCCCCCCTCCTTAGACTCCAGTAGTTCATATTCTGCATCTCTTTATGGTATTTCATAGTTCACATAGGCTTTTCTTCCTCTTTTATTTTTTTTTCCTTGTTCTCCTTTATCTAGGTAATTTCAGAGGTCCTATTTTCTCCATCACAGATTCTTTCTTCTGCCTGATCCATTCTGCTGTCCATACTGTCTATTGTGTTTTTTATTTCATTCATTTTGTTCTTCAGCTTCATAATTTGTTTGGTTCTATATCATTTCTGTCTCTTTAACTTATAATTTTGTTCATGCATTGTTTTCCTAATTTCATCGAATTATTTTTCCGTGTATTTTCATAGCTTATTGAAGTTCCTTAAAATAGCTATTCTGAATTCTTTTTTGGATAAATCACAGCTCTCCATGTCTTTATAGTTGGTTACCAGAAAATTATTGCAATTCCTTGATAGTGTCATATTTCCCTAATTTTTTCATATTCCTTGAAGTCTTTCATTGCTGGCTCCTTCAGTCTTCACTGACTGACGTCCAGAGAGAAATATCTTCTGTCAGCCCTACTAGGGATTCTGAGGCTTTCTCAAACCTGTGAATATCCCTGTTCCACACTTCTTGCTCCCTCTTGTGGCAGAATTCTTAAGCTTGTATGTCTTCTCTCAGTTTTGCAAAGCACCAGATAGAGTACTTACAGCTTGCCTTTTGCTTTTCCAAGGGCAGTGTTAAATGCTCAGGTTTATGATCTCTGTTTGATCTCCTCAGATTCAGAATGGCTGTCTGTGCATGCTCAGTAGCTGTCTGGAAAAGCGTGCTCTTGTCAGCTGCCTGCTTGCTACAGAATGGGGGTTTGTGGGTGAGAACTGTGGAGCACTGGGTACTCATGGGCCAGTTGTAGGGATCAGATCATTGGGTGGGGTGATGTCAGCATCTTGTTGGTTGGCTTTCTAATGGAGCCCATGGTGTGGTTAATAGGATATTTGTCCTTTTAACATGTATGTTTTAAGCCTTGCCTGTTGTTCTCCTGCCAGTCACTACCCACCTTCCCAGTTGTGAAGCTTATGACTTGGTACTCTTGGTGGGATGAGAGAGAAATGGTCCTGTTCGGCAGCATCCCATACAGATTGGGAAGCCGGGTGCTTACTCACAAAATTTCACTTTTAACCATGGGAGAAACATGGGTTAAGAAGGTTACTGGGTACTCTGCACACTAACATGTGCCCCCCTATAGGAGAAGTAACATGGATAAAGTCAAGTCATTCCTCTTATCCTCCCATCATGTCTAGTCATGGATTTTTCTTGCTATATGGTGTGCTGGAACTTCTCCACTGGATTCTGTGACTTCCACATGGGCCCTCTTGTCTGTGGATAATTCTCTAAGTCAGTGTTCTCCAGGATTTCCTGGACCTTGGCTTAGACGGGCTGGAATCTATTCGTGGGCCACTTTTGGGTCAATAGTGGATCTAGGTTGGTACATCTAATACTTGCTATTCAGGTGGGTGATACACCTTCACAGTCCCTTAGTGTATGGTGCTGGATCCTACAGCTTATGTCTATGGATGCCAATTTGTTTTTGTTGAGGGGGGTATACAGCTGAGCGATGTCTTACTCAGTTATGCTCCTGATGTCATTCTCCCCCAGAGAAAGTATTCTTTTATGATCTGAACTTTTAGAAATATATTGATACTAGATATGGTCTGTCTTGCCAAACCTTCTGTGTGTATTTGAGACAAATATGTATTTTGCCGTTGTTTGGTTAAATATTGTATAATTATCAGTTTATGTTGGTTTATAATATTGTTCGTCTTCTATATTCTTACTGAGTGTTCTGTCTGCTTATTGAGAGAGGGATATTTAAATCTTTGGCTGTAATTGTGGAATCATCTATTTCTGTTTGCTGTTCTGTCAGTTTTCACTGCATGTATTTTGTAGATCTGTTGTTAGTTGCATCGATATTTAAGATTAAGTATCTTAATTTAAGATGAATTAACCCCTTTATCATTATGAAATGACAGTCTTTACTTCTTATAATATTCTTTGCTCTGAAACTCATTTTATCTGATATCAATATAACTACTTCAACTTTTTTTTGATGAATACTACTGATGTAAATATTTTTTCCATTCTTTACTTTCTTAAATCTTTTTTTTGGGGGGGGGGGGGGGGGGGGTCACAAAATATGCGTAACATTAAATTTTACTATTTTAACCATTTTCCAGTGTATAGTTTTGTAGCATTAACTATGGTCATATTATTGTATCCATCCTTTTCCTTTTAACCTATTTATTTCTTTATATTTGAAGTTGATTTGTTATAGGCAGCAGAGAGCGGGATATTGATTTTTTAAAAAATGTAATCTGGCTGTCTCTTTCAGTTGAGTTGTTTAGACTATTTATATGTAATGTGATTGTTTATATGGTTGGGTTTAAATCTAGCATTTTACTGTCTACCCTTTGTTCTCCTTTTTTCTCTGTTTCTCCCTTTTTGGGTTGATTTTTCATGATTCCATTTTATCGCTCTTGTTGGCTTATTACCTGTAACTCTTATTACCTGTAACTTGTTTTAGGGTTTCTGGCATTCATCTTTATCTTAATAGAATATTTCTTTAAGTAGTACTGTTTTAATTTAAATATAGTTTAAGAATCTTATAACAATATACTTCTGTTTCTCTTTGACCATTGTAGTATTGTTACATGTTTCACTCCTACATATATTATAAACCCCGCTATGTACTATTATTTTTGCCTTAAATAGTTATCTTTCATACATATTTAAATAGTGAGGATAAAGTTTTTTATATTTTCAGTGTCGTTTCTGTTTTTGATTTTTGTCATTCCTTTGTGTAAACTCAGATTTCTATCTAGTGTCATTTTTTTCTTCTTGGAGTTCTTTCTTTATCATCTCTTACAGTGAAGCTTTGCTGATATTAAGTAATTTTTATTTTTCTGTATCTGCAAACATGTTTATTTTGCCTTTGTTTTTGTAAGGCATTTTGACTTGCTATAGAAACCTAATTGACAAATATTTTTCTCTCAGTTATTTGAAAATATTTTTTCACGGTCTCCTGGCTAACATTGTTCCAATGAGATATTCCGTGTAATGATTTGTTTCTTTGTACAGACTTTCTTTTTCTCTGTTTTTAAGATTTTCTCTTTTCACTGATTTTAAGTAATCTGATTATATTGTGGTATAGTGTTGTTTCCTTGTGTTTTTTGTGCCTAGGGTTCTGTGAATATTTATCTTGAATCTGTGGATTTATAGTTTTCATAAAACTGGGAAAATTTTTGGCCAGTTCTTTTTCTTTTTCCCATTCTCTTTCTTATTCTTTGGTGACCCTAATTACATGTATTTTACTGCTTAAGGTCCTCTCACAGCTCACTAGTATCCCATTAATTTTTTTTTAACCTGTGCTGTGTTTTGGATAATTTCCGCTGATGTGTTTTCATGTTCACTGTTCTTTTCTTCTATGACATCTAATCTGCTTTGAAACCTATCTTGTTTGTATTTCATCTCAGACATGTCTAGAAGCATGATTTAATTTTCTTTATTCTTCTGTTTCTCTACTTACGATGTTCAGTCTTTTTGAGCTTATGAACCAGAGTTATATAATTTTTTAATTTTATTGATTACATTATTATTTTTTAAAGATTTTATTTTTTTGTTTATTTGAGTTGAGGGTAGAGGCAGAAGAAGAGGGAAAGAATCTTCAAGCAGATTCTGCACTGAGTGTGGAGCCTGACCGGGGCTAGATATCATGACCTGAGCTGAAATCAAGAATTGGATACTTAATGGACTGAATCACCCAGGCACCCCTAGTTTTTAAAATGTACTTCTAATTCTGTCATTGGTACCATTTTGGAACCAGTTTCAGTTGATTGATTTTTCTTTCCATTACTTTGCCTTATAGTCTTAACTTGCTTTCCATGTTTGTGGTTTTGGTTAGAAATAGCTTGATCCTTTTAGTCTTTTTTTTTTTTTAAGATTTTATTTGTTTATTTGAGAGAGAGAGAGCATGAGCAGAGGGAGGGGCAGGCTCAGCAGGGAGCAGGATACAGAGCTTGATCCCAGGACTCTGGAATCATGACCTGAGCTGAAGGCAGATGGTTAACTGACTGAGCCATCCAGGAGACCCGGATTTTTTTAGTCTTGATTTAAGAATTTTTAGTAAAGGGCAGAGCTGCAGTCTAGGGTCACTTTTTTTGTTACTACTGAGGCAAAATCCTCCCGAGATTTTTTTGTGATATTTTGTGGATTATGAGATTATTTAGTCTGCTTGAATTTTCGGTCTGTAATAGCGTAGGCTCCCATTATTGGAAACAACAAGAAATGCTAAGTAAATTTTTTTTTTTTTTTTTTTTTTAGATTTTTATTCATTTGACAGACAGAGATCACAAGTAGGCAGAGAGGCAGGTAGAGAGAGAGGAGGAAGCAGGCTCCCCACCAAGGAAAGAGCCCGATGTGGGGCTCGATCCCAGGACCCTGGGATCATGACCTGAGCCGAAGGCAGAGGCTTTAACCCACTGAGCCACCCAGGCGCCCCGCTAAGTAAATTTCTTAAAAGAATTTCCTGAAAGCATTGTAGAGCTATCAAAGCAGCAAATACTTGGGTGTCCAAAATTAGTGCTGTAAGCATTTGTTTTAAATTTTAAAAGTAGGATTGCTTTTAATTAAAATCATTTAAGATTTTTGTATTTATATGTTCTTTTTAAGTTAAAAATTGAACAGTTGTTAAAGATAAAATTTCTGTTGCCTCTGAGTTGGTGTGGTTGGAGTATAGTGGAAATGACCTCTACTTGGGAAATGAGAGTATGAGTTGTGATTTTCTCATGACCAGCCACATAATCTCTTGCCAGTCACCTTATATCTCTGGATGGGCTTTTGTTTCTTCACCTGTTCTAAAATTTTATGACAATTTTTATTTTTATCACCAACATAGCTAATTGAGGCATTTTATATATATAAAATTTTATGGAGAGCTTTTACATGTTTTTGCTGTAGTTCACCCAGGTAAATTAATATCTGAATTTCTCATGTAGCATGAATTTATGGCAGAAAGTGTAATTTGTTGGGTTACACATAGATTCTTTTATAGACAATTCATAATACTAAATAAAACTCATTATCCAGAATAAGAGAGTAAATAACAGTAAGTGATTGCCAGAGTGTATTGAGGGTTTTTTATGTGCCAAGCCCTGTTCTTAGATCTCTGTATGTGTTCATTTATACCTCATGTGAAGATGAGAGACTAGTTCCAAATTGTATTATCTAGATGGGTAGAACTGGTATTAGAACTAACTTTTGTCTTCTTAACTCATGCTTTGTTATGCAAGCCCCACCCCCTAATTTGAATGCCATTTCCCTGATATCTGCATAGGTTATCAATTGTGAAATGTACTAATATACATAACTGATGTTATTTCATCTTTGTAGCACTCTTTGAAACAGTGTTTTACAGATGAGTAAACTGTGTAACACATGTGGGAAGTGATGAGCCTGGACTGAAATTCTTTTCTTTTCCTCCAAATTCTGTATATTTGCACCATGCCATTATTTTCAGCAAACAGAGGAAAGCAAATTCTGAGTTTCTTGAAGTGGTCGAAGTACTTTATTTTTTCCCCTTTCATTTAAAGCACATGTGGCATACATGTATATAAGATATTTATTTATACTTATTTTGGCTTAGCTCTTTGTTTTTACTCGTCTTTGTGGCGTTAGTTTGGATGTGTCTTTCTCAGGGGTTTTTTACTTACATTCAACGCCCTGCTTAGGGACTAGGTCAGTTTTCCCACTTATTATTTGAAACCCTCAGAAGATCAGGTGATTGTTTTTACACTAAACATTCATAAGCCTTTATTTGTGATTTATTTTGAAAAGAATCAGAGAACAAAATTAAATTTTTATCGAACCCAACAAAATATGATTCATAGGTTAAAAATCATGTGGAAAATGGACAAAGGATAAAGAACAAGAGGAGTTAGCAGCATAATCTGAAGAGACTGAAGAAAATATATTTTATTTGTAGGTGAGATGCCCCCTCCTATGAAGAGTCATAATCTGGCTAATCTTCTTAATATAATAACTGTGCGATTCTCAAACCATGTCTCTCTTTGACAAGATGGGCAAGCTCAGATAGAGCTTAAACTTCTCACCCTCAAGTCAGAGGCTTAGGGTTCACGTTCAGTCTCCAACTTGAATCCTTTATGGTTTTGAATGGCAGTGTGTTTTTCTTAAGGTCTTGTGCGTGTGTGTTCTTTCCTTGCTAGAGCTCTGGAAAGGGGCGTAGTCCTTATGTGCTCCTCCTACCAGGTGGGGAGGCTTGGGTTTTGCACGCTCTGGCTTCCGTGGGGCATTTGTGAGCTGCCTGATGTATTTGACACCAGTGCGACAGCAAAGAAGTGTGTGAACTGAGCAGTGTGTGGTAGGGCCCAGCTGTGTGGATTTACCTGTATGTCAGACCAAGGAGCAGCAGTTAGCCAGACCTGACAGTCAAACACCGAGTACCTTCTACCTCCACTCCAGAGAGCATTTTAATGTTCTGTGTGTTTACTGACTAGTTGGCATTTGACACAAAAGAAGTTGTCAGAGCTGGGCTGTTTTTTATTTTTCCCCTCTTCACTCTTTAGTGCGCTGGTCTATGAGAGTTTCCTCCAATACACACTGCATATTACAAAGATACCCATTTTCCAAAACAAAGTAAAGAATCATGGCATCTGCATTTTTATACTGAATTTTACATTAAGAATTAGTAAGTAATATGTTTGAGTTAATAATAGGTAATGTGTTGAATAGGCAATCTGTTGACCTTGTTTAAAAATGAAAACAGTACACCTGGAATGTTTTGAATAGCATTGTTTCACCCATACCCCTTTCCAGTCATTTCTCACCTCTACCTCATAGGCAACCATGGTGGTCACATATCTTTTATGTTTCTGTATGCACATGGAAGCAAATAGCCTGTCTTTTGTCTTCTGCTTCCTGAGATATTCTGGAGAGCTCTTCCTTTTGCTAAGGGAAACTTTCTTATTCTTGTTAACCGTTGCAGTGTATCTCATTGTACATTGGATGTACCATGGTTTATTTTGCTATTCTCTGTGGATGGACACTTGCATTGTCTCTAATCTTTTTGTTGAGTTGAGATTACATTTACATACCAAAATACTCATTCTTTTAAAGTGTACAATTAAGTGTTTCTAGTATGTTTCCAAGCTTTATTCCTACAAATAGTGCTCCAGTGGGTAAAACTTGCACACACATTCTCCTGAACATCGTACAAGTATATCCAAAGAAAAAAATCCTCAGAGGCGGGATTTCTGAGCCAATGGGCAAACACATTTATATTTGGATAGGAATTGTTGGTTGCTGTCCGTTGGTATTGTACTAATTTGCAGTCTAGAGTATGAGAGGACTTTTTCTCCATAGTCGTGCTCGGAGTGACTTTGCCTTTTTATAAAGCAATTTTAATTCTTAAGAACTATGTGTAGAGTTCATGAACTACCAGTTTAATCTAATCTTAATTCCTGATTGAGTTCACCAAGGTGGAGATGACCCAAAAGTTCTTTTTAAGTCCATAAATATTATTGTTTATAATTGATCTCATTAGTTAATTGGTAAAATTGTAGGTAGGCTGTGAATGTTGATACACAGAATAGATTACAGATGTGTGGTCTTAAGTGGAGTGACTTCTGGATCCGCATTCTTGCCTGCCATGTAGATATAATGTTGCTCACAGTATCAAAATTAACATTTCCAGTGGAAAGAGACCATTTATATTCTCCTTGTTCTATAGTAGGGACATTCCTGTAGAATTTTATCCTTTTGATACAGCTTTCCAAGTTCTAATGTTTTATTGCCTGTCTGATACACTGGACTTCAACTGAGCTGGGGAGTAGGTTGTTTTTGTAATGATATAGCTTAAGTATTAATTATAAATAGAATTTCAGCCTCCAGTGATGCCTGTTGATCTATGGAACAGGTCTCTTGCTCTTTATTCTCATTAAGGTAGAGGCTTTAATTCCTTAGAGGTGTTGACCTTTGTGATCCTTTTTATACACAGATTAGCCTTATAGACTTGCCTGAAGAGATCTTCAGGTGGTATGTATGTATGTATTTATTTATTTATTTTAAGGTGGTATTTATAAGGCGTAGCCATTTCAAGTTTTGAGTTTTCATGTCCATTTGAATTATTCAAGGATTTTAATAATGGGTTAAATTCTGTGAGGGGGCATTTAAGTATCCTGCCTATAAAAAGGACTGGTAAAAGATTCATAGGAAAATACAGGCTTTCCTGAGGTCGCAGTGACAATTGCGATATAGTTTTGATTAAATTTATGATGAAGTGTATAAATACATAAGTATATGCATGAAAATATCATTAGTTCTTTCTATGCCCCAAATAATAGCTGATGTTGAAAACAGATAGGCCACTTAACCAATGAATTTATCTAAACAAATGGTTTCTGTTTGTATTCTAGATTCTTCATAAAGGAAAACTATTAGTAGTTTAACTTTTAAGCCAGTCTTACCATTATAGATGAGAAAATACCTTGAGTCCAAGCAGGAAGCTTTTATTAAATAAATAGATCAGACTTTTGTATGAGTAAACTTGAGTGTTTTGCCTCTCTTAGATCAACAGGTTGTTATATTTCTATTCCTTTTTTCTTTATTTACTTGGGATAATTTGCAGAAAGATACAGAAAGATTTAAGTTTGGCCCAAAGGGTGTTTTCTCTGGACTACTCTGTGATAGGTCTGTGAAAGAAGGCTTCTTTATTGGGGTAGGAGAGGGTGATAGGTTCCCTGTGTCTGGTTGAGCAGGTTGCTGACTGCATATAAAGACAGTGTCCACTGGAGCAGGTGGGGGCTAAATTCCAGTTTGTGTTCCTCAAGCCATGCCCCATGGAACAGGGCTACAATGAACCACAGCAAGGCATACCATTTTGTTATTCTTACAAAGGTGTTGATAACAGCCTGAATATGTGTCTTTTTATTTCTTTTATTTGAAAATCAGTTGTTTCCACCTTTTCTGTTTTTTCTCCTTTTGAGAAATTTTCTGTGGTATATAGATAATTCCTCTATGAGTGTGTGTCTTTATACACACACACACACACACACACACACACACATAATGCCATTTATATGCCAGGTGGACTCTCACTCTCTGTCTGTCGTGAGTACACACACACATACACACCCACACCCACACACAGACACACCCACATGTGTTAGGTATTCTTTGAAAAAAAATCCCTCCGAAGGAGGACATCACCTTATATATATTCGATTCTTTATGAAATAACTTCATAATATGGGGTCCTCTCTTAGTCACTTTGTTTGAACAGCATGGTACTGTTCTGGAAGACTTGGAAATGGCCTCAGACAGTGCTAGCTGTGGATGCTTGAAAACGTTTCTTCATAAAATTAGAAAAGAAAAGAAGCGAAAATGCTTAACACGGATTTAGTACTTATTCTAGAAATGAAAGATCACGTTAAAAAAGTAACATGTAAGTGGATACTGTATCAAATAAACATTTATAGGATGAATAAATCTTCCAAATATCCTGACATTGTGTAAATGGATACTGTGGTTTGATTTGCTGTCTCCAGTGTTCGTGTGATAGAAGGATTCAGAAACTGCTGTGTCTCAAGCAGACTATACAGAAAGGAAGGTTTGCTCTGGAAAACTGTATAAGGTTTCTCAAAGAGTAATTCTAGTGATGAAAAAGACCCTGGTGTCAAAGAAACATGTCAAGATTGGTGAATCAAATTGTTCATGGCATATGAGAGTGAATAAAACCATTATTTCTGAATTAATGCTTTTATACAATGTGTAATTTAAATGTATATAATTAAATTAATACATTTTATAATAGGCATTTGGCTAATTTCTATCTCTAAAAGTTTCTACATTCAGGTTGGCTAAGTTTGTCTTGATACTGTCTTACGGGAAAAATTAGGGATTGTCTTACATTCTGATGACTTTATATTCAGTCACCTATATTCATTATTATTTCTAAACAGAAACTGAGGCTCTTGGAAGAGCTCGAAGATACGTGGCTTCCTTATCTGACCCCCAAGGATGATGAATTCTATCAGCAGGTAAGATCTTTTCCTATTTGTATCAATTTGTATTGATTTGTTGTGATCTGTGAAACCGCTGTGGTCTGGAGAGGTTAAATGAGAATGAAATGATCTGATTTGGTCTTCCAGTTCACTCCTCATCACCCACAGAACATCCCAGTTTCTTCCGATCTGTTTTCTGCTGTAAACTTAGGGCTTTGGCACAGTAGACTGCTTTCTTTGTCCCCAAACGTTCCATGCTTGCTTTTACTTCCTTGCCTCTGCTCCATTCTGTTTGTTTTGCATAGAATATCCTTTTGCCCCTTCCCTCATTGCCAGATGGCTAAGACTTCACTTACACATTACCTTCTTTGTGAAAGTTTCCTTGACTTACTTTACCTAAAGTAGAATCGGCCGCACTCTCTTCTGTGCTACTTGGACCTTGTAAATACCTCTGTCATGCCTATCACGTTGTATTGCAGTTATGGCATTCCATGTCTTTTTCCCTGAAGTAGTGGTAAAAACCTCAACAAACTGATTGTAGCAAAAGGGGAATTTATTGACTTAGATTAGACTAAGATAGATGGACTTAGATATCTAGGAGTATAGGGCTGAATCCAACTTCTCAAAGGATGTCATCTAGATCCCTGCTTTTCTCTGTGTTGTGGTTTGGCTCTCCCCTGTGTGACTCCATGCTGGTTAGGCTCTGACCTGCTAGCGTACCTAGGAGGAGTCTGACAGCCCAAGGGGTATGTGGTTTTAAGCACATGGGATCTTAGAAGAAGGTAGCCATTTCTTTTTTTCTGGTTCCATCTGATTTTCCTGGGAGTGATCTTTGGTTAGAATCCTGTGCCAGTCATTGCGTTCCTGAACCAGTCATTGCGTTCAGGAGTGTGAGATACTCCCATTTGCCCAGCCTCGTTCATGCACCCCCTTGTGGAGCTAAGTTCAGGTAGGACCATGTCCACTCAAACTGCATGGACTGTGAGTTGGATATGGATGATTCCCCACAGGGAAATTGGAGTCCTGTTCCCAAGGAGTGAGAGGAAGTCATGTTGGGTGGGCACTAATAGTCCACATTCATCTATTCTTTCCTACCAAAATGTAAGCTCTTGGGGATAAGAATTGGGCCTCTCATCTTTGTTTTTCCAGCACCTAGCAGGCACTTGTATATGATGATTCTTGGTAACCGTGGGAGGGAGACAGGAAAGAAGAGGTTTATCCATCTAGCATTCAGGTCCCTGGACCTCCAGTTCACTCTCAGTTCCAGGACGTGTCCTTCACTGGATCAGTCCTCTTCTGGATTGCTCTAGTTTCTCCTTTTTGTCCCTCTTTCTTTTTTTTTTTTTTTTTTAAAGATTTTATTTATTTATCTGTTAGAGAGAGAGAGAGCATGAGCACAGGCAGACAGAGTGGCAGGCAGAGGCAGAGGGAGAAGCAGGCTCCCCGCTGAGCAAGGAGCCCGATGTGGGACTTGATCCCAGGACGCTGGGATCATGACCCGAGCCGAAGGCAGCCGCTTAACCAACTGAGCCACCCAGGTGTCCCTGTCCCTCTTTCTTAATCCTTAGAGCTATAGCCCATTTTCCAACCAAGACATAAATCTGACCATGTCACCCCCCTGCTTCAAACCTGGTAGTGGCTGCTCCTTGCCTGGCTCTTGCCTTTCTAGTCTTATGTCCCCAACTCTTTCATCTTGTTACCTGCACTGGTCTTTGGCAGGAGCTCAGACTAGCCAGGCAGTCTCCTGTTTTGGGCCTTCATGCTATATCCTCTGCTGCCTCGCCTCCTCCCTCCCTTGGTGAACTTCTGTTACCCGTGAGCAATGTGTCACCTCTTGTAGGATGTCCCTGACACCTCCGCAGTGTGGAGACTTGTCTCTGCTTCCTCTTGTGTGTACCCGTAGCACTTTACATGCGCCTTTATTATCTCTGTGATTTTATTTTTACGCTTGTCTCCCCCATGCTCTGTGCTTTGTTTAGTGCCTGGCAGGTAGGTGGCTGGTGGGTGTTGCATTAATTTCCTTGGATGGGCGCGTGAATTAATGCATTCATTTGTTAATTTAAAAACCAAGTTATGTAATAATGTTTTGTATGCTTTTAATTTTGTTTTTATACACACAGCCCTCTTCCCCAGGGAGGTGGCATCGGGCAAGGTTTGCAGGGTATATACAGAAATGTTGTATGCCAGCATGGTAGGGTTTTATCTTTTGAGCTTTTCTGTTTTTCCAAATTGTCTTAAATGAACATGTATTCTTGGAAGTCAGAAAAACAAAACAAAAACAGTTATCCAAAGGACCCTTAAAACAAATAAACCCACAAAATACGATCAGTTCTTAAATCCTTATTACTGTTTTTATAGATAGAAGCCATCTGGTACATGGTTACGCTCACTGTTGTAAAGCAGCTTCTGAGCCTTTCGGCTTTGGTAGGGTGCAAGTAGTGGTAGTACATGAAGAATTAAACACAGAGGTTATCAGCCACCGTGCACAGAGCCAGTCCTACACCGGGGGATAGAAGCAAACTCAAAGGCAAACAACAACTATCAAGGCTGTTCTTTTACCTTTCCAAGACCCACAACAAGTCTGATACCAATATCTAATCACCTTAAGTGCACCTTGTAATAAGGGTTAGTGTTTCAAGAGACTTTTAGTAAAGGAAATCTATTCTCTTGAAAGACAAAGTGAAAATACTTTTTTAATAACATGAATAAATAGAAAGTTTGGATTGACTTGGGGTCCCTTAAACAGGCCCTGGCCACAGGAATGCCCATCCAGCTGCCAGTCACAAAAGCAAGACTTTTTCGCAGCTTCCTTGTTGGGTGTGTGTGTTGACCCTTACAGTGTGGAGTTCAGTCCTCACAACTCGCTTGTGCATTTATGCCACAAATGTTCATTCTTAAGCTTTCAGTGTTCGAGGTAGGTATGATCTTCCTCTTCTTAGAAATTTCTCTTTAGATCCACACAAAGCTCTGTATCTGAGCAGCAGAGGTGGTCCAAGCCCACATTTATCAGACTCTGAAGGCCTCTGCTCTTTCTGCTCCGTTGTGTGCCTCCCAGAATACCGTGCTCAAATTCAGAACACCTTCAGAGACATTTTTTGGTTTCATCTGATAAGACCGTGGAGAAAAAATGAAACAACAACAAAAAACCCAAAGTAGAAAAGTAGAGAGAAACTTCTGTAGGTTCACCACAGAGCACAAAGAAATGAGGAACTACATAGTCCCAACACAAACCCGGGCTTCCAGATCTATGAGTGCTACCTCTCGTATCCAGAGAAAACGCCTCTCTCCTCAGTATGCCCCCTTGCTTTCGATTACTGTGTACTTTCCATGCACTGTGTTGTTTTTGTAGATGTTTGTAAGAAGAATGTTCTGGACGTAGGAAAGAGCAGAGCCCCAGAGGTATCTGAGGAGGCGCCCCCAAGGCCAACACGCCTGGAGCAAAGTGAGAGAGTTGAGAACAGAAGGGATGAGGTCAGAGAGCCATGGCCCGATGATAATGGGAACTTGCTGTCTTTGCCTAGTATGTCGGCTGTGACTCTGAATGACATGAGAAGCTGTGAGAGGGTTTGGAACACATGTGTGACAAGTTCTGAGTCACATTTTGGTGAGGATCCATTTTCTAGGATCTCCTGCTGTCCATTCTCTTCTCCAGGGGCAACCTTCCTTGTGCTGTTTACCAAACAAGAAATCCTGCTGTCCTCCCCTTCCATTGCTTCTTCCCTCATTCAGGTGCCGGGCCCTGGCAGGTCTGCCTTTTCATAAGCCCTCAGAGTGTTTCTTCTTTTCATCCAGGCCATTTATCATCTTAGACCAGCACAGTTTTCCTGTTCTACCTGGTGGTCCTTGTGCCCTCTCCATTACCATCAATATTGTGTTCCTCTTAATATGTCTGACTTGTCGGGGCGCCTGGGTGGCTCAGTGGGTTAAAGCCTCTGCCTTCGGCTCAGGTCATGATCCCAGGGTCCTGGGATCGAGCCCCACATCTGGGCTCTCTGCTCAGCAGGGAGCCTGCTTCCTTCTCTCTCTCTCTCTCTCTGCCTGCCTCTCTGCCTACTTGTAATCTCTCTCTGTCAAATAAATAAATAAGATCTTTAAAAAAAAAATATGTCTGACTTGTCACTCCTTACTTTACAAAGTTTGCTCAGTCCCTCTTCCTGTAAGGTAGAGTTCACCCTCCTCAACATGTCCTCTAAGGCCACTGACCATGTGACCCCAGACTACCTCTCTGTCTCATCTCTACCCGTTGCCTAACATGGAGAGTGACCGTGGACTATCCTGCGGAATTTCTTGCCGCATCCTGGGTCTGCCCCGACCTTTCATCCTTCCATGCCTTTGGGCATGTTATTGCCTGGGCGTGGAGCACCCTTGTCCCCTCTTCTGTCTGGCCAGCATCTACTCACCCCTGAAGACATTGCTGATATATGACCACTTTGGTGAAGATACTGGCAAATGCCACCTGTTTTATTTTCAGAATATATTCAACATGCAGCCACCTCCCTGCACCTCCGGCATCTACCCCGTGGCCAGAGCTCCCGTCGTCTCTTCCTGAGATGTTTGCAAAGCCTTCTGTCTGTTTCCCCACAGTGTCTCTCGCAGTGCTCTTTCTGAAACCTCCATCAGCTCATTCTTCTTTCTTGCTCAGAGGGCTTCCCATCATGTTCAGAGTAAAAGCCGAGGACTTCCGTTTACGCACAAAGCACAGGAAGAGCTGGTTCCCCACTGCTTCTCCCAGCTCACTCCCTGCCTCTGCTGCCCCTCCTCTCACCACCCTGAGCAGCAGGCAAGCACACTGCTGCCCCCCCCACCCCCTGGTCCTTTGCCCTGAATGTTCCCTTTGCCTGGGACTCTCTTTTCCCCTGCCCAAGGTATCCGCGGGGCTTTTGTATCCTCATTTCTTGCATTTCTCTGCTCGGATGTCACTTTATCAAAGGCCCTCTCCGACTAGCCCGTGTGAAGCGGAAACATTCACCGCTGGCATTCTTATCCTACCTAACTGGGATTTCTTATATTCCATAACCCTTATCACAATCTAAAGACTATTTTACTAAGCAAATAATTCAATAATAAATTTATAAAATACTATGGATATGATGAGCCCCACATATCCTCTCTATTTTTTTTTTAAAGATTTTATTTATTTATTTGACAGAGAGAGATCACAAGTAGACAGAGAGGCAGGCAGAGAGAGAGAGAGAGAGAGAGAAAGAGGGGGAAGCAGGCTCCCTGCCGAGCAGAGAGCCCGATGCGGGACTCGATCCCAGGACCCTGAGATCATGACCTGAGCCAAAGGCAGCGGCTTAACCCACTGAGCCACCCAGGCGCCCCGATCCTCTATATTTTTATACCATATACATGAATATGAGCTCCTGGAGAACATATCAGAGTTTCGTTTTCTTCTGTGTTCCCAGCGCCTCATGCTTTGCAAATAGTATGTGCTCAATAAATACATATTCAATACATGAGAATTTTCAAGATTTCCTTCCTGCTTCTTTATTCCGTACTACCACAGTAGTGTTTTCATACTTCCCTCATGATAAGTCTTTCTTTAGCTACTGGTTTTAAATTTTATTTGTACTGTTAAATTATGAGATGCCATGAAACAGGAGCTACATTGTTTTTAATCATTGTATTTATGGCACTTAATGCAGTATCTAGTAGAGAACAGATATTCAGTACATTTTGAATAAACAAAAAATGAACCACTGGATTGGGGCACCTGCGGGGCTCAATCGGTTAAGTGTCCTGACTCTTGATTTCAGCTTCGGTCTAGATCTCAGGGTCGTGAGTTCAACCCCCACACTGGGCTCCATGCTGGGTATGGAGCCTACTTTAAAAAAACAAAACAAAACAAAAAAACTGAGTGAGTGAATGAACGAGCAGACATCTGTGGGTCACTTTGTAGCAAACTACATGTTATCCCAAGAAACTCAGCTGTGGTAGCTGTAGCAGGGTGAGTGGAGTGACCTCAGAGTGGAGAGCCTACTTGGAGACAGCTCAGCATCAGGCAGCAGAAGGTTGGATGTGTCCAGCCCACTTGTCTTGGGATGGCTACCAAGTCATAAGCATGTTACAATGAAAATTGTATAGAAAATGTTATGACTGTTAATGTATACATTTACCAGCGAAATCTATTAACAGCCAGACTAGAAATAGAGTCCCTTGATATCACAACACTTTATTTGTTTGTTTGTTGTTTACTTATATAACATATAATATATTATTTGCCCAGGGGTACAGGTCCATGAATCATCAGGCTTACACACTTCACAGCCCTCACAACACTTTTTAAATGAAATACATTTCCCAAGTCACTTGAAGATTTTAAATTTAATTTCACTCTACTGAGGGTTGAGTTCCACTGGTCTCATTTAGATGAGTCCTGTAAAACTGGTCTCTTATCCATTTAGCAACATGTCTGTCCTCTCTGTATGTTGAAATTCTTTCAGAACCATCCCTTGATATGAGAGGAGAAGCAGTAGAATTTTTATATAATGGCTTAACATAGGTGGAAAATAAAGCTTATTCTCCAGAAAACCTAGCATTCCACATGTTTCGGCCATCGAGAAAGGCCTGGCGTGTTGGTGGTTTGTATCTAAAATACCTTTCCAACTGCATATTAAAAATCATCATTTAGATCATGAAACCTTTTGTAGATCTCAAAAGATATATTAGGTGACCGGACAACTATTAATACAATTGCATGACTCTAAACTTGGCAAAACTTGAATGGAATTCAACAACAAAAAAATTCTGACATATTTGAAAATCTGCCAGCAGCTGTTCCAATTTCTTGTATGATATCTGCTGTTTTAAATGTACCTGTCCAAAATGGAAAGGGAACTTACTTGTTTGCCAGAATGAATTAATATTCAATTATTTAACTTTCAGCTCTTTTCCAGAGTTACTTGTAGTTCTCTTTAAAGAAGTACTACATGGTACTTTTAGGGATCAGGCATTAGTCTAATTACTTGCTAAATAATTAGAGTGGGCATTTAGGATGGGAGATTTTCTTTTTTTCTTTTCTTTCTTTTTTTTTTTTTTTTTGTTGAGATAGTGACCAAATTCACCAGTTCTTATTATTTTTATTTCTTGTGTTAAAATCATAATTTCCTAGAGCATTCAGCAGCATTACAAATGAGATTTAAATTAGAACCAGAAGTTAATATTGAAACATTTTGAAAATTCAGGGTCATCGAAAAGAATCTCTTGGCAAATGTAAGAAATGTAATGAAAATTAAGAAGTTTTGAATGCAACATCTTTTCCCTGACTTTCTTTCTTTTTTTCCCCCTGATTTTCTAATTTAAAAAGCTTTTTACATTTACTTCGACACATTTGAAAAATACATAGACGTCTAAAAAAGAAAATTAAAATTATGCCCAAGTTTGCTACTCAGAGATAACCACTATAAACTTGTGACCATATTTTTCCCCCCCAGTTTTCTTTTCTGTATTTATCTGCAATTTGTTTTCACTTCAAGCTGAGATCCTGTTGTCTCAATATCTGGTTACTAATTTCTTGTTTAATAGTACTTCGTTATTTACATTTTTCACAGAACAGTACATAAATTTTTCTAAAGTATGTTACTTTAGTATTCCATCCCATGAACGTACCATTTTACCTCTAATCCCCTGTTGGATATTTCGGTGGTTTTTAGCTCTTAATTATTATAAAAAATGTATGACGAATGTCTTTGTAATCTTGGTACATTTCTCTATTTCCCTGTGATAAATTCTTAGAAGTAGGATAACTGGGTTGAAAGATATGCGCATACTTAGGTTCTGGTGAATTTTGTCCAACTAGCCGTAAGCAAGGTTGCAATAATTTGCATTCCTAATTGTAGACTATCAGAATATTTGATTTTGCCTCACCAGCAATGTGTATTACTATGATAAAATTTTATTTTTTGTAAATTTTATAGGCAGACTAAATTAAATACAATTTAATACCAATTATGATAATTTACATTTTTTCCTGACTTCAGTGCAGTACATTTTTTCTATATTTAGGAGTCTTCTCTGTTAATTTATGTGTGAATTTCTTTTCTGATATGTGTTATGTATATGTGTGTGTGTGTATACATACATATATTTATCTATTTATATATATATTTAAATTTGGAGAGGTTCTTTATTAAGAATATTAAGACCAGGGCGCCTGGGTGGCTCAGTGGGTTAAAGCCTCTGCTTTCGGCTCAGGTCATGATCCCAAGGTTCTGGGATCAAGCCCCACATCAGGCTCTCTGCTCAGCAGGGAGCCTGCTTTCCTTTCTCTTTCTCTGCCTGCCTCTCTGCCTACTTGTGATCTGCCTGTCAAATAAATAAATAAAATCTTAAAAAAAAAAAAAGAATATTAAGACCATTTTTGCCATCTAAATTGCAAATAGTTTTTTCCAGTTAGTGTTTGCCTTCTTATTTTATAATTCTTTTTATGCAAAAGTTTAAAATTTTGTACATTCAAATGTATCAATCTTTTAAAAACAATTTAGTGGTGAGCTGTCTGTATGTACAATTTACATACCATAAAATTCACCTTTTAAGATTATACAGTTCAGCAGTTTTTGGTAAATTTGTGGAGTTGTGCAACCACCACCACAGTAGTTTTAGAATAATTTCCAAACCCCCAAAAGATCCTCCTGCCTCTTTTGCATTTGTCGGCCTTCTTTCCCATTCCCAGCCCAGACCCTCACTAATCTGTTTTCTATCAATCTTAGATATTTTTTTATTCTCTTACTCTTAGAAACAAGTCTGAGCATTTATATTTGGGCCAGCCACGGGCTTGGGGATATAGTGAGAATAAAATTGCTACCATGTCCTCCTTCTGGGAGATTCAGTCTTGTGGGACAGATAATTAAACAAATAATAGTTCAAAGAAATATGTAGTTACAGATTGAGAAGTGCTGTGAAAGAGAAATGAGAAGTGTGTGATGCATGATAATGGGGGATATGTATTTGAGGAGGGCAGTGCAGGGAAGGATTCTTTGAGAAAGCGGCCCGCAGGATAAGAAGGGCCTGGCGGGTATAGATTTGGGAGGAAGAGCCTGTCCTGAAAGGAGAGGTGCTGAATGCTGGCCTCTTGAGGCCTGTGGGAAAAGAGGCCCATGTGGTCTGAGGGGAAGGCACTTGAAAGATCAGTTAAAAAAACTTGGGCAGGGTGGGGATACTTTCCCATGTCATTATTATTGTTTTATTTTTAGAATGCTCTTTTTAATGTCAAGGTATTTACATGTGATGCTCATATGGCTATGTGAATTTCCCAGGTGCTTAGAGTTATTATTCCCCTGTGTTAAATCCATCTTCCACAGTCTCCTGCCCCTCTGTATAGTGAATGATGGCTGTAAGCTGTGTGTGTGTATGTGTGTGTGTGTGTGTGTGTGTGTGTGTGTGTGTGTGTTATCTCCAGTCTTCCTCCTCTCAGTCCCAGAGGGAGTGCTTTCCCAAATAAAGTTCTTGGGAATTATCTTACTTTTCATTAATATTTTATACTGAGGATTATTTAAAGAACCCCAGAATCGTTAAGGAAGTATGGAGACATTTCCTTCTTAACCACTGCCTTTGGTTAGACGTGCTTTAGGTGTGCTGAGGCCTCAGGGACTTGCTCAGAGAATAACCAGTTTAGTGATAGAATTAGAGTTACTGCTCATGGCTCCAGAATATTCCATTGCTGCTTACTAGATGACATTGCTCTCTTCATGAGTGGCATAAACAGGAAGTAGGATGTTTCTCTTTTTATTTTTCAAATGGGATAAACGAGTATAGAAGCTATAAATCCTAAATGCTTCCCTGACAGTCCCAATGGCCATTCAGAGTGGTGTGCCACATAACTCTCCTCTCTGTCGCTTTAAATTTATGATCACACATCTCAGATAGTCACTCTGAGAATCAAGGCAATCCTACTGCACTTTCCTAGTAAGATCATTTTTCCATATGCAGCCTTGATGACTTCATTTTTCTTCTGTGTGCATAGAAGTCCCATGTCCCTTCTATTTCCTGCATTCTGGATCAGGCAGAATGGGCTAGATAATGCTGTAGTAACAGACATCCCTCAAATCTTCCCCCTGTGCTATTTTTTACTCATTCTACATATCATTTGTGGGTTGGCAGAGAATCGCCACCCATGAAAGTAGTAACTTGGAGATCTATGTAGCTACCAGCTGGTGACTAGCCAAGAAGAGCGTTTCAGAGGGTGTGGTACTGGCAACGAAGCGATAGCCATCATTTTTCTGGACACAAACAGTCACATGTTTCATCCAACATGAGGGGGCTAGGAAGCGTAATTCCCCACATTGCGTCCAAAAAGCTGGGTGATGGCAGAAGAGTCCAGAACTGTCTGGCAAGCAGCCCACGTGATCAGCACACATTCTTAGCTAGTGATTTGTTTTGCATTTTCACTGCGAAAAATTGGAGTGCTCCTCTCTCTCTCCCTCTAAAAACTCCCTGAAACTTTTACCTGTTTGCCTATTACCAAGTTTACAGTCCTCTGTGAATTTAGATGTTTCTCCTTCCAGTTTTTTTTTTAAAGATCTTATTTATTTATTTGACACAGAGAGAGAGAGAGAGAGAGAGAGAGATCACAAGTAGGCAGAGAGGCTGGCAGAGAGAGAGGGGGAAGTAGGCTCCCTGCTGAGCAGAGAGCCCAGTGCGGGGCTCGATCCCAAGATTGAGATCATGACCTGAGCCGAAGGCAAAGGCTTAACCCACTGAACCACCCAGGCACCCCTCTCCTTCCAGTTGATTCCAATATAGGAAGTATCTTTCTTCTGATCCAAATGGTTTTTGATCATATACTCCTGTCAGTAATAAATGTGAAGCGCATATAGTGGTGTCCTACTAAGTGTTTAAGAATGGGCTGTCTGGGAAGAAATAAACCAGCCTCGATTTTGAGTGTTTCCTGATGTCTGTGGTGTAAATACTTCTCCATGGCCGATTTCAGGCTACCATCTTCACATCAATGAATGCAGGTGGGAAGAAATGTACACAGCAGGTTTCCCAAGGGGATAGGAAGTGACTCCAGCGCACTACCGATAGTTCTCCATAAAATAGATGTATTATCTGTATCCTTGTGTCTGTTTTATAATAGACATGTATATGTGTCTGTATATATTACATGTGTGTATGTGTGTGTATATATCACACATATATGTACACATATTTTAGTAAGGCTTGATTTTTTTTTCTTTAGGTTAAAAACAAAACAGTTCTGCTATCTTCTCCCCACCACCTCTGGCGGGTGGCCACACGAACCCCACATGGTTCATTCACATACTTGCCTTGGGAGACTCCTGCTCTGGCCACTCAAGGATTTTGCTCCTGTAGTTCATGACCCCGTGTCCTACAGCATCCTCCTTTTCCCAAGAATATCCTGGCAGGCTCTGGTGTGTCCCCCCATCTTCCAGTGCTAAAGATGGTCCCCCAATCCGGTATTGGCCTTCATCGACAGCTGTGTTTGTCTGTTCCCCTTTGGAGCGTGACGCCCGAGACAGACATTCAGAACACGGCGCCTCTGCTGCTGCTCTGTCATGCCATCCACAGCTGACTCTCATCTGTGACTCTCATCGCCCCCATTCTGCTGAAGTCGCTCTTGTCGTGGTCATCAGTGATGTCCACGCTGCCACATCTCGGGGAGCATGTCTGTCCTCATCTCACTTGGCCTCCCAGGGGTGGTCGCCTACTCCATCCTTCTTGAAGTGCTCCTGTCTTTTGACTCCTGCATTAATACTCTCCTAGTTTTCTCCCTCAGAGATCTCTTTGCTCCTTTCCTCTGTGACTCAGGAAATGGCTGTGGGCCCCCTTCTGGGTTCACACGATTTCCCTGGGAGGGCCCATTCATTTTTAGGCCTTTAAAAACCACAGCTGTGTGGGGCACCTGGGTGGCTCAGTGTGTTAAGCCTCTGCCTCCGGCTCAGGTCATGATCTCAGGGTCCTGGGATTGAGCCCCACATCGGGCTCTCTGCTTAGCAGGGAGCCTGCTTCCCCCCCTCTTTCTGGGCTCCCCCCTCTGCCTGCCTCTCTGCCTGCTTGTCATCTCTCTCTCCATCAAATAAATAAATAAAATCTTTCAAAAAAACCAAACAAACCCACAGGTGTGCTGACAGCTGCCACCTGGATTTCCAGGTGTGTCTGTGCAGTGCCCCCTCCCCCTCCGCTTCCACCTGAAGATTTTGTAGGTATTTTAATGGTTACAGCTCCAAAATGGAGCTCCTCATTCCTTCCAATTCTTCCACTAACAGTCCGGTTTTATCCTAGTCTTTCTTATTTAAGAAAAATGGAGGAGTGCCTGGGTGGTGCAGTTGGTTAAGTGTCCAGCTCTTGGTTTCAGCTCGGGTCATGATCTCAGGCTCTGCACTTAGCACAGAGTTTGCTTGAGACGCTCACCCTCTGCCCCTCCTCCTTGTGCATCCATGCATTCTCTCTCTCTCTCTCTCTCTCTCTCAAATAGATAGATAAATCTCTAAAAAAAAAAAAATGGTAAGCTGTTTATTCAGTTATTAAATACAGAAACCTGAGAGTCATCCGGAACTGCTTTCCTTTTTTTCACCCTCACGTTAAGTCTGTAAGCACTGCCTGTGCTCTGCCTATAAAATGCGTATTTCACCTTTCCATTTATCTCTGTCTCAGATTTGGACCATTGTTGCTTTTCTCCTCAACGATTGTAATAGCACCTAACAGGATTTCTGCTTTCATGTTTGGCTCTTTCCAGTCTGTGCCCGATATTGTAACTTAGGAGTGATTTTTATAAAATGTAAATCGAATTACTCTTCTCCCCTTGGTTCCTCTAGCGCACTTCGAGTCAAATCCCGATTCCCTGCTTTGACCTGCCAGGCTCTGTGTGGTCCAGCCTCTGCCTTCCCTTCAACCTCACTGCGTGTCACTCTGCCTTTGGCTTTTTTGCTCTAGTAAAACAGGCCTTCTTTATGTCTCTAGAACAGTCTGGTCTCCCTCCTCAGCATCTTTGTGGTTTTTGGTCCCTTCCCCGGGAAACTTTCTCCCCAGCTTGTCACATGGCTGGCACCTCCTTTTCCTGAAGATCCCAGCTTAAAGGCCAAGTCCGTAGAGAGTCTTCCCTCATCTGTGACATATTTCCCAGTGGTTTGTTTCTGTCCTAGTACTTAATGCAATTTGAGATCGCTTTCCCTTATTTATTACCTGATCTGGTAGAAGGCTCTGTGAGGGCAGGAACCTTATCTCTGTCTCATGTTTGTTGGGTGCTCTGGAGACATACATTGAATGGAAAAAATGTATGGAGGAATAAATAGTCTTGCCTTGTTTATCATATAAACGGTAATCATTGAATGAAGATAAAGAAGGAACGAGTCTTAAAAATGGTGCGCTGTACAGGACTGTGGAGGTACTGATCAGATTAAACTTTACAAGAGTAAAAGGTAAAATCCTGTGCTTTGGTTAAAAAAAAAAAGTCCATTTCATTGTGCAGAATCAGGGAACTCTGGCTTGTCACCCATTCATAAGTCCTAGGAGCCAGAAGTGGTGGCTGAACAGGTAATGAAGAATTTATTGCCACTGTGGCAAGAAATCCGTATGTTTCCATATTAGAGGAGGGATCATCTGACAGTATTCTCCTCCAGTGACACCAACAGAATGATCACAGCTTTCTCAATCGCAGTGGACCACCTCGTTTATGCACTCATTCATTCAACATTTACTGAATACATTCTGGGCACTAGTATTGTTGTTGTAAGCAAAATTCTCCAGGCTCTAGTGTTCATGGGACTTGGTAACTAATTCCCAATGAGAAGTGATTTCTCCTTCAGGGAAAGTATCAGAGGAGATAGCAGTTCGTCGTTGATTGGGAGGCAGGGCAATCTTGTGGTTCAGAACTCCCACCCCGGAACCAGACTCAAGCCCAGAGGCTTCAAAGCCCGGTTCCATTGGGTACCAACACTTGACTTTGGGCAAGTGTTTACAGTGTCTCTGTGCTTCCAGATTCCCCTGTAGCAACCAGAGACAGTAACAGTACCACTGCATAAGGCTGTGAGCGGCAAATGAGTCCACGTGTCTAAATCATTTAGAATAATACCCAGCCCTTAGTAAGCACTTAATAAATAGGTGGTAAGCCATTAATTAATAAAATTGGGGTGTCTGGAGGGCCAATGTTTGGAAGACAGATTGACGGCAGGGAGAAGTGGCCGTAGACGGAGCCGGGCAGATCAGAGCACAAATGATTATTATTTTGTTTATAGTAAAGATGAATCCCTTGAGCTGGCACTTGAAAATCTTGACCGGATGGTCGATGGCCTTTGTTTCACGTGACCTTCCACATGAGGCTGGAGAGATACGGGTCCTGTTCAGAAATGTTACCTGCCAGTTGTTTGTTTGTTTGTTTGTTTTTCCCCCTCCGAAACGCTGACAGAGCATCACAGTTCTGGAAATGATAAACTCCCAGCGCTCCACGAGCTCCTCTTTTTTTTTTTTTTTAAGATTTTATTTATTGATTTGACCGACAGAGATCACAATTAGGCAGAGAGGCCGGCAGAGAGAGAGGGGGAAGCAGGCTCCCCGCCGAGCAGAGAGCCCGATGTGGGGCTCGATCCCAGAACCCTGAGATCATGACCTGAGCTGAAGGCAGAGGCTTAACCCACTGAGCCACCCAGGCGCCCCTGAACCCCTCTTCTTGCTTCGGTTTTGTTTCAGTGGCAGCTGAAGTACCCGAAACTGATTCTCCGCGAGGCGGGCAGCGTCCCCGAGGAGCTCCACAAGGAGGTGCAGGAAGCCTTCCTCACGCTGCACAAGCACGGCTGCTTCTTTCGGGACCTGGTCAGGATCCAGGGCAAAGACCTGCTCACGCCCGTGTCGCGCATCCTCATCGGCAACCCTGGCTACACCTACAAGTACCTCAACACCAGGCTGTTCACGGTGCCTTGGCCGATGAAGGGCACGAGCCCCAAGTACGACGAGCCAGACATCGGGGCCGCCTGTCAGACCTTCCTCAAGCTCAACGACTACCTGCAGACAGAGACGGTCCAGGCTTTGGAAGAACTTGCGTGCAAGGAGAAAGCCAACATCGATGCCGTGCCCGTGTGCATAGGTCCAGACTTCCCCAGGGTCGGGATGGGGTCCTTTGACGGGCAGGACGAGCTGGACATGAAGAACAGAGCCGCCTACAACGTCACTTTGTTGAATTTCATGGATCCCCAGAAAATGCCCTACCTGAAGGAGGAGCCTTACTTCGGCATGGGGAAGATGGCCGTGAGCTGGCACCACGACGAGAATCTGGTGGAACGCTCGGCGGTGGCCGTGTACAGCTACAGCTGTGAAGAAGGTACAGTGCACTCCGGGGACACACAGCCCTGGAGGCTCTGGAGGCGTGTGTGTGTGTGCATGTGTGTGTGTGTGTGTACACGTGCAAGGGTGTCGCGTGTCTTTCCTCAGTTTGCGACCCCCAGGTATCTGCAGAGCGTACATCTTCTCATCTAGCACTCTTGTCTCGCTCATTGCCACACTGGGCTCCCATCGAATATTTCTGAGCGTAAGCACTGCTGTCACTTCGTCTTTCTCATGCCCGGGAGAGCCACGTCTTGGTTTCACACAGCCAACTGCCTCTCCGTACAGCTCGGCGTACACTGTACAGTTGCTATAATTAACTTGCTGATAAAGGGCTGGGAAAACAAAAAATCTGTCAAATCTTTCCAGGTTCCCACAGGTGCACATTTCCAGCCTTGCCAAAATACTCTATTGTGGTTGACATCACTGTCTTGATGGGAGTGATTTGTCAAATACGGACTTGTTCTTGGCTTCACAGAGATTTGACTACTGTCCTTCCTTGCCAGAAACAGTCGAAGTGGGTTCTGTAAGCAGACAGTCGCCTGTTTTTAAAGAAAACGCTCCAGCCTTCCCCCTCCACCCCCTCCCCCAAATCAGCTCTGCAGTTTTAGACCTAAAAGGGGTGCTGTGGGCAAACTTGTCCTTGAAGTTTCTGAAATTTGGCCCCCTTGGAACAGAGATCAGAGGCTACCTTTTTTGTGGCCTCCTGGAACTTTCCTCCTTCTTTTGTTCCATTTCTGTGTGTTTAGGGTCTCCATTGTTTTTCAGCCCGGGGATATAAAAAGACAGTTGAGCAAATCCAAAACAAAACAGTTGAGGGCATGCATGACCATTGCTGACTTTGTTCTTTGCCCGATCATTTGACAAAGGAATACAAGACACCAGTATTAGCTTTGCTGTCTCTTTATCTCTTCTACCTGTTTATTGAAAGATGCTTGGAAAACCAGAGTTCTAGACATCCCATCAGGGAACGAACTGGAGCTTTGGAGGGTCTGTGCCTTCCGAAAACTGTTTTTTTTTTTTTTTTTTTTTTGTTTTTTAAAGATTTTATTTATTTATTTGACAGAGAGAGATCACAAGTAGACGGAGAGGCAGGCAGAGAGAGAGAGAGAGAGGGAAGCAGGCACCCTGCTGAGCAGAGAGCCCGATGCGAGACTCGATCCCAGAACCCTGAGATCTTGACCTGAGCCGAAGGCAGCGGCTTAATCCACTGAGCCACCCAGGTGCCCCCGAAAACTGTTTTTTAATTGGAGGTCATTATCGCTTTGTATGCTCTTTGTTTATGAAAATGACTGCTTTATGAAAGGGGTTTTAAAAAGAAGTTCTCATGATTCTCTTTAAATTTCTTCCCATTTCCCCATCTCCGACATTTCCTCAGGACAGCTAAAATATCTTCTAGCTTTACCTCACGTCTTCAGCCCGGAACAAGGAACTAGTTTAGTGGTTGGAAATTTCACCAGTTTCCCTGGCACCTCAAATAATGATGCTGACCTAAGAAAATTGCTTGAAGGGGATTTGATGCTGTCCTAATGGAAAGAACTGAGATCCTCTGATCTTTACTAAGGCGTTGCCAGGGATTTAAGAACGATCACATCCAAGAACTCTGGTGGGAAGGAACAATGGATCCCGTTTGTTAGTTTCCTTCTGAAGCAGGCAGCTCTCTGAAGCCAAGGCCGTTGAGGCCGTGGTATGTGATAGCTCAAACCATGACAAAGATGTCTTTGTGCTCCCACCTCCTCTCAGCCCTACAGTTTAATAGTCCTTTTGTACTCCCAGAGCGTGGGTGCTCGAGTCTTTTTTGAAACCTAGAATATTGTTCAGAAAGGAATTTAAATTTTGAATGAATGCTTTCTGTGGTCGGGAGTAGTTAAGACTGATAAAGTATACAAGTATACATAAACACATAAAGGTTTATCCTTGCAACTGTCATCTGGAGGAGGAATTGCGGAATTAGAATCCGTAAGAGCAGCGGGATTCCTTTGTTCTCTTAGAACAAATCCCAGAGAATCCCAGAACTCCATCTAATAATAAAAACTGCAGCGCTGGGAGCTCTCATTTATTGAGCACCTACTCTGTGCAGAGTGTTGATATAAGCATTCACACGTATTAACCTGCTTTCTTTTTATAACAGCCCTGTCAATCAATACTGCTATTTCCTCATTTTACAGGTAAGAACACTGAGGCATAAAGGGATGATTAACTTTTCCATGGGTATGTAGCTAGTAATCAGCAGAGGTGGGATTCGAACCCAGACATTCTGGCTTCAGAGTTCTAACAGTTAAGGCTAACTGCCTTAAGAGCATATTTTCCTATTCTTGCAGTATGGCTCCCTCTGGCATTTGGGTTTTTAAAATATCCACCTCTGGAAAGGTAAAGGGAATGTTCTCCTTGCTCTCGCTAGCAGGTCCAGTATTCTCTGCCCTCTGCCTGCCACCTCTCTTCTCTCCCCCTGCAACATCTGCTTGTAGCTTCCTACACATGCTCTCGGGGTTGGAATGCATTAGATAAGCTTATTCTGTGAAATGGAACCTCTCTCTGGGTCTCCAGTTGTGTGTGTGACATCGAGTCAGATGATTTCCAAAGCAAGTGCCTTGAAACTTTTTGACAAGTGATAGGTTTACCTCTCTAGCCTCCCTGTAATCCTGCCAGAGGTATGGTAAAGGTGGCCTCGAAGAGAGCCATTTGGGTTAAAAATCATGGTCGGGCTTAGGAAGGGCTTAAAGCTGGCAAAGAGAATGGGAATTTCAGACCATGGTACTGTTTTCTGAGTCTCTGAACATGTTTGCCAGGCAATTGCTAAGGGAAGTTCAGTTGGCTGTTCTAGACAGTAGGGAGGCTCCAGAGGTAAACCAAATGCCCTTTTTGCCTTGAAAGGACAGGTAAAGTAAAGTGTGCTCCTGTGATTGTAATTAAGCCATCAGGAAATGTGAGACCTGGAAAGAGACTTTTGAAATCACCTTGTTCAAGCATCTCATTTTGTAGATGAAGACACTCAGGCAGGGAGAACGGCAGTGACGTGTTCAAGGTCACGTAGTTCCCTAGCGACAAGGAAGTGTGACATGCCACAGGAGTTCATGTAAAATGCATTGGGAGTTCAGAACAGACGAGATTACTTCCTGCTGAAATTAAATTCAGGTGAAGCTTAAGATCCTTCAGGACTTTGCTCTCAATACCTTTTCCCATTGAAATCTTTCTGTAGATTTATAATGAGCCAGTCATCCCTCTTTGGTTTATTTCTGTGAGTGGAGGTCATTGAGAAGTAATTTGTATAGGATACGTGTAATTATATACTAAATTCATTGGCTTCACAAGCAGAGCTAGTTAATAGATATCCCCAGTAAGAAGATTGAAATGGTACAACATTTAATCAGGAATGGCTTCAGGGAATCGTGTGTAAATTGGCAGAGTATTTGATTTTCCAGTGCTGGCTTTGCCGGCAATGCTCGTTACTCTTGGATCTTAAAAACCAAAAAACCCCAAACATATATACACACATGTGCACAAATTCTATCAGAGAACACATGAACAACTCCTTGTTTAATGTAGTTCTACACCTTGTTCTCTGACTTGAATACTTTCAGAAGGACCAGGTAAATAATCATTGGTTACTGTTTTTTGTACATTTGGAAGGAAACGCTTTCTGCAACATTGTCTTTCTAGGAAAAGCAATTCTTAAGAATTTTCACTAGTGCCAAGTATTGCAGATTCTTCGTATTGTTTCCCAGATTTCCCAGGGAGGGTGAAAGGAGGAAAAGGGAGAAAAGCCAATCCATGATGGTGAGTATGCAATTCTCTGATTCTGCTGAAAGCAGAGACTTCGTAATAATTTTCTTAGATTCTAGGACTCCCATTTCATGTCTTTGACTCAGGAAAAGTTGAATTCATTTAAGGCGAGAAATTCGTTACCGTACTTTACATTGAAATGAGTAGCTTCATCTTCCTTAGCTCATCTTTGGCAGCATGAAAGGTTAGACAGTAACTGCAGCTAGGAGTTTGGGAGCATTCATAATTGAAAAAAAAAAAATGCTGTGATATTTAATGTTTTCCCATGATTCCTGGCATCCCTGTCTGAGGTCTCAAAGCTTGTTTGACTTTGCTTCATTGTATCATGCCATGTGCTGTTTTGTTTTTTTTTAAAGATTTATTTATTTATTTTAGAAAGCAAAGTGGGGAGGGGCCGAGGGAGAGGGAGAGAGAGAGAAAATCTCAAGCCGTTCCACTACACGTGGAGCCTGACTGACTCGGGGCTCATAACCCCAAGATCATGACCTGAACTGAAATCAGCAGTTGGATGCCCATCCGACTGAGCCACCCAAGCATCCCTGTTCGTTATTTGTGAAGTCACTTACATTGTTCAGTAAAACTCGTTTGGTGGTCTCAGTCACATTTAATCCCTGTGGAAGTATTTATGCATTGAAGAATAAGCATCTGCTGTTTGGCAAGCACTCTTCTAGATGCTGAGCTTACAGCCACCAGCAAAAATCCCTGTCCTCACAGAGCTTATGTTTTAGCAAGGAGAGAGAACACAAATGAACAAGAAGGTTGTAAACAAGGGGGAGGCACAGGTGTACAGTTTTAAGTAGGAGAGTAGGCTTCCTTATGAAGGTCATGTTTGAGCTGAGCCTGGAAGGAGAGAGTGAGTGGGAGGAGACCAGCCTGGGTAGAGGGAATATGGAAGGCCCAGAGATGGAACGTGATGTTGAGGTATTTCAGAAGCAGCAAGCAGGGGTAGAATTGAGTGAGAAGAGGGGGAGTAACAGCGGTGAAGACGGAGAGGAATGACTAAGGGTGCAGAGTGGGCGGAAGCTATTACAGAAGTAATACTGTAACACAAGGTACTGGGCTTGTCTGTTGCATGGCATGAAATAGGAGCCATTGTGGTTTTGAGTGGAAGGAGGGAGGCAGCGCTGGAAGTAGGAGAAAGAGGCGATGGTCATAATCCAGAGAAGGGGGGCCGGATTAGAAGAGGCAGAGGTGATGAGGAATGTTTGTATGATGTCACCCATCTTTTCACTGGTGAAGAGTGGCAGTGTTCAGTGCTGGTGAGAAAAGAAGACCTACAGTGCCATCTCCCAGTTGTCAAGGGAAGGCCAGCCAACAAGGGGATGGCTGATTTCCTCCCCCCTCCCTCAGTAGTTTTATTGTGGTATAACTTACATACAGCAAACTGTACATATTTAAAGTTTAGTTTCCTGAGTTTTAACACACCTGTGAAACCATGACCATGATCAAGACAGTGAACGTATATCAATTATCCCCTGTAGTTTCATCCTGCCCCTTGGTTGATCCCTAACGATTAATGATGTTGAGTTTTGTTTCATGTGCTCATTGGCCATTCATGTGTCTTCTCTGAAGAAATGTCTCTTCAGGTTTTGTTTATTTCTTTGTTTTTAAAGATGTATTTATTTATTTATGTATTCATTTTAGGGGGAGGAGGGTGGAGGGAGAGAGAGTCCCAAGCAGACTCTGTGCTGAGCGTGGAGCCCAATGGGGCTCGATCCCACGATCACAACCTGAGCGGAAACCAAGAGTCAGACACTGAACCAACTGCACCACCTATAGGCGCCCTTGTCTCTTCAAGTTTTTTGCCCATTTTTGAATTGTGTTGTTTTTTTAGTTGTTGAACTTTTGGAGTTCTTTGTATATTGTGGGTATTAAATCTCTGAACAGATGTATGATTTGAAAATATTTTACCAAGAATGGCTGAATTTTTAACGATGTATTTGTGTGATGAGTAGGAGATGAGGACAGATTGGAGTGGAATAAGCTTTATTGTCTAGGACATTAATTGGGCAATTGAATTCTGTATTACTGAATGACATCATTTATGTTAGCATCCCAGAAATGCTCCTTTCCAGTGTATTTTTTCCCCCAGCAGTAACTACTGTCCTGGCTTCTGAGGCCAAACATTAGTTTTGTCCATATTTAAATTATGAATTAGAATTGTAAGCTCCTTGAAGGTGTGGTTTGTATCCTTCTTTGTATGTGCATTTAATGGTAGAAGAGTACTTTTTGCCCAAAGTCAGTATTTTTAGTTTTGAGTGGCTTATGCTATTTATCTATATTCTTGCCACTGTCCAATAACTGATTTCTGCAACTATGATATCTGTTTAGAATTAGGATTCTTTTGATTGCAAATAGCAGATACCTGGGCTAAACAGGTTTAATTTAAAAAGATAAGAAATTGGCTCATTTAATAGGAAGCCCAGAGGTCTCACTGGCTTCCAAAAGTGGACCTCATTTCAACAGTTAGTAGTGTGGTCAGTTTCCAGTTTCTTTCCCTTCATAGCCCTTCTTGAGCTATTGCTTTCCTCCCTTGGGGCAAGCAAATTTCTTGTGGCCCCTGAATGCCTACCCCCAGCTGTTGTGGCCACTCCTTTTCTTTTTTATGACCTTTGAGAAGGACAAAAGCTGGGTGTTGGACAGGTGCCTTGAACTCTGGGTAAAGCTTTGCCTGAAGCTAGATGAACAAATAATTATCCTCTTTTGATTAATCTAGTTTGGTTCTACCCTTTCACGTTGTTTACAACGTGATGTTTTCTTGTAAATCTCTACCACCCTGTCCTTTCCTGAGGCTGCCCAAAGAATTGCAAGCTCTATTGTTAGAAGATCTGGTTTGGAGAATGTATTGTTTGACAAGTATCTTTGCTTCCTTTTCTCATTTCATATTTTACTTCAGATAATGTAATGGTTTTGAAGCTTTAGCCAAGAGCCCCCAGAACAATTTTTCTCTCCTTTTATCACTTTTGCTTTTTCCTCCCAAGTCCATGAAATGTGATATAATAAGGTTCTCCTATGTATGCGAATATATCTTTTTTTTTTTTTTTCTCATGCTTAATCTGAAAGCTGAAAGAGCCAGACATCGTGTTGAAAGGCTTTAGACTTTTTGGGAAAGAGTTTGCAACATTTCTCTTGAAATCCCAGAACATTTATGATTAATTTTATAATCTCTCTGTGTCAAGGGACTATGTTTGACCTGAATTGCTTGTTTCGAGACATCTGAGAGCAGTGTCCAGCTGCTTCTTACAGACTGAGCTGCGACTGATTAGGTAGCCCCTCCCCCCCCCCCCCCCGCCAACTTCAAATGTCTCTGAATTCATTTCTTGAGACCATTCATTCATACCTCAATGGCTGGGAGAGAATTTGCTCTAAGTCTGCAGCAGGCCTTGACTACTTGTTCTTCCCAACCAATCAAGGAAAGCATGGTGGAGTTGTAGAGATCTCCCAGGACAGCTTCTCCTTGGCGAACCCTTCTTTCCTTAGGGACATGCCCTTCAGGAGTCTTTCCTAAATGTTCTCTGGCTTACGCCATTTGCCATTACTTTGGAAAACTGTCCAGAAAAATTATGCAAGGTCTGCACGCAGAAGTGTCGGCCTTCCAGAGGGATCACTCTGAGAAACTGCATCATAGGATCTGACCTATGAAAAAGTCTTTCACGTCTGTCATTGCCCTCAGTCTAAACTCCTGACTGTGGTTCGCAAAGTGTCCTGGCTTCTGCCTCCCCACCCCTCCAGCCTCTTCTTTTTCATGACATGTATGTCATGTATGTCATACATGAATGACATTGTATGTCATTCACGTGATACACTTGCAACTCTAAAGAATTAATTATGTTCTTGTACACCCATTAGGCCATCTCCCCCTGCCCCCCCCACCACCACCAAAGGTATCTTCCCAACCTCACCTTCTCCTTTTCCCTTCTGACTCTTTACCTTTTTTCAAAACAGATTCTCTGTCCCAGATCCTGGAATATCACAGACTAGCACAGGACCCAGAGAAAGCATCATGAGGTTTTATATACCAGCTGACTAGCTGCAACTTCTGGGTTTCTCCTGCCTCAAGATCTGGGATGTAGATAGGAAGGGACCTGCTACTGAAGCCCTTCTGGGTATGGGGTTCAGGAAACAGAGTAGTATTGCTGAGGCCAGAGTCTTAGAAATCTTAGCACTTGGCCAAGGGAATAGGGAATAGGAAACTGGGCTATTAATGTGTAGTGACGATGAACATATATTTACACATCAGGGGAATTATTGACATACAGTATTAATGGGATATGTTATTAAACGGGGCAAAATTTTAAGCGCTGTATTTTATTTGACTGGAACTGTCATCTCTTCCTTCATGCTCAGGTTTCTGTCTTTGTTTCCTATACGACAGTGGTTGCATACAGCTAGAAAAATACAAACAAAATACTGGATTGCATTTATCTTTTCCCAAATGGGAATTAATTGTTCTTCAAAAACTAACATAAAGAAATCAAATTGGTTAATTTGTGGGGGGAGTTGGTGTTTTAAACTGGGCATTTAAATTCAGCATTCTTTTGTTTTTTGTCACATCTTTCACTTCTTTAACAGTTTAGTTAGTGGGAACTAGGAATGCATCAGACACACTTGAGACACTCACAATCCTTTCAGTGTTACTGAGGTTTAAAGGCAAATAGGGGCCTCTTGCCTCTGCTTGTTTCCAGAATAACACGAGGCAAGAGTAATCAGCTGCAGTTGCTATAGATAATTACAAGTTGATTTTATTGAGAAAGTGAGCAACACTATACTTACGCAATAAAAAATTTATCAGATGTCCAGCTTCCCTCCCTTCTCCATACCCAGCCCAAGGGGGAAACAAACCCTCAAGAAAACCTTATTTTAATGAGCACATTTCAAAGGTGCTGGATTTATGGGAGATATCAGGAAGCACTGATTGCAATTACGATCTCTGTCGTTCCAGACTTTACTGGTGCCATATTGGGCCGAGGGGGTGGGTGGGAGATAGAGGGGAAAGTTGTCAACCAGCCCACCAGCCATACTCGCTGGAAACCACAACAGCTTTCTTGCCATTGTCATTTAGAAACTGTTTTTAAAGTTCATAGTTGGTTTCACCAGAGAGAGACATATGAAAAACCTTCTTAAAATATCTCTATTCTTCTTCTCGGTGCTACTTGCTACCTCCATTGTCAGTAGGAATCTCCAGAAGGAACCCACCGAAAGCCCCGGGGTATCACAAATATAAACATACAATTTTGCATAGCTGTATTCTTTTGCTAAGTTGATCTGCTTATCAAATAACTTAGCATTAATTACTTTATTATGTTGTATGCTATTATTAGTTGCCTGACATCATTATTATTTTATTCAGCCTGGCTTCCTTGCTGATATGTGCAGTAGACATTTCTATCAAATGACAATATTGGGATTCTAGAGCAGGGCTGGGCAAAGGTTTTCTGATAAGGGGCTGGCCAGATGATGAATATTTTCGACCTTGTGGGCCCTATAGTCTGTGTCTTAGCTGCTCGGCCTTGGACAGTGTGTAAATGAATGGGCCTGACTGTCTTCCAGGTACTTTGTGTAAGCAGGTGAGAGGCCCGGTTTACCTGTGGGCTGGAACAAAGTTCATAGATGTAAATGCCTGTAGGGGCCAGGAGGTACGGCCAATGCGGGGAAATGGCTGACGGGGACAGCCGCTCTCAGAGACCACTTGCCTCATCTACAAGGGATAGCTGTTTATTAGCTCGGCACTGGCTCAGGGATACCAGATCTTGTAATTCAAGAATAGCTTGACCTTTGTATTTTTATGCAAAGAGCTTCTCTCGGTTGGCAGCTAACTTAGTTTTGTTAAGAAAACGTAGAGCAGGTCAAGTTGTACACCTTTTGCCGGCTCTTTTCTGGTCGTTAAGATCTAGTTTTGCAAATTCCACAATTTTCAGGCATAAGTGTGTTATAGGTAAGACATGCCTAGAGAATGTCATCAGATGCGAATGGCAAATATTTAGTTTTGCTGGTGCTAAGTCCCCCTTCTAGAGCCAATGACAGATATCAGTAATTGATTATACCATTCTCTCTTCTGAGCTTAGAGGAGAATTCAGGATAATTCTGTACCAGGGCTCACAAAAGCCACGACCAGTGAATTAGTTGTGTCCTCTGATATGTAAGGTATTTATCATTCCTGTTCTAGAGGGTTCTCCTTTAAATGTTTTTGGGAGTAGCGGAGAAAAGTGGCTTTAGACTTTTTACTATAGGACTTTATTCTTAAAGAAAACTTGCTAAAAGTTGTTCCTAACTAAAGAATGCTTGAGAAAACGGATCCGAAATAACGAACAGGAAAAAAAAAAGGGTAAGATTCTTTTCAAATGGCAGTATCAGATTTTAAAGGTTATATATTATTTTAGAGAGAGAGAAAGCAGGGTTGGGGGTGGTAGGGGCAGAGTGAGAGGGAGAGAGAAACTCAGGCAGACTCCCTTCTGGGTGTGGAGCCCGATGCAGGGCTGGATCCCATGATCTGGAGATCATGACCTGAGCCAAAACCTGGGAGTTGGACGCTTAACTCATTGTGCCACCCAGGCGCCCTGTGGCAATATCAGATTTCAGATTCTATCTTAAGGAACTGAAGAATATCCAAAGTTGGATGTGTCCTTAAAGGTCATTTAGTAGTGTTCCTTCCCTGAATTTCCCAGAACACTGGTCTGTTGTGTTTTTCTTTTTTCCACCATACCTGTGCAAAGTAATGTGAACTAATAATTATAAACGGGCTTTCTTCCTCTCCCCCCTTCTTTTACTGCCTTTGACCCTTATGCACAGTTATTGTAGAGTAACATGTTTCGAATTTAGGAATTCCATATATGGAGATGGGCCATCTGGGATGCTTGTACTTTGGATTGTGTGGATGACCTGAACATTATATAGCCTGGGTGAAACATGCTTCCTTGCCCATGTGTCACAGAGCGCTTTACATCTTCTTGGCTTCCTTCAGCATTCCTTACTCTACCCTTTGGGATTCTAGACCGTACTTGGCTTTCAAGTTTGATCTTCTCAAAGAATTCTGCTCAACCCATTTGGAACTTCACTAAACATGTCTCTCCTCTAAACTTCTTTACTGTTTTTTTTTTTTTTTTTTAAGATTTTTTTTTTTATTTATTTGAGAGAGAGAGAGAAAGAGGAAATGAGAGAGAGAGCATGAGAGGAGAGAGGTCAGTGGGAGAAGCAGACTCCCTGCTGAGTAGGGAGCCTGATGCGGGACCCGATCCCGGGCCTCCAAGATCATGACCTGAGCCAAAGGCAGCCCCTTAACCAACTGAGCCACCCAGGCTCCCTAAACTTCTTTACTGTAAAGACCTATGCTGAATGAACAGTGTCATGCTTTATTATGTTATTTGATTTAATTTGCAGGGTTGTTTTTTTTTTAATTCCCCTTCAATTAACAGTTTTCTTTTGCTGCCATCTATCTCAGAAAGAACTGTGAATGGGTGTCAACAGAGCATTTTGTTTTTAAGTAAGCAGTTAAGTACAACTGGATGCCTTCTGTGTGCCAGTTAACAGGGCCCTAAATGTGGATGAAATGGAAAAATGGACCCATCCCTTAAAGACCGGGTCTAGCATCTATTGGAATTTAAACTCTCCTTTTTCTAGTCATCAGAGATGAACATTTATAACTTCACTAAAAAGAAAGCTTCCCAGGGGCAAAGCTCTTTGATTCATTCATTGATGGAGCCCAAGTGCCCAGGTCAGTGCCTCATATAGAGTAATTACTTAATAAATATTTTGTAAATGAACTTTTACGAGTTTTTATATAGGGCAGTCCCTGTAGGACTGCTCATATAGGCAGAGCACACTTTCCAATTTGTTTATGTGTCTCTGCCCTCCTGTACCCCAGCCACATTGTCCTTCTTCCAGAAAGGTCAGTTGCGAGTATCCTTCTAGAGTAGAATATCCTTCTAGAATATTACCTGTACATATATAAACACCTGTGTGTATATGTTTGTATTTTTTATACAGATTATAGCCTGTCAGTTTCTTTCTCTTAAAAATGTTTCAGGTAGTTCTGTATCAGTGCATATTACTTTTAGTGGCTACATAGTATTTTATTGCCTGGACATTTCATAATTTATTTAACCAGAAACTTATTGATGGATATTTAGATTGCTTGCTTCCTTCCTTCCCCCCTTCCTCCGCCCCTTCCTTTCCTCTTTCTCCCTCCCTCTCTTTCTTTCTCTCTTTTAAGAGAGAGAGCGCGTGGGCATGGATGCATGCATGTGAGTGGGGGCCAAAGGGAGAGGGAGTGAGAGAGAGAATCCCAAGCAGGCTCCATGCTCAGCATAGAGACTGGCTGGCTTGGGGGTTGATCCCATGACCCTGAGGTCATGATTTGAGCCAGAATCAAGAGTCAGATGCTTAACTGGCTGAGCCACCCAGGTACCCCTATTTAGGTCATTTCTGATCTTTTGCTCTTTTTTTTTTTTTTAAAGATTTTACTTGTTTATTTGACAGAGAGAGATCACAAGTAGGCAGAGAGGCAGGCAGAGAGAGACGGAGAAGCAGGCTACCCGCGGAGCAGAGAGCCCAATGCGGGGCTCGATCCCAGGACCCTGAGATCATGACCTGAGCCGAAGACAGAGGCTTAACCCACTGAGCCACCCAGGCGCCCCTGATCTTTTGCTCTTATAAACAGCGGTACACTAAACATCCTTGCTCAAAAGTCATTTTGCAACCTCTGCAAATAAGAATTTAAGAATACATTGCTAAAAGTGGAAATGTGGAATTCCTTTAAGTTCAAACTGTTTGTGCATTTATAATTTTGGTAAGTATCGTCATATTGTCCTTTAGAGAGAGTGTGAGTATGCTGTTGTGCTGCACTCTTACTGACGCTGTGTTTATCAAAATGTTAGTTCTTTTCTGATATGGTAAGTTAGAAATATCCGTTGTGGCTTTAATTTGAATTTCTCTTATATGACTAAGTTTGAACATCTTTTAAATGTTTGCATATTTATCTTTTTTCCTTTTATGTGTTCCATCTTCATAACTTTTGCCCATTTTTCTGTTTGAGTATTGATCTTTATCTTACTGATGTGCTGTAGTAGCTCTTTATATATTAAAAAGTATTTCTCTGACTATGGACAAGTTTATAGACGAATTTAGGAAGAACTGACGTTCCCATGGTGTTCAGTTTTACATCCCAAGAACATAATATGTCTTTACACTCATTTAAATTTTATTTTGTGTCCTTCAATAAATTTTAAAGTTTTTTTCTTACAGACAATACTCTGTTGCTTGGGATATATTTGTCCTGGTTGATTAGCAGATAAATAATAATATTTGCAAAAAAGCACTTTTTCTTATGAAAAAAACCTTTTTCTTTTGTCTCATTATGGCTCATTTCTTATGCCTTTCCAGAGAGCACACTTGTGTTGGTCATTCCTTCCAGAGTAATGATGAGTCATTGTGATGATAAAGGATACTGTTTCCTAATTCTTGACTTTGGGAAGATTTCTAATGTTTCCCTGTTAAAATATGATGCTGGCTTTGTGGTTGAGAGAGCTCTGTATTTTATTGTGTTAAGGACCTGGCCGCTTGTTAGTTTTATTGATGTTTTTGATTATAGAAGGATGTATTTTATTGAATATTTTGTGTATCTCTGGTGACTCTTTGTTTTCATCTAAGAATGTGATTTTTTGTGTGTAACTTTAAGCCTTTGCATATTGAACTATCTCTGTATTCCTGTGATAAGTTCTACTTGGTCATGGAATGTTATTCTTTTAATATACTGTTAGATTTGGGTTCTCTTTCCCTATATTTAAGAATTTTGCATTGATTCTCAGATATGAGGTGTGTGTGTGTGTGTGTGTGTGTGTGTGTGTGTGTTTGGATTTTGATACATATTAGTCTATCTTCAGGAAAAGAATTTGGAAACTTTTCTTTTTCTGTGCTCTTAAACAATTTAAAGTAGATGGAAATAACCCACTCCTTAATTGTTTGGTAGAATTCTTCTTTGAAACTCTTGACACCTGTTTCATCCTAAGAGAGAGTTCTTTGACAACTTTCTCTTTACCTTTTATGGTTTCACTAGCTTTTCTCCCCTTCTGGGGATGATTTTGGTAGTTAAAAAGTTCCTTAAAAACTGTCCATTTAATCCATATTATTTAATTTATTTGTGTGGAATTGAATAAATCATCTTTTATTGTTCTTGGTATCTCTGTGGTTATTTCCTCATCATTTAAAGATTTGTTTGATTAAAGAATAAAGGACATGTTAAAGACAATTGAAAGAATGTGTTTTTTTCACAAAATATGATAGAAAAGGATATAGTTTATTTTCTATCCACTTTTTATTAAAACTTAATATTTTCTGAGCTAATGATTATAAGACCCAGAACCTGAGATGAGACATTTCCTTTCTGATCTGGCTCTTCTGTTTCTGACAGGCCCAGAAGAGGAAAGTGAGGATGACCCTCAGCTCGAAGGCAGAGACCCGGATATTTGGCATGTCGGTTTTAAGATCTCGTGGGACATCGAGACTCCTGGCTTGGCAGTACCCCTTCACCAAGGAGACTGCTACTTCATGCTTGGTAATTAGGAGGGTCAAAGCTGCATCAGTGCTCTCGTGTCTTAAGTTTTAGATTACTGGCTACATATTTGGAATGTGTCTTTTTTTTTTTTTTTTTTTTTTTTAAGATTTACTTATTTATTTTAGAGAGAGTGTGTGTGGGAGCAAGTTGGGGAGAGGCAGAGAGACTCTCCAAGCTGACTCCCCACCAAGCAGGGTGCCCACCATGGGGCTCTGATCTCACGACCCAGAAGATCATAACCTGAGCCTTAACCGACCGAGCCACTGAGGCGCCCTTTGAATGTGTCTTTTGAAACAAGCTCTTTAGGTATCTTACAGCGATTATGAATCTTCTGCATGGAACCAGGTTTTTTTTTAAATCCCTCATTTTTCTAGATATTGCCCACTTATAAAAGTTGCTTTTATTTTCTCCCCCATACGGAGTTCCCCACATGTGCTAAAGGGTTTTCAGGACTTCTCGTCAGTTACTCAGTCATCTGAATGAGCTTATCAGTGTGAAGTATTCGGATGATTTCCCCGTCTTGTCAGTTCTTAGTGAAAGTTTTTTCCGTTTGGAATTGAGTTTCTTCTCAGGCACAGCTGACCTGACCGCAGGGCCTTTCTTTCCACTCATCGCTGAGTTCTCTGGAGAGCAGGATTTCAGCTGTGCTTGGGCTGACCGAAGCGGTGGTGTTCGTGCAGCTTTTGCTATTGGCTCTTCGCTCTAAGCGTTTTGTTTGGGTTTTGGACTTTCTGCCTGTTTTCCAGTGCGCAGCACAGAGACGGTATCCTTTCTTACTCACAAAGCCTCTCTGGGTTTATTCTGTCATTGGCTTTAACTCCTGATTATCCAGTGTTTATCTCACGCTTACTGGCCTGGAGGAATCTAATCATTGTTGGCTTTAAAACTGGGGAGCGCCAAGGCTCAAAGTGGATATTTATGAGAAGAGTTATTTCTCAATTAATTGAGTGTATATAGAGGGCCCGCTGTGTCCTCCATGCTGTGTAAGGTTCTGGAGGAGCTCTTGAAGATGGATAAAACTTGGTCCTTGCCTTCTAGAAAATCACAGTGTGGGTTAGCTCTTTAGGTCATTACTGCATTAAGCATTTTCCAAATTTTAGTCATTTACACGTCAGCCTCAAGGTTCTTGCCATATCCCTGTGTTACCTGTGCTGTTAACTTATGTATTATTTTTCTCTAAATAAATTCACTTTATATTTTTGTGAATAAATATAAATAAAATAAAATGAATAAATGAATAAAATTTAAAATAAAGTGAATAAAATAATAAAATTAAATAAATTAAATAATAAAATAATAAAATAAAATAAAAATAAAGTGAATAAAATTCACTTTATATTTTTCCCTAAATAAATTCGCTCTAAATAAAATCACTGAAGTGGATTTACTTTAGACAGAGATTTTATGGGGTGCCTGGGTGGCTCAGTGGGTTAAAGCCTCTGCCTTCGGCTCAGGTCATGATCTCAGCGTCCTAGGATCGAGCCCCGCATCGGGCTCTTGGCTTGGCGGGGAGCCTGCTTCCTCCTCTCTCTCTGCCTGCCTCTCTGCCTACTTGTGATCTCTGTCTGTCAAATAAATGAATAAAATCTTAGGAAAAAAAACAAAAAGGAGATTTTATAACACTATCTTAAACAGAAGACCAGTATCACTTGGATTATGAAACAGTATTAAGGACCTGCTACTTCGGTTTGCTGAAGATCCTGAGTCCTGTTCTGTCTTTGTTAAAAGAGACACGTGTCACTATTAGAGAGGTGTTAACTGTATGATGTTACTAATCGGAGACCTTCTCCTTGTCAGTTACTTTGTTCAGGACTTTCTTTCTTTCTTTTTTTTTTTTGAAGATTCTGTTTATTTAATTGACAGAGATCATAAGTAGGCAGAGAGGCAGGCAGAGAGAGAGGAGGGGAAGCAGGCTCCCTGCTGAGCAGAGAGCTCGACGTGGGGCTCGATCCCAGGACCCTGGGATCACGACCCGAGCCGAAGGCAGAGGCCTCAACCCACTGAGCCACCCAGGCGCCCCTGTTCAGGACTTTCTATTGGCAGTTTGTATCTTTGAAAGAAGTGAGAGTCATTTGGTGCCATTCTAAACGGCTATATTAATTTCCTGCATGCAGAAGTAGTAACTATACATTGTAGAAGTTCACCTACCATCTGTTTATTTAAGAATATTTTGTATGTTCTTTTCTGATTATGAAAGTAAAATACATGTTCATTGTACAGAAGAGAGACGCTGAAAAGTATGAAATGAAAGAAGAATATAAAAATCAGGTTCAGACCTGTTTTCGTCTTTTTTTCTGTGCATATATGTATCCGGAATAATAGTAGTATGTGAATAACAACCACATTGACTGGGGACTCACAACAACCAAGCGTTCTTTTAATCATCTCCATAACCCTAAGAAGTAGACGGTAGTTACATTGCGCAAGAATCAGTTCAGTTTAAATTGATGTAGTGACACAGCTATGGTTACACAGTTAGTAGGGTGCATGGATTGGAACTTGTTCTTTAATCCCATTTGGGCTCTGACACCCAGGTCAACTACCCCTTCCTCCTCCTACTTGGGTGCTAACCCCCGCCCTGGGCTCTGGGGCCCTCCTCTCTCCCTCACCGTGATGCCTCTGCTTCAGCTAAAGCCTTCAGGACCAGATTGTTCAGGAAGGAGAGAAGAGGATGACAAGAGTGTTCTGTGTGCTTTTTTCTTTGCCCTTTGTTTTTAAAGTTATGTTTCCTTTGCCTCAGAAATAGATTAGTAATGAAAATATTAAATAATTACCTTGTCCTTTTTTACCATATGTTATAATGAATATGCATTTTTAAATATACATTTGTCCTTTTAGCTACTGTAGGTGCTAAACCAAAGTAAGTGCTGTTATTTTCTAGGAGCTGATGTCCAGGACCTAATATCCATTCCTGATTTCCCAGCTCCTGCGTTCAGATACCGGGGAAATGGCTGGTACCTTCCTGATCGGGCAGTGCACCCAAAGTGTGCTTTTAGAATATCTCCATTTAAAATATATTTCCTTTATTCTTTATTATAATTAAAGAAAATTACTCTTTTCTTGCTAAAGTTGTCACAGTCAGTTTCTAAAAGGAACTTTCTTCCATATCCTCTTAAACAAACTCAGACAAAAATAAAAGCAACCATAGTGTCTTGCTGCCTTTTCCTCTTTACTTTCTCGAATCCAAATCCTGCAAGGAGCCCTGTGGAGGGACCTCGGCCGTGTGCTGATATCTGAAATCTGAACTTCATAGCACTTATGAAAAGGAAACAGTTTAGCTCAATTTATAATAATATATTGGTCTGCAGAGGAAGTGCAGGCTGAACCCTGCTGTCTCAAGTAAATACTCCAGGGGTGTCTGATGGGGAACGTGTCGGGTGCTTGTAATAAATCCGCTGCTTGTGGACGTGAGTGAAGGCCCTGCTGGCACTGCCCGAGGACATGCTTAACTGGGGTTGTCATGGTTTTACTTTTAAATTGGAATCTTTGCCCTAATCTCAGAGTTAAACATGACCGGATTTGCAAACAGATTTACAATTTTCACTAATTTTCCAACCAGGACTTCAAAACACACTTAGCGGGGGGAAAAAAATACACCCTGGTCTTTCTCCGAGTAGGATGATTTACTTTGCCACAGATGTTTTCCATAGACTGAATGTAACCAGGGAGTTAGGGACTTAAAAAGTGTCTTGGAGACAAACTGTGGGTTTGTTTTTTGTGGAACAGATTATACAGTTCAGGGGACATCAACCAAATTATGTTCATTAACCAGGAGCCGGGTGTGGAGATGGGCTGTGTAAGGACAAAGGTGAGGGCTAGGCGAACATTTAGGGCAAACCTCCTTTTTATCTGCTCCCCCCCCCCCCCCGTTTCATTTATTACTTTTTCCTTGTCACTTTTCATGACTCTGTTCTCTCTGGCCTCTTTATTTTTGTTGCCCTCAATCCCAATTAAATCTCATTTTCAAATAGTTATCTCAAAGCTTCAGTTGCCAAGTAAAATTTCCACGGCCAAAAAAAAAAGAAAAAAAAGGCAGTGTAAATTGAAATGCACGCTGCTGCTTTTTTGGTTTTGCTTTCCTTCACCCACAGTCTGGGGCCAAATGCTGAAAGGCTATTTCCTGTCAGGTGACCAGGTTCCAGACTCACGGCCTTGTCTATCGGCCATGCGCTGTTCATCTCTCTCCCCAGTCTCTGCCTCCCCCGGACAACTGCTGTTCTGCCTGACACTCGCTTCCCAGGGTTACTGGGAGGCCAAACAAGGAAGTGCTTTGCATGGGGCAGGGTGGCCATGAACATGGGGAGCTGGGCCATGGCACTACGGGAGAGCTACTGAGGCGAGTGGGTGACAAAAGGGCACTGAGTATTGTGTTCTTATCCTGCTTCGGGCCCCCAGTTCTGCCAGCTTGGCACGTCCCTGTGCCATACCTATATTTCCATGACCACATAAAGGCACCCCAAGAAAGGGCCATCTCACCAACTGCTTCTTGAGGGGGAGAAGCGTCAAATCAGAGCCCTGGGGTAACCATGCTCTGACCTTGGCTGAGGGCTGAGTTTACCAGCAGAGCCCGGTCAGCCACGTTTTACGGATTAGGTTCACCTTCTTTGAAATACCTGTGGCTTCGAGCAGGAAGACCCGGAGCATGGTGAGCGTTTGATGTGGCAGAACCTGAAAATACGTCCTGCTTCTATTTTTGGCATCAACATGAGCACTCTGGTCGGAGTCTGTTGCCCTGTGAGCAGGAAGAACAGAGGCTTCTAGGAGTTTAAAGTCTCTTAACGGGGGCTTCTCTGGGACTTCACTTGGAGACTGTGGTATCTTTGTATCTTTGTGTCTTTGTAAATCGTCCAGGTGTCCCTGAATCCTGCCCCGGTTCAGACATTTTTTTCGAAGGAAAAGGCTTTTGTTATTTCTTCCTCTGACCCCGTTCCCTTCCTCCCCCAACTCCTGACTGACCAGCTGAAGTAAAAAGTACCTATAATTTATGGCTTAATCATAAATTCTCAATAATTATACTTTATTACCTCTCACGGGTCTTGAAACGTAGGTGCTATGTTCTGCTTTCTGCCGAGGCAAGGGAATAATAGAGAAACAGCAATAAATTAGAACTTCAGGCTGCAGTCAGTAGGCTCGAGGAGTTGCCATTTTGGTGGAAAGTGCTCGAACAGCCAAATGAGCACCTGTCATATTTATTTTCACTTTGAAAAGCAGAAACGTGACAGCATAGTTTCCAACTGCTCGTCCCATACGACCTCGTGGTGCTCCTCTTACCTTCTCAGCAACTACGGTGTTTGCTTCTCGCTTCTCGTGTTTTTGCAGGGTTGAGGATGTATCTGTCCTCCTGAACCTTCTACTCTGAAAATAAGCCCCCAAATGCTGACCGTTTCAGACTTGTGCTTGTTGTCTCGATACCTGGTTCTTTAGTATTCACTAGCATTGGGGAGAGGACATTTCTTGTGGAATTTGCTCAGAGGAGAGGATTCCCAGGTACTTGGAGGGATTTCCCTATCTCCTTGACTTTCCTTGCATATCCAGTCTTTGTGCGTATTTCGCTGTCACTGACGTCTTGAATTTTACTTGAGGAGCAAGAGTGCCTGCTGAGGGCCACTGTGATGGAGGCTCTGATATATGTTCTTTCTTTTAGTAAGTCCATCAGGCAAGTAACCTGTCCTCTCTCTAGGATCCCTGTATTTTTGCTAGAAAAGAAAATTGATGGGGGTTGCCTGCTAATGGGTGTGTGGATTTTTTTTCAGGGTTCTAAAAATGCTCTATAATTCATTTGTGGTGATGGTCCCACAATCCTGTGAACATGCTAAAATACACGGAATCGTACGTTTTCAATGAGTGAATTGATTGGTATGTGAATTCTATCTCAAAAAAACTTTCACAAAATGAAAAGGAGGCTTAAGGGGCACCTGGGTGGCTCAGTGGGTTAAAGCCTCTGCCTTCGGCTCAGGTCATGATTCCAGGGTCCTGGGATCGAGCCCCACCTCAGGCTCTCTGCTCAGTGGGGAGCCTGCTTCCTCCTCTCTCTCTGCCTGCCTCTCTGCCTACTTGTGATCTCTGTCTGTCAAATAAATAAATAAAATCTTAAAAAAAAAGAAAAGAAAAGGAGGCTTAGAGAGGTAAATTAAGTAGTTCAGGGTGATGGACCTAGTGAAGCTTGAGTTAGAATGCAGGTTTTTCTGAGACCAGAGCTGTTCTTTTTTCCGTCAAATTGTGCAGCTCTACTAATTGCATAGTCATGGGATCTTTCTTCTTTCAAAGTGTGGAAAAAAATAGCTGAAAAATATTAAAAATAGCTGAAGAAGTAATAAATTAAATAAAAAAATAGCTGAACAGGTAATACATCATACACATATATTCTCATTGTAAAGCGTTTGGATAGCATGGAATTATATAGAATAAAATTTGGAAGTCCTCCTTTACTTTCCTATCTTGTCCTTTTGTGAACATTAGCAGAAATATAGTTATGCCAATATGATTTACATATATATTGCTGCTACTTTACAAAATAGCACACAAATGGGACCTTGCATATATTCTGTCTCTTCCTCTACTGCTTGCTTCCCCTCCACCCTTAATGATAGGTTCTGGAGATCTTTCCCTGTCAGTATCTCATTCATATTGGTATCGTTCTTATAAAAACAACACGTGGACTAGGAAATAAAAAGTCGAACATTGAGGATGATCTAAAACAGCGAAGAACTCCATGCTACCTGTCCCCAAGTTCCATTTCTTGGAAATAACTACTTTTCGGTGCATTTGCCTTTTATTCTTTAAGTGATTACCTCCCTAACTCATAAAAATATGCTTAATACTGCTCTCTCCATCCCTCAGCTTGAAGCGCTATCTGTTCCTCCATTAAGAAAAATATGCTTAATACTGCTCTCTCCATCCAGCAGCTTGAAGCGCTATCTGTTCCTCCATTAAGAAAAAAGTGAAAAATGGGGATGTGGCTCTTACACTCTCTCACTCTTACTATTTTTTTTTTTTTAAAGATTTTAGTTAGTTATTTGAGAGAGAGAAAAAGAGAGAGAGCGAGAACAAGCAGGAATAGGGGGAAGGACAGAGGGACGAGCAGACTCCGAGCTGAGTGATGAGCCCAGTTCTGCGCAGTATCACAGGACCCTGAGATCCTGACCTGAGCTGAAGTTAGATGCTTAACCCACTGAGCCACCCAGTCACCCTTCACTCTTGCTAAGTTTTATTAGTTAACATTTACTTTTAGTTTTTTAGTTTAGTTTAGTTTTGTTGTAATTGATTTTCTTACAACCGATATTTAGATAGACTCTTTCTTGACTTTTAGGATGTAACATGGGGGATGAAAGTTCCCTGCAGCAGAACTAAAATATCATTACTTTTACATCATTGAGGATTATAATGTCTACTACACACGGATGTATAATTTTGACAAGACTGCCGTGCTTTCTTTATACATGGAATCTGAAATTTGAAAGCCTGTACCTAACATGTCCTTTATTGAGGAACTAAATAAAGTGACTGGATCCATAAATAGAAGATAGGAGTCCACAATAACCATTAACATTGTCCCATTGAAAGGGAATGTTACAAATGTCAGGTCAAGATTTTATACCAAATCAGAGGCCCAGAATCATGCCCCATTTTAGCTTGCTTTGTATTTGAACCAAGACTTTCCTGTGTGGCTCTCCCTCTCCCCCTGGAAGTTGCAATTGCCTTTCTTTATTCTTAGTGAAAAAATAATGCCATAGTGCTGTCCCTTCGTCACTTGATGTTCATGATGTTTTGTCTTACTACTTCTTCAAACCCACCAGTTACAGTTATCGTAGTAAGATTTCTTCCCCTTGTGGTCCTTGACTATTCTATTTTTTATCTGGATCTCATGTCCTTCTTTCTCTTTCTTGGAATTTTCTAAAAAGGTCTTCTATCTACCCTATTTTAGGTTTCTAAAGATGTGTAACCTCTATAGCACCTAACACAGTACTTTGAATATGGTTGGTACTTTAATAATAATTTTTGAATTAATGAGTGGATGACTAAACCAAAGATTGGTACACTGCCCCTCCCCATATCATGGCAATAAATGTATAGGCAAGGGGCACCTGGGTGGCTCAGTGGGTTAAGCCTCTGTCTTCAGCTCAGGTCATGATCTCAGGGTCCTGGGATCGAGCCCTACATCGGGCTCTCTGCTGAGCAGGGTGCCTGCTTCCCTCTCTCTCTCAGGCTTCCTCTCTGCTTACTGGTGATCTCTCTGTCTGTCAAATAAATAAAATCTTAAAAAAATATATAAATAAACATATAGGCAAAAGAAATATTTATTCTGTCCTTGAAAGCTCCTAGCTGGAAAAGTTTATGAAGTCCCTCCCCTCAAACAGGGGGGCATTCATTTAATACTCGGGGATCTCCAGAGACAGCTTTAAGAATTTTCCATGGCAATGCATTCCTTCAGTGACCCATGCTTTGCTTGCTAATATCTAGTCCAAGTGACCATGTGACATCACAGAATTTCCCAAATCGATACAGTGTCCAAATCAATCTGTACATTCATTCCCTTCCAAATCATTTATTTAAAAAACTACTAAAGGTAACAAAAATGTGTTGGTTTCTTTTAAGCAGAGAATGCATGAGTTACTATGAATTTTGAGATCCTTTTATTCTCTCATATTTTCTCTAATCAGAGTCATGCTGTATTAGGATAAATCTGCATCTGGGTTGGTTGGGTAGAAGTTCTCCCTTTGGCTGGCAGTCTTAATTAATATGCCTTCTTTGGGGGCACCTGGGTGGCTCAGTGGGTTAAGCCTCTGCCTTCAGCTCAGGTCATGATCTCAGGGTCCTGGGATCGAGCCCCACATCCGGCTCTCTGCCCTGCAGGGAGCCTGCTTCCCCCCACCTCTCTCTGCCTACTCTGCCTACTCTCTCTGTCAAATAAACAAATAAAATCTTAAAAAAAAAAAATGCCTTCTTTGGCTCTTCATCTATATAACATAACTCCTAAAAGCATGAACTGTGGAAAAGAAGTTTTTCAGACTTTTAATTTGATTGCATATCCCGTGTGTGTTCTTTGCCACTTCTGCAAAGATAGGAAGAATGGCCATAAAGGAAGTGTTGTTGTTTTTTTTGTTTGTTTTTTGTTTTTTTTTTTTTTGGTTTTGTTTTGTTTTATTTTGTTTTAATTGATCCTGTTGCAGGTGTCAGTTCAGGATGAGAGTAGGAATGAGTTCTCCCTTCCTGACACAGTCCCTGCAGCTCATTTCAAGGCCAGGCATTATAACCCATGATAGAAGGTTCCTCAAATTCTTCCTGTGGAATAATTCTTCTAGGTCCTATAAACATCGAAAAATTTTTAAAAAGACCTAAATTACAGTCCTATCATTTTCCTTCTCTTTTCTTTACACCGTTCCTTCTACCTTTTCAGCTATTTTTTCTCCATCTTGGTATATTTCTTTGAGACGACATTAAAAAATTAAATAGCCACAATGGCAGAGTCACCAACCAGTCATTGTGGCTGCAGTAGTTTCCCCCCCGCCCCTCTGGACTGTAGTGACTGGTACAGAGGTCTTATCTATTAGAATTACATTTTTTTTGAGAGCCACTACTGTATTCTGTATATTCTTGCACTATACACAGCACTTAATGCCTTGTACATAACAGGAGCTTAGCATATATTTGGAAGGAACATCCTTTTTTCCTCCTCAGGCATTAGCCAGAAACCACAGCCATCAGCCTCAAGTACCAATGGAAAATTAGATGTGAGATAGGAGTAAATTAAGAGGGAAGGCAAAAAGGCATAGGGAGGACCAGAACCAAGAGGTTTAGGTGGCTGCTTGTGTTTCGTTCATTCACTTTATTAGGGCATTTCCAGTCCCCACTGAAGCAGTGGGCAGAAATGATGGTCCTGTGTCTTCCAGGAGGGAGAGGGAAGAAGACTGCTCATTTAGGTTTACTCATTCAAGCAAGCTCTGTCCCTTCTCATCTTTCTGTTTCCCCAAACTTCTCTGCCCTCCTGTTTCTTGAAAGGAGTTACAATCTGGAAGATTAAAGGCAACCCTTGCCAAAGTGGGATTAAAGTTCATTTTGCATATTTGGAAAAGGAAAGAGAATGATTAACCTCAAGAATCTAGTCTCTTTACAACCCAACAACAAACTAAGCATTCCATAAAAGTTAATTTAGAAACAAGAGGGGGAAAGTCGTGTATCTGGAGGCCATCTTCACCTCTGTACTTGGTTTTGTAGGACAGTTTTCCCTCCTGTGGAGTCCTGTATTGGGGGGAGGTTTATAGAACCATCCAAAGCTCATACCACCTTCACTGATGGCTAGGTGCCATTGTTTTTCATTTGGGGAATGAATGCTTCTTTTCTGAGGATCTCCTCATTGAACATTATCCTTCGGATTGGTCTAAAATAATGATACTTACTGTTTTATTTTGTTATTGCTCCATACAAAAGTAGTAATATATGCCATCCAGTCAAAGATGCCATCAATCTGAAGGTGTAGTCCAATTTCAGAGATACTAAATATGAAGAAGAAATATGTCCCTTGGAATTGATGAAATATGGTACATGTTCGCTTTAAAGAATTTACAGACAATAGGAAAGTATAAATACAAATACATCATATTATCACCTTGCAGAGATAATATTCTTCATAACTATGTGGTTTAATTCCATCTAGTCTTTCTATGCTTGGAAATATATGGGGATTTTTTTTCTTTTTAGAAAATATCATATTAGATACAATGTTTAATACCATTTTTTTAATACTTTCATATCTTGAGCATTTTTCCTTATTAAATATTCCTTGAGATGTGGTTTTTAAAAATGGCTTAAATGTTACTCCCCTGCTTTCGGTGGCTTAATGCATTTCCGGTGTTTTGAGATCAGGTATACTGCTCTGGTGAACATCTTTGTACATATATCTTTACGACTGGATTATTTCTTTAGGAAAAATTACTAGAAGTGGAATGCTTAGGTGAGAGAAGGGTATAGCTATTTTAAAACTATACATATTATATTGTCACACTGTTGTAAGGTTGTTTTCAGTGCACATTCCCACCATGGTGTATGAAATGCAGGTATCAGTTACTGTAACTAACCTCTATTTCCTCACCTTAGATAATACTTGGCATTACAATTTCAAAGTATTTTGCCACTTCAGTGAATAAACATAACATGCTGCTGTTTTAAATCTCTATTTATTTATTTATAGATTTTATTTATTTATTTGTCAGAGAGAGAGGGAGAGAGAGACAGACAGCACAAGCAGGGGGAGCGGAAGGCCGAGGGAGAGGGAGGCTCTCTGCTGAGCAAGGAGCCCAGTTTGAGACTTGATCCCTGGAGCCCTGGGATCATGACCTGAGCTGAAGACAGAGCTTAACCTATGGAGCCACCTGGCGTCTCTTAAATTGCATTTTTAAATTTATTGATGTGGTAGAACTTTTTCCATGTTTGTTGGCCATTTATATACTTCTTTCTATTACTGTTCATCATCTGATCATTATTGGCCCATTTTTCTATTAAGATGTGTTTGTTTTTCTTCACATTTACTTTATTCAAACCCTTCAGCCCACTTCCCAAGTATTTTTTAATATATTCTTTTGGATTTTGACTTAGATATTTAATGTTATTTTTTTTAGTTGAAGCATCGTTACTTGATGATGATGATTTTTTAAAAAGATTTTATTTATTTATTTATTAGAGAGAGAGTGATTGAGAGAGCACAAGCAGGGGAAGGGACAGAGGGAGAGGGAGAAGTGGGCTTCCCACTGAGCAGGGAGCCTGACTCGGGTCTTGATCCCAGGACCCTGGGATCATGACCTGAGCCAAAGGCAGACACTTAACCAACTGAGCCACCCAGGTGTTCCAATGATGATGATTTTTTTATACTTGCATTAAGTAACCATATTTGAAATTATTTAACTACTTTTATCCTCACTGGCAATTTATATAATGTGGGGTTTTTCTGTCTTTTAAATATTTATTTTTTAAATTGAGGTGTAGTTGATACATAACATTATATTAGTTTCAGGTGTACATCATTATTCGATGTTTGTATACATTGTGAAATGATCTCCACAGAAAGTCTAGCTAACATCATTCACCTTATATAATGTGAAACTGAATAAAGAAAACCTCATGTATAATAGAGTTGGGGGGGGGCAGAAAGGGGAGCTCTCATGCCCTACCAACTCATCATCAATTTAGAGGCCAATAGGAAGATGCTACTTTACTGCTCCAGCAACAGGGAGGGAGACTTTCCCCTGGCCCTGCTACAAACAGCCCAGCCAATGAGAAACTGCCACATGGCCCTGCAACAAACAGCCCAGCCAATGAGAAACTGCCACAACTCAGCCAATGAGAAATCACCACCACCCTGAACTCTCACTTTCTTCCAATGAACTTTTGTTCAAGCAGCCCCTCCCACCTCCTCCTCTTCCTCTATAAAATAGTGTTCCTCTTCTTTGTTCTCTGAAACTGCCTGTGGGTTTGGCGTAGTTCATGTGTCCCCTGCCATTGTTGTATAAACCCATTTTGCCAGTTAAACTGTTTTATTTTCAGGGTCAACGGTAGTTACAAGAAGTATGTTATTTATTTATTTATTTTTTTGTGATAAGAAATTTTAAGATCTACTTTCTTAGCATTTTTTCATTACATTACATCCCTGTGACTTGTTTATTTTATAACCAGTTATTTTATAACTGTACCTCTTGACTCCCTTTACTCATTTCTCCCACTCCTCATAGCCCATCTCAGGCAATCATCAGTCTGTTCTTTGTATCTTTGAGCTTATTTTTTTTTGTCTGTGTTTTTGTTTTAGATTCCACATATAAATGAGATCATATGGTATTTGTATCTTTCTGCTAACATATTTCACTTTAGCATAATGCCCTCAAGGTCCATGCATGTTGATGTAAACGGCAACATTTCATACTTTTTTTTTTATGGCTAGATAGTGTTCCATTGTCTCTGTATACTGTAATTTCTTTATCCATTCATCCATCAATGGACAGTTAGATTGTTTCCATATCTTGGCTGTTGTAAATGATGCTGCAGGGAATATGGAGATGTGTATGTCTTTTTGAGTAAGTGTTTTCATTTTCTTTGGGTAAGTACCAAGAGGTGGAATTGCTGGATCATAGAGTAAATCTATTTTTAATTTTTTGAGGAACCTCCACACTGTTTTCCATAGTGGCTGTACTAATTTACACATTACCACGAACAGTGCAAAAGTTTTTCTGCACAACCTTGCCAATGTTATTTCTTTGATGATAGCCATTCTGATGGGTGTGAGGTGGTATCTCATTGTGGTTTTAATTAGCATTTCCCTGATGATTAGTGATTTTGAGCATCTTTTCATGTACCTTTCTTAGAGAAATGTCTATTCAAATCTTGAATTGGATTGCTTGTTTTTTGCCTCTAAGTTGTATGAGTTCTTAATGTATTTTGGATATTAACCTCTTACCAGATATATGATTTGCAAATGTTTTCTCCTATCCCATAGGTTGCCTTTTCATTTTGATGGTGGTTTCCTTTGTGGTGCAATGCTATGTATGTATGTATATATGTATGTATTTTATTTTATTTTATTTATTTTTTTTTAAAGATTTTATTTATTTATTTGTCAGAGAGAGAGAGAGAGAGAGCACGAGAGTGAGCACAAGCAGATAGAGTGGCAGGCAGAGGCAGAGGGAGAAGCAGGCTCCCTGCTGAGCAAGGAGCCCGATGTGGGACTCGATCCCAGGACGCTGGGATCATGACCTGAGCCGAAGGCAGCGGCTTAACCCACTGAGCCACCCAGGCGTCCCTATGTATGTATTTTAAAGAGGGAGTGGCAGAGAGAGAGAGAGAGTGAGTCTCAAGCAGACTCTGCACTGAGCATGGAGCCCAACATGGGGCTCAGTCTCCCAACTCTGAGATCATGACCTGAGCCGAAATCAAGAGTCAGATGCTTAACCAACTGAGCCACCCAGGTGCCCTTGTGCGGAGCTTTTTAAAAAGTTTGATGTAGTCCCACTTGTTTATTTCTGCTGTCATTGCTTTTGCTTTTGGTGTCATATTTAAAAAGTCATTGCTAAGACCTATGTCAGGGAGCTCACTGCTCTGTTTTCTTCTTACACCGTGGTTTTAATGGTTTAAATAAAGTGTAGCCTCTAACAAGTTTTTCATGAAGGCTAATGGCAAGAGAATGGCGGTGGCTTATAGTCTCTGAGTTTTTATATTATCTGAGAGTGACTTTCTATACCTTCACAGGCTGCTTCCTCCTTAAATAGCTATAGGATTCTTGCATGATAGACTTCCTACCTGGAAACTCTAGATATTGCCCCCTTGAGTTCTGATGTTTGGTATTAGAGAGATGTCTGAGGTCATCTTCATTTTTATTCTACCACAGTAAATTGTTTCTTTCTTTGAACATTTGTCATATTTTGTGTTTAATATTTGAGCTGAATATGTTTATGTACTTCAACCACCATTTTGTAGTCCAGAGTCCTTTCACAACATTGGGAAATACTCTTGTGTTAGTTCTTTGTGGTTCTTTCATCTGTCCTTTTTCTGTTGGCTTTCTAAGATTCTTCCTGTATATAAATTTTGGCTTCCAAAATCTGTCCCTCATTTCTTATCTCTTCTGTCACTAATTTTCATTTTTCCCTGCAAGTTCTAGGTGAATGTTTTGAGTTCCCTCATCCATTTCAGTAATTTGAGTTTTTTGTAGGCTGTGTTCTGCTGTCCACTCCGTCTTCCATCATTCTAACGAAGCGACACTATTAAAAAAACAATCCACTCCAGGCGATCTTTCCTGATTGCAGGCTGTTCCATCTTCGTGTCTACTTTCTCCGTTTCCAGAGGCAGTACCTTCCTGAAGCAAGTGTCTTCTTAAAATATTGAGAATTTTATTCTCAATAAATTCTCAATAACTTCTCTTATTGAGAATTTTATAAAAAAATTTGTCCTGTCAGTTTGAGTAAAACCTTTTGAGCAGAGATAGTTTCAAAGTGCTTCCTTTCCTGTGAACTGCCATGTTTTCCCATGAGTCTGGTGATTTGTCCTTCTCTGTTTCCCCTTACAGAAGGAGGACTAGTACTCGTTTATAGGCAAACTGGTGTTGAGATGATTTCTTTTGAAAACTTGGCATACATTGCTGCCCAAAATTTCAGTCGAAAGGAGGAAGGACAAAAATGTATCTATCCTTCCATGGCCAGATAATAGAGTTCATGAACGGGCGTGTCCTGCGTGGTGTAGATGCTTGCTATGTGGGCAAAACATGGCCGCTTTGACCATCCTCGGCATACCTGCTTGCTCTGGTTTCTCACCTCAGCAAGGCCAGGCTGTCTTCTCAAAGTGGTGCTTGTACCAGCAACATGTCCTGGGGTCTCTGAGTACCATAGCTTGCCTGAATTTAAGGTCACCCCATAGAGGCAAGAGGCCCATTCTTCTTTTCAGTTCAGGGGAGAGCACTGTTCCCGGGATCAGCTCGCTGTGTTTACCAGAAAGCTACCCTTTCAGAGTAGACATGAGGCAGCCCTCTTGGCCCCTTCTTTAATCTCATTGCGCCTAACTGTATCCAGAACAACCCCTTGCAATTTCTTGCATATTAAGCACCTTTCTCTAATATTTAGTGCTGACAATAGCTTTGGCCTAATCGAATAGCCCCCTGACCGTGTCTTTGGGGAAGCTGGGAATGGGGCAAGTCAGGAGGCCTGAGTCTGTACCGACATCTTGCCAGGAAGCTTCCCCTCCCCACTCTTGTAGGCTATTAAATTCTGAATATGTTCTCAGTCATGGGTGTCCCCATGTCTAGGAAAAATAAGGTCATAAATATTAAGATTGAGCGATGAGAATGGACAGGTGAGTAAGAATGAAAAGCTTCAGTGACTGCGTGAAGCCAGGAAGATTGGATTTCAGTATTGGGCCTATTTAGCTCAGAAGTGGGCCTTTAGTGAAGCTCCTGATTGTTACTTTAAGAAATTTGGGATGAAATAGGTCTGGTAACACACCGGACAACAAAACCAAGGAAGTAAGGGGCTGGGTTAAATGTGGGATGGCCAGCTCTGTTGGTCTGTGAGGGAGGGGATCTCAGCAGGTGGGATTGCAGGAGAATCGTGGGCATGAATCCGTCACCCTAGCAGAAATTATGCCTTTGCATCTATGGTCTTTTATATATGAGATGAGATTTCATGCTACAGCGGATGTCCACAGCTCCCTTCATCCACCGGCAGAGCACGTGGCATTTAGCAAGCAAAGAGTGAGAGCTTCTTATGTATTTGTTTTCTTTTTTATATTTTTTCTTTTTTCTTTTTTAAAGATTTTATTTATCTATTTTACAGACAGAGATCACAAGTAGGTGGGTGGGGGGCGGGAAGCAGGCTCCCTGCTAAGCAGAGAGCCCGATGCGGGGCTTGATCCCAGGACCCTGGGATTATGACCTGAGCCAAAGGCAGAGGCTTTAACTGAGCCACCCAGGTGCCCCCGTATTTGTTTTCTTGAATAAATTCTACAAACTCGGATTCCCCTTGAATATAGAATCACTCAGTTAGCTATATTCTGAAATAGCTCTGGCAGATAGACATTCTTTCACATTTTCCTCCAAAAAATGATGAGGTGGCGTCTTTTGTGAAGCTGGGAATGTCTTCAGTGTTATTGCTTCCGATGTACAGTCCGTGAAGTCGGGACCACTTGTACAGTGTTTATCTGCAGAGTTTTAGATAAATTACAAGCTCGTGGGTGAAAATTACAAGGTTCTTTCTAGAAGCCATAAAGGATTAGGGACAGTTGGGAGCAATTTCAAAAGTTGTTTGATTTGAAGGTTGCCAGGGATTTGAGTAAAGGTACAGGCCTCAGTGTCTCACTTCAGATGTTGAGTTTGCCACCCGGCCTGCACGAGGCTAGTTGGCCCTCAGTGGAACGAAAGCACTTAAGCAGTGTTCATTAAGAGGTTTTCTCTGGGGCACCTGGGTGGCTCAGTCCGTTAAGCTTCTGCCTTCGGCTCAGGTCATGATCCCAGGGTCCTGGGATCAAGCCCCATGTCGGGCTCCCTGCTCCCCCAGAGTCTGCTTCTTTCTCTCCCCTTGCTCTTTCCCCCTTCTTGAGCTCTCTTTCTCTCAAATTAATAAAATCTTTAAAAAAATGTTTTCTCTTTCTGATGTCCATGGATCCTAGTATTAATAGCGTGGGAGCAGTAAGACTTCTATTTGGGTAGGTGAGAAGGGCATTTATGTACTTCTTAGAAATTGATTTCGACCCTTTATGGGAATCTGGCCAAGGGGACCTTCTCCAACCTCTGCTTTTTGTTTTGTTTTGTTCTTTTGATTCTGAAACTCCCTTTAGGTAAAATAGTCCAGGTTAATCAGAAATTCTCAGGTGTGCCCTTAACCAGAGGCCTCAGAGTGGGGCAACCCGTGAAGGGGAAACTGGTCATTCAGCCTTCTTTGTCAGACTTGAAGGCTTCTGAGCCCGTCCACCCAGACTGGACCACCTTCGATGCTCCATTTCTTTCTTGTCCTTTCCTTCACATTTAAAATTCCACGTTTGTCCCTGATGTTGCCATCTTCACCTTTCACTGCATTTCGTGATACTCTTTATACAACAACCTAATGTTTTGTGATGTAATCACCCTCAATCCAGTTTTTCCACAAACGCTCCCCCCCATTTCTCTTAATTTCGTTCTCTCCCCTGCTCCACTTACCCAATCCATTAGCAGGTCTTATTGTTTTTGTCTAAAACATTCTGGATCTGGCAGAAAACTGCCAGGGAGGTCTTCCTCACACCTGGATCACGTTTTTTCCCCCGGCTTAACATTTTCTGATGGTTTCCCATTGTATCTAGACTTAAACCCCCAATTCTGACCATGACCAGCGGAGGCCTCCTTCATCTGTTCAACTTCCCCTCTCCACCGTGAGCACCATGCTGCAATCTTAAGTACGACAAGCTCATTCCCACTCTAGTGCCTTGGCCCCAACTCTTCCTCCGGCTTCTAGTCCTGTCATCCCAGACACTGACATTGCCAGGATCCGCATTGTTCAGATCTCAGCCAACTTAACTCTCCCCAGCGACGGTTCCATATACAGTAGTGCGTTACTCTCTTCCCCCCAACCCCCACCCGCCGCTAACTCTTACGCTTCTGAAACTATTCTTGGTTTTCTCCGTAGCCACTCACATCTGAATTTCTTGTTTATTTACTGATTCTATATCTTCTCCATCATAATGTCACCTCCGTGAGAGCAGAGACTTCGTTTTGTTCTCTGTGCCCAGAATAGTGCTTGACACAGAGTAGTTGCTCATCCAGATTTTAAATTACATGATGCAAATAAGTGTTTTCTTCTGCTGTGAGAACCCCCTGGGAGAGGAACTGTGGAGTTACATACTTGTATATTGGTCTCAAGAGTGTGAGCTATGGAGTCTTTTTTTTTTTTAAGATTTTTATTTATTTGTCAGATAGAGAAGAGAGAGAGAGCACAAGCAGGGGAAGTGGCAGGCAGAGGGAGAAGCAGATTTCCCTGTGGAGCAAGGAGCCTGATTTGGGACTCGATTCCAGGACCTGGGATCATGACCTGAGCTGAAGGCAGATGCTTAACTGAGCCACCCAGGCGTCCCAAGAGCTGTGGAGTCTTAAAGAATCTTGCAAAGACTTTTCAGTTGATAATTAAAAAATATATAGAGAGAGAGTTTATTTTTTTAGAGCAGTTTAAAACAGCTCCTAGCAAAGTTGAGCAGAAAGCAGCACGAGTTGCCCTATACCTCTGTCCCCGTGCATACACAGCCTTTCCCACTACGGACATTCTGCACGAGTGTGGTACATTTGTTACAATTGATTAATCTGCATTGACATGTCGTTATCACCCGAATCCATATTTTACATTAGAGTCCACTCTTGGTGTTGTATATTTTATGGATATGTTTTATGGATTTAAAAAATGTATTATGACCTATATCTGCCATTATAGTATCATACAGGATAGTTTTACTGCCCTAAAAATCCTTTGTAATCCTCCTGTTCGTGCCCTTCCCCACACCCAACTCCTGGCAACTTTTTACTTTCTCTATAGTCATTTCCAGAATGTCCTATGATTGAAATCTTACAGCATATAGCCTTTTCCGACTGGCTTCTTTCACTTATTAATATGTATTTAAGTTTCCTCATTTCTCTTCATGACTTGATAGCTCATTTCTTTTTAGTGCTGAATATTATTCTATTGTCTGAGTGGGCCACAGTTTACTTATCCACCTACTGACAGACATTTTGGTTGCTTTCAAGTTTTGGTAGTTCATAAAGCTGCTATAAACATCTGTTCACAGGTGTTTGAGTAGACATAGTTTTCAGTTCATTGGGGTGAATACCAAGGAGGCCAGTTGCTCACTCTTACCCTGAGGGTATGTTTAGTTTTGTAAGAAATCACCAGACCAAGTGGCTTTCCAAAACAGCTGTATCATTTTGCATTCCCACCAGCAAATGAATGCATGTTCTCTTATTCCATTATTGTTGTCAGCTTTTGGTGTTATCAGTGATCAGTAGATTTTGGCCATTCTACTAGGTGGGTAGTAGTATCTTGTTTTAATTTGCAGTTCCATGACAAATGATAATGAGTGTCTTTTCATATTCTTATTTGCAATCTGTACATTGGTGAGGTGTCTGTTCAGATCTTCTGGCCATTTCTTCAGTAAAGTTTTTTTTTAAAAAAGATTTAATTAATTAATTAATTTATTTATTTATTATGAGAGATCATAAGTAGGCAGAGAGGCAGGCAGAGAGGGGGAGGGGGAAGCATGCTCCCTGCTGAGCAGAGAGCCCGATGCGGGGCTGGATCCCAGGACCCTGAGACCTTAGTCCGAAGGCAGAGGCTTAACCCACTGAGCCACCCAGGGGCCCCTGTTGTTGAGTTTTTAAGAGTTCTTTGTATTTTGAATTACAGTCCTTTATTGAACATGTCTTTTGCAAATATTTTGTCCCAGTTTGCAGCTTGTCTTCTTATTCTCATGACAGTGTCTTCTACAGAACAGTTTTTAATTTTTCTGAAGTACGGTTTACCAGTTATTTCTTTCCTGGGTTGTGCCCTTGGTGTTGTAACCAAGGAGTCATCACCATGCCCAAAGTCATCTAGATTCCCTCTTATGTGCCATTCTTCCTCTTCTGAGAACCAAATTATATTTATGTTACACTGATCAGTAGTATCTTACAGGCCATTGGTGCTGTTTAATTTATTAGTAGTCTTTTTTTCTCTGTGTGCTTCATTTTTGGGTAGTTTCTATTTCTGTGTATTCTAGTTCATTGATTTTTTTTTTCTGCAATGTCTAAAGTGCTATTAATCTCATTCAGTGGGATTTTTTAATTTCAGATACATTTTTCATCTTTAGAAGCTTCATTTTATTTATGTGTACGGAAGATATGTATATGTGAAGGAACAGGAAGATATGTATACATCTTATATATACACATATGTGTCATATATCATATGTGTCATATATATCTTTCATTTCTCCGTTTCTTTTTTAATAAGATTTTAGTTTTTAATTTATTTTATTTTTCATTTTTTTTAAAGATTTTATTTATTTATTTGAGAGAGAGAGCAATAGAGAGCACAAGTGGGGAGGAGAGGGAGAAGCAGGCTCCCCACCAAGCAGGGATTTGGACGTGGGACTAGATCCCAGGACCCTGGGATCATGGCCTGAGCTGAAGCACTTGATTAAGTGACTAAGCCACCCACGTGCTCCAGATTTTTTTTTTAAAGATTTATCTTTGAGAGAGTGGGAGACAGAAAGAGAGCACGAGAGGGGGAGGATTAGAAGGAGAGGGAGAGAAGCAGACTCCCCACTGAGTATGGAGCTTAATGTGGGGCTTGATCCCATGATCATGACCTAGCCAAAACTAAGAGTTGGATGCTTAACCAACTGAACCACCCAGGTACTCCCATAAGATTTTATTTTTAAGTAATCTCTGTACCCAACATGGAGCTCAAACTTACAACCCTGAGATCAGGAGTCATAAGCTCTACCAACTGAGCCAGCCAGGCACCCCTCTTCTCGGTTACTTCTCAAGTGGCTGCTGGATAGTGTGAATTTATTTTTTGGGTATCTGATTTTGTTAAATTCTTTTAAATAATGTTGGGCTTTGCTCTAATGACTAGTTAAATTATCTGGAATAACTCGGATACTTTGGAGGCCTGCTTTTAAGCTATTAAGTGGATCTAGGGCAGCCTTTGATGGAGAACTAATTTAGTTCTGCTGCTAAGATGATGCTTTTCCAAGGACTCTATCCATTAGCTTATGTGGGAGGAGCCATTCTCACTTCTGAGAACACAAAATATCCCCAGCCCTGTGTGCACTCGGAGATTTGTTCATCCTGTGATTTGCTGGCGCTTCTTTTCCTGCCCTTGGGAAGTTTCCATTCACACCTGCAGAAGTCAGTGCCCAGCCAAAGACTTGGAAGGAGCCCTTCTGCACATGTCTGCTTATTTTCTGTCTGTACAGGTTCTCCTATTCCAGTATTCTGTTTTACAAATCCTTGTTGTCTGGCTTTCCTAAACTCCCGTCTCTGTCTTCACAATTCATCAAGATGGAAAACTGAAAATTCTGGGTTCTCTTTGACTCTCTCTCCCTTCCCCCACCACCACTCTGGCTTTGCAGCTGTTGCAGGGAGTAAGCTAGGGCAATTTTAGCCTCACCTATTTTGTTTCTCCATCTTTGGGATTGTCTCTTGCTCTCTTTTCCAGTGTCAGAAACATTTGTTTTGTATTTTTTGGTCCGTGTTTAGAGTTGTTTAAGGTAGAAGGGCAAAGCTTGTCACTGGTACTCAGAATGTCCAGAAGCAGGAGACCTTCCGTTGATGTTCTGCATTTCCATTATTTTGTTCAGAAGTTCATTTTGCTGCCCTGTAAGGGGTGTGGTGGTTTGGCCTTTGAGTTGAAATCATTACGAATGTTGGTCTTGGTAAGAAGTCTCTGTTGCCTGTGTAGGAAATCACCCAGTGCTGGGGAATAGTACCGTTCTATTCTCTTCTTTGTAGCAGAGAAAGCAATGTCCTAGGCAGAGGTGGTAGGGATTTTGCCCGACATGTAGCATCACTTCTTAGAATACGCAACAACTTGGCCATCAGTTTTTCTTCCACTGCGTGTGGTTTTAGGCTTATTCTTCAGCTGATGAATTCACCACCTACTCCATTCTTGGGCTGTGAATCCACAGGCTTGAATTCTGTCTTGAGAGCCAAAACTTTGCAATTGCTGAGTTGGTTGGTTTTTTGCCTGGAAAAGTTGTTAGGGCAAAATTGATACTTTGGGGAGAGAAAGAGGCAGATTTTCAGATGAAAGCTGTTCCACCCCAAATAGTATAAAAAATTTTTGGCTTATTATCTAAAGGCATGGGTAGAATTTGATGTCTCTTGAGAAAGAGAAGTTCATAAACAGTAAACTTAGTGGTGAGTGGGCATCATAAGACCACACATAAGTAGGGAAACCATGTATCTATCCTGTTTGCTAGAGACAGTCCTGGTTTACACCTGTTGTCTTGGAATAATTAACATTCCCTTTTACTCTTGGAAGTGTCATAGTTTTGATATATATATATATATGTATATGTATATATTTATATTTATATAACATATATGCATTTATATATTTATATTTATATACATACAGAGTTATCCTAGTTATAAAGAGTGGTTTAAAGAGTACGATGTAGGTGTTAATTCCCTGGTTATTATTGTCCTTGATTGATAGACTTACTGTTTACTCTGTATTTTTGTTGAATAGTTTATAGTGACTAATAAATGTGTGTTTGTGGTTTTATTTTATTTTATTTTTTTAATTTTTGGTATTTTTCCTACAGATGATCTCAATGCCACCCACCAACACTGTGTTTTGGCTGGTTTACCACCTCGGTTTAGTTCCACCCACCGAGTGGCAGAGGTAAGTGTAAATAAAAATGTGATTCAAACTTAATTGAATGTGACAGCAGTGGTTGAATGAGCAATTTTGCATGGAGTTTTGGAAGAGTATTTGATAGGAAAATTGCTTCCATCAAACTTGATGTTAGCCTTTATTTACTTGCTTTTTTAGCATTGAGTTGTGTGGGATAGAGTTTTAAAAAGTGTGTTCACAGCGTGGGATTAGTATATTTTGCTTCTTTGTGGTTCTGTTTCTTGGAGAAGGTAAAATGCTATTGGCAGGTGTTGCTAGGTAGAGATTTTCTAAGGGGTTTGTGTCTGTCAAGGTCAAGGACAGGAGATGGCCAGAAGGAAATGGGGAGAGTTTGTGTGCTTATGCATGGGTTAGCTGTGACCAGGCTCCAATGGTTGAGAATTTACATTTCCCTTAACTTTTGGGTCAGGTTTCTGGGCATGTGAATGTAAATTAAGGAGAGAGTTAACAGCAGTGCCCAGGAATTTCTGAGCTCTCCAGTTGGGTTCATAACCCAGACTTTATTGCTAAATTCTGCCACCACTTGGAATGGCTGGATAGTCAGCTGATTAGACCAGTTCACAATGGAAACCTGGGAGGTGGGAAAAACTCTTAGTAGTCACCCTGGGGGTACTGTGTGATCCATTAAGGGTGGTTCTAGAGAGCAGGGGAATAGTCATGAGAAGGCCTACAAGTTGACCTCGTATCCAAGCTTGTTATCTGTGCTTTGCTTTGTAGATTGACTTTCCGTTGTGCCACAGGGGGACCCGGGTGGGAAGTTGGGCAGAAGTGATACAGATACATTCATATACTTCTGGAAGTTCTTCTAATTAGTATACTGTTCGGAAAGCTATGTGGGGATTTGCAGAAAGTACCATAAAAATATCTTTGATCTCATAACACTATTATATTTAACAGCTAGGAAACAATTCAAAGGAAACATACATGCACACATATGAAAATGCTTATCTGGAGTGACTAAGAATAGTGAAGAGGCTGGTCAGAATGTTAGTGCCTCTTTAGGGCATGACTAGTTAATTACCTGAGTGTCACCTCAGTGAGCAGCCATCAAAAATACTTACCTTGAATACTTACATACAGAGAAAAACAGAATAGACACTGATGGGTACTTTCTGATCACAGCTGTGTGGACAAAGACTCATGTGCAGTAAAAACAATTAAAATAAGGTAAGGTGACAGGATTATGATTTTATCTTAAAATTTTTTATTTCATGTATTATTGTTGTCAGTAATAAAAGAGGGAAAATATATATATATATATATACACACATTTTTTCTAACATGAAAGTTACATTATTATTTCCCTTAAGAGAAGAGATGGAAAAAACCATGCAGTGTTGTAGCCCTCACTTATTTTGTAAATGTCCTTTCCTTTGTACAGGACTAACGTGGTATGTCTTACCTGTGCCACACAAAATGACTTGCGATTTTCTGTCCACTCAAAATATGTCAGAAACAGATTGTCTTAGAGAAGTGAGGTTCTGAATTTCATTTTAGTTAATCAGAAAAGAAATCTATTTAGTTTTTTGGTTACATGTGACTAGATTATATTTGACAGCTCTCAACTTTTATTGGATTTTTTTTTTTCTTCTGGTTGGAACAGAAGAAATCTGTTGTTCCGAATATCTTTTTAAAATTTAAATTTTATGAGTTTTATATATCATTATATTTTGAACAGGTAATTACTCAAATGATTCAAAATTCACAGAGTCCCCAAGAATAAATAGTGAAGTCTCGTTCTCATAAAGCTGACGAGCTCCTCCTCCCCAAAGGGAGCCAGTATTATCATCAGCTTCTTCTTATCCTTTCCATGATGATGAGATACCTATATAAGCAAATATGTGTTTAATTAAAAAATGGGGTTTTTATTTTAAAATATTTTATTTATTTATTTGACAGAGAGAGATCACAAGTAGGCGGAGAGGCAGGCAGAGAGAGAGGGTTTGATTCCAGGGCCCTGAGACCAGGACCTGAGCTGAAGGCAGAGGCTTAACCCACTGAGCCACCCAGGCGCCCCTAAAACGTTGTTTATACAAATGGTAGCCTACTCTACTTACCATTCTGCACTTTTGTTTTAGTAAGTCTTGCTGATAACTCCTTATCGGTATGTAATTCGGACCTCGGAGGAGGCGGTGTTTTTTTTAGATACAACACCAAAAGCACAGACAACTAAAGACAAGTAGGTAAATTGGACTTCGCCAAAGGGAAAAACTGTTAGCTTCAGGAGCGCCTGGGTGGTGTATTGGGTTGGATGTCCAGCTCTTGGTTTCAGCCCAGGTCATGACCTCAGGGTCGTGAGACTGAGCCCTAAGCCAGGCTCTACACTCAGCATGGAGTCTGCTAGAGATTCTTTCTCTCTCTCTCTTCCCCCACCCTCTCTCTCTCTCTCTCACCTTCTTTCTCTACAGTAAATAGGGGCTCCTGGGTGGCACAGTCGGTTAAGCATCTGAATTTTGGTTTCAGCTCAGGGTGATCTCAGGGTGGTGAGATCAAGCTCCACCTTGGGCTCCAAGCTCAGCACTGAGTCTGCTTAAGACTCTCTCTGCCCCTCTCCACTGTTCTCTGTCTTTCTCTCTCTCAAATAAATCAGTCTTTGAAAAAAAATAATAAATCTTAAAGAACAAACAAACAAATCTATTATGCTTCAAAAGGTTCCATCAAGAAAGTGAAAAGAGAACTTGGAGAATGCGAGAAAGTATTTTCCCGTCACTTACGTCACAAGGTACTTGTGTTTAGAGTACATAAATAAGTCTTACAGCCCAATAGTTAAAAAGGTAAATAATCCAGTAGTTTTAAATGGCAAAGGATCCGAATAGACATGTCTGCGAGGAAGATCCACAAATGGCCAATAAACACACAGAAAGATGTTGAACATCATTAGTCATCAGGTTAGCACAAAGCAAAACCACAGGAAGTTACCACTTCACACCCACTAGAGGGGCTCTAGTGAGAATCTCAGTAACAAGTATTGGTGAAGAAGCTTCAGAAATCGGAACCCTCCTGCACTGCTGGAGGGAATATAAAAATGGTTCAGCCCCTTTGGGAAACATTGTGACCTTTCCTCAGAATTTTAAACACAGTTACCTCATGACCCAGCAATTCCGTACCTGAGAGAGATGAAAACTCATACACAAACGTTGTCAGCAGCTTGACTCCTAGTAGGGCAGAAAATGGGATAATAATGAATGGAAAAGCGAAAGTCATATATCCATACAATCAAATATTTGGCAATAAAAGGGAGAGAATTACTGATACATGCTTCACCATGGATGAACCTTGAACCTTGAACTATCAGGCTCACTGCAAGAAGCCAGTCGCAAAAGAATTATACAATTTCTTTTTTTTTTTTTTTTAAGATTTTATTTATTTATTTGACAGAGAGAGATCACAAGTAGGCAGAGAGGCAGGCAGAGAGAGGGGGAGGGAAGCAGGCTCCCCACTGAGCAGAGAGCCCGATGTGGGGCTCGATCCCAGCACCCCAGGATCATGACCTGAGCCGAAGGCAGAGGCTTTAACCACTGAACCACCCAGGCGCCCCATATGATTTCATTTTTAAGAAAGGTCCTGCATAGCTAGAAATAGATTGGTGGTTGTCTGAAGCTGGGAAGGTTGGCAGAAAGGGGGCAGCAGGGGACTGCTAAGGGATACCGTTTGTTTTAGGGAGGTGACCAAAATGTTCTAAAATTAATTGTAGTGATGGTTGCGTAACTCTGTGACTGTACTATAAACAATGAAGTGTATGTTTTCACTGTGTGACTTTTATGACATGTGAATTATGTCTCAATAAAGTTGTTACCTGTCCTTGCCAAAAAAAAAAAAAAAAAAAAAAAGGCCTTATTATAGGTTCTGTACAACAAATAGAACTCTGAACACCCAGAAAAGAAAGTACCCCTCTCTTCCACCCCCCCCACCTTTTATTTTTCATTTTTGGCTGCAAGTATGGCTCCGCTGTAGTTTATTTAGTGAGTCCCCTATCGATGGGAAATTTCGGTTGTTTCCAGTCTTTTGTAATAAATGGCATTGTGATTAGTAACCTCTTATGTAGGTCATTCAGTACTTGGGCAAGTAAAGATATGAGTAGAGCATGGTTTCAGATAGAACATCATTTTAAAAGAGGTTGCCAGAGCGGCTCTGGGACGAAAGTGAGTGGTGTTTCAGCTCCACTCTTTGTCTCTCCTTCATAGCAAATTGGAACTGCCTGCTGTGCTCCCAGCACTCTGAGATCATCGTATTAAAATACGTATCAGTCAGGCTTCTGTATTCAGCACCGCAACTTTGTTTTTCCCAGGCTTACCCATGACACGTTGCATCAAATGGCAGTAACCATAGAAAGAATTTTTGTACCAGGGCATTAGCCTTCAAGGTTATTTCTAAGGGAATCTGTGTAAATTATATATGTCAAAATAGAAGTACTTTAGGGATACATTTTCCTCCCTGGGTCAAAAGGATATTTACAGCTTGCTTTTTATCATTCTAGGAAATCATGTTGTCATCAAAACCAACAGGTGCACACCCGGTCTGCAGCCTTTTCTTTTCTGACATATATCATTCAAAGGAGGAGTTGTCTGTTCGACCTCTGTTTTGCTCTCACAGACAAAGAGAGGGATGAACTAGTTAACTGTGCCCTTGCCAATACCAAGGTACTAAGTTATGCCTTTGAACATGCCTTGAGGGCACGAGCCACATATTCTCCATTATTTGAAGAACCTGTTCCACCAAGGATTGCAGCTGCTTGTTTTTTTGCAGAAAAGGAAAATGAGTTCTTTGCCCTGTGTTTATAACTTCAATCTTTTTTTCTCCGCCGTTACTGTGCCATTTTGTGGGCTGTTGAACTGAACACCTTTCTTTCCCAGGGGTAGGTTCAGGGCGCTTATAACAAAGTCAGTGTCTTTGACTTCTTGGTTCATTAGTTACTCATCCAAAAACTACTTAGGAAGTTGTTTTTTTTTTTTTTTTTTTTTTTACATTTAGGACTTGGTTCTAGATGCTGCCGTATCTGTAGGAAAAAATATGTAATAAAATGGTGTGTGGGTATGTGTATATGTGTATACATGTGTATGTGTGTTTGTGTGTGTGTGTGTGTATTTACCTATACATGTGTACATGGCTTTAGCCTCAGTGATCCTAAGGTGTGGTGATAAAAGGCCCACATTTAAAAGAAAATCAGCAAGGAGCATGGCCCAAGTGAGGCCATGCTGGCCACACAGAGCTCAGGGTGCAGGCCGCCAGAACAGTTCTTAAGTTGGATGTGGGCTGAGCTGTGGGGGCCACAGGTGAATGTATGGGGAAAGGACGAATGTGAACACCCCCCAGAAGTGTTGTACCGTAAACTTGTATTAGGCTTACGATCCTGATGGCTGGTTCTGTCTCCACAGTGCTCTGCCGGAACCTTGGATTATATCTTACAGCGCTGCCAGCTCGCTCTGCAGAATGTCCGCATCGAGGCAGACAGTGGTGATGTTTCTTTGAAATCCTTTGAGCCTGCAGTTCTGAAACAAGGAGAAGAAATCCACAACGAGGTGAGACTTTCAAGAACTGGGAAGCTGCTTGCGAGCTAACGAGTGGCTCTGCCATAATTTCATACGGGTGTGAGCCCGGAAATGCCTCCGTGAGACACAAAGAGCAGTGTAATTACTCACAAGGACAGCAGTAGCCCGAGCATCTGCATTTTTGTGCCAGTTCTGCAAGCCTCTCTCCCCGCAGGACAATGCAAAGTGGGCCCGTAACGTGGGTGCATGTAGGGCTTGTGTTATAGGAGAGGAACCTGAGACAAGGGAAGCTGAAACGTTTATAATAGGTAGGAAGCATGCCTGACCTTTGCTCCAAGCAAGATAGTGTCTTTATCCTCCAAGGCTGTTCCAATCCCTGCCCTTTGTTGTGGAGGAGAAACTGTATCTTCCAAAGGTGTTCCCTGTGCCAGACATTCTTGAGATGGGAGGCTGAGCTGGAGGGAAGTCAGTGCCTTGCTCATAAGATAGGCCGAAACCCAAGACTCATGAAGAGGTCTTCCCGCAAAGCCCAGTGGGAATCGTGGGTGGAGCCTAAGAGCAAGTGTCAATGTCTTGCTTGCTGTTTACAGAATGAGGGGCAGTTCTGCAGCCCTGTCAGACCAGCAGGATCCCACCAGCCAAGGGTTCACAAACTTTGCTACTCCCAGTAGTAACACCCTTTCTGCTTTTGCTTTATCTTTGGACCATAAATGTTGCTGTCTATTTATTACTCCTAAAAACTCAGCTCGTTTGTTTAAAAAAAAAAAAGATTTATTTATTTATTATTTTAGAGAGAGAGAAAGAATGGGAGGGGGAAAGGTGGGAGAGGAAATCCCACGTGGCCTTGCCACTGAGCACAGGGCTGGATCCCAGGACCCGGAGATCATGACTTGAGCAGAAATCGAGAGTCAAATGCTTAACTGACAGAGCCTCCCCAGTGTCCAATAACTCCACTCATTTTTTATGTAAATACATTTCTTTGAAAAGAAAGCTTTGTGTTGTCACTTGAAGTAGAAGCCAATATCACTAACCAAAAGAAAAAGGGACCAGAAAAATCTCGCCAGTGGAAACAGAGCAGTGTTACCATTTTCCAACAGGTTGCCTTGCTGGAAGGCTCTGAGCCTCAGGTCTCCATTCTCCATGAGAGAAGAGAGATTCACACACAACTTCTTGTGTTTTCTAACAGTCATTGAATGTTCTTCTTCAAATGGGTGAATTTTGTCATGGGTAAATTATACCTCAACACAAAAAACATCAGAAGGAAAAAAGAGATTCCCAAGTGAGAGAGAACTGTTGAAGGTTATCACCCATCTGCAACTTTCTCTTTGCTAGAATTGGAAGGATTGATGGAGAATTTGGAGTACAAAAATATTCTCTTTCTTCCTTTCAAAAAGTAATGACTGACCATGTGTCTGGTACCTTCTGTGTGCTTTAGGATACCAGTTTCCAGACTGGGTAAGGGACAGTCTAGTTTGAACGGTGGGAGCGGGGCTCTGAGTTAGAGGACATGAGGTCACAGAGGTGGTATTAGGGGACAGGAAAGCAGCAGATCCTATCAGTCCTTGGAGATCCCTATCAGGACAACCACTCTCCTGTTTACTTAGAGGGAAATGGAAGCTATTGAGGACTTTGGAACAGAGGAGAAACGATGTCTGCTTCCACAATATCGTGTAATGTCTTTAAAGAGATATTTAGGAACCTTTGAACTGCTCCACACTTTGTGAAGCATTGGCATAATCTCCAGAACCAAAGACAAAGGAATTCTGCCTTACTTACTGTACTCAGGACTGACTTTCTTCCCTTCATTGTGCCTGATAAGTGTCCCATTTTCTCTCCTCTCTGTCCTTGCTAGAGACATTGCTGATAGCTAGAAGTTCAAGAAAGATAAGCGTTTATGGGCCTGGTGACCTCCCTGAATGAGACTTGGGAGCAAAGTTATGTCTTTCTCCATATTTATAGTAAAGAAATCCTGATCTTAAAATGTAAGTCTTTTCCTTCTCTACAAACCTGGTGATGTTAGGATTCAGACTCACAAAATGGGGGTTCTCTTTAACACTCACATGGGCTCTTCTGGCCCCTGTGCTTCTGGTCTTCTGTGACTGACTGTTTTGTTAACATCAACTGGTGGGGGCGGTCTGTAACAATCACCTTGTTTATCTACCAGTAGAATATTGTCATCTGAATCCATTAGCCTCAGAAAGTGACTGGCTGCTTTTGACATTGTATACGTTAGCGAAGTGGGATAGAGATATATCAGAAACCTTAGCCCCTTGAGACTGGTCTGGGGTTGAAGGGAAAGAGAGATCTTGGATCTAAATAGCGTGCGTGCTCATCTTATCCAGTCCCCCGATCTTTGATTCTTCAGGGCCATCAAGAATGATTGCATATGTCAAGGCATATCGTTAGATCCTAGTCTTTGGCCATACACCCTGGCCTGGAATGGAGCACTGGCATGCCGGCTTTCCACCATGTCCCGTGGTTAAAGCAATAGCACACTTGTCCATAATAGTTCCCTCGGGTTCTTTATTGTTTGCTTTCCTCTTTCTTAAAAGCCATGTGTCTTTGCTGCACCACTTACAGGACGAAGCCCTTGGTTTTATGTGCTGCTGGCTTTCAGGCTATCTGGGTGTAGACATGGCTTGTATTTCCTTAGATGGTTTCTAACCAAGTGATTTGGGAACTTGGGGGAGTAGAATGGAATACCTTCAGTTATTTTTTCCTCATTTAAGATGCTTAAGCAAAGATTTTTTTGTTCAGTTGGAAGCAGGATCTTCCTGCATGTTTTTAAATACTCTGTTTTCCTTCTTAAAAATAGTTTGGTCTGGTCAGACCTGCATCTTTTTTTTTTTTTTTTTGACAGACAGATCACAAGTAGGCAGAGAGGCAGGCAGAGAGACACAGGAGGAGGAGGCAGGCTCCCTGCTGAGCAGAGAGCCCGATGCGGGACTCGATCCCAGGACCCTCAGATCATGACCTGAGCCGAAGGCAGAGGCTTTAACCACTAAGCCACCCAGGCGCCCAGACCTGCATCTTTTTAAAGTCACTTTGAAAGGGCCTTTGAAGTGTGGCTCTTTGTACACTGGACAGTAGCATCTCTCCCTGGTCTCACGTCTTTCTCAATGAGATAACTTATGATGACAGGGAGACACGAACCCCAGTGGGCCTGTTCACACCTCTCATGAGGGAACTACGTGAGCTGAGCTGAGGCCACACGAAAAGCCCACCCTAACGTGGCAGAAGAAAAGGAGGTGACAGTTGCTTCCGTGTAAGAGAATGGAGATGATTTACAATATGTGGTGATGTAGGAACTCAGAAATATGATTCTGAAGTTTACTGCTGAATGCCCAAGGTTTCGGGTAGGCAGGTTTCTTCCCCTTCAGACTCTTCTTAGACATCTTTTAGGAGAAAAAAAATGTTTCTTTCTTTCTTTTTTTTTTTTAAAGATTTTATTTATTTATTTGGCAGAGAGACAGATCACAAGTCGGCAGAAAGGCAGGCAGAGAGAGAGAGATGGAAGCAGGCTCCCTTCTGAGCAGAGAGCCTGATGTAGGGCTCGATACAGGACACTGAGAGCATGACCTGAGCCAAAGGCATAGGCTTAACCCACTGAGTCACCCAAGTGCCCAGAAAATGTTTTTTGATTGATCTTTTAGACTGTTCCAGGTACAGGTTAGTTACGAGGGTTTTAAGAAATGGTTTTCTGAGTTGGTTATGAAGCTGACACTGTGGACCTATTTTCATATTTCTCTTGATGATTCACACGGCCCTTCAGGAACCTGCAAGGCCTCCAGATTGTCGATAGGCTTTGGGTAAATACCCGGGGGCATTGCTTACCTTTGTGTTGCATTGGCCCAAAAGATTGAATCGCAGTGAATTTCCTTTAACGGCGAGTCCAAAATCTGGGAGTTTGGTTCACGAGCATCCTGAACTCTGAGAGAATCTCAAGAGGGTTCCTTTGTGTTGTCTCCCCGAGGCTTGCATCTTCGGGGGTCTGCATCCCCCATGGCGTGTTCTCGGCCTCAAGTCAGCCACAGCCCTCCTGATGGCTGTCTCTTATTTCTGATCTGATAGTTATGAGCTTCCCGGGGGCGCCGGACCCTGGAGAAGGGATGGAGACCCTACTCCTGTCATGCTTAGAACTTTATCTTTTCCTTTCTGAGCCCCACCGTTTAGGGAGAAAAAAAAATAACTTCTTTTGCTTGGTTGTTATTAATTATTATTTTGTAACTCAAACTCCAAATCAAGGGGCTGGAAATCTTTTTTGCTTCCTTAATTACTTTTACGAAAGTAGCCAACGGCTTCTCTCGGCAGTGGGGGAAGTGGTTGAGGGTGACATTTGCTTCAAATCCTGCCGTGTTTTTTGCCCATGACACTGAGACGAAAAAGTCAGGTTCTAGAGTTAAATAAAATGCATGCCAGTGGATTTGCTGCCCAGAAAGATCATCATCTCCTGGGCAGTACTTCAGCTCATGAATAAACCTCCGCTGGGAGCAAGTCCTCAGTGTTGAACTTTCCCAACTGGCCTCAGTGGGAGGCGGGTGGGCAACAATTGACATGGATGTTAAAACTTTTCCTGCTAAGAAAATCTTATCAGATTGTGAGATCCTTGGGGACAAGTTCTAGGCCTCATGGCCTCGCTCAGTTTGCTTTCCTAGCATCTAGCAAGTGCCGGCATTTAGTAGGCTGTTCACTATTCGCTCACTGATCCTCACCCCAATCCTCTTTGTGGTTGTTACGTAATGATCCTTACTTACAGGCGATGACCACCCCCCCCCCCGCCCCTTGGTAACGGAGCCCTTATTCTTCCTCATGGCACCGTCTGCTTCAAATGACAGCTGGGCATCTGAGGAGGAAGACAAAATCAAGATTTATTAAAATGGACAGAGTCTTTCCTTTCTTGGCTGATAGCACACTCTCTAGGTATAGCCCCTCTCCTGCCTTCTGAGTTTTAATTTACCGAAATCTAGACTTGGGTATACCCTGATAGGTTGAATGAACTAGTTACGTAGGATAATCGATTTTCTTTCCTGGGACCCCACGGTAGCCGAGCCTTACATGTTTTGTCCCCATCAACGGAAATAACCAGCCCCCGAAATAGGAAGACCTTTTAAAATCTTTTCAGCTCTCTCTGACATAGGGTGTGATGACATGCTCATGGGCTGTTCCTGTAGCGTGAACACACTTCATGCAAAGTCTCTTAAAAATAACTCGTCTCGGGGTGCCTGGGTGGCTCAGTGGGTTAAGCCGCTGCCTTTGGCTCAGGTCATGATCCCAGGTCCTGGGTTCAAGCCCCACATCGGGCTTTCTGCTCAGCAGGGAGCCTGCTTCCTCCTCTCTCTCTGCCTGCCTCTCTGCCTACTTGTGATTTCTCTCTGTCAAATAAATAAATAAAATCTTTAAAAAAAAATAACTCGTCTCTTAATAACGTTGTCAAACCGGTATCTTCAGAGAAGTTGAACTACACTTGTATTCGCTTTCCCTTCAAAGCACTCAAGTTTACTTCTGTTAACAGCTGTCTCTTAATATCACAGATAAGGTTCAGCAACTATTGTCTTAATATTGTCTACATTCCTTTTTTTTTTTTTTGTTTAAACAGCTTTAACTGAAATCAGTTCTACATATCAAACAAACATTGAGTTAATGTAAACTGAAACCCTTTCATATGACTGGGTGTTCTCGGGTTAGTTATTTGAGTCATTTTCACCATTGTTAAATCTTCACAAGTTGCTTTTGTTTGCCTCATGAAAGTTCAATATGGATAAACACAAAAATTCTTTGTGGTAACAGGTAAAGATTATAATAGTTTGTCTATATAGGGAACATGATTACCTTAGCAAAGCCAGACAACCCAACATTAAGCTGTGAAAGCTCTCTACTTCTTTAGACGGCAGAGGTAAGTAAAAAGAGTTTTGGGGGAATAAATAGAGTTGTAGTTTGACAGTAAAATTTGATTTTTTTCAAGTTGAAGATGAGCTTTTGAAGATATGGAAAGTGGATAGAAAATAGTTTCTTACCCTTCCAGAGCTTTACTCAGCCTCTCATCTACATGCATAGGATTATTTCAGTTGCAACAGAGAAAACTGACTTGGCTTAAGTAGAAAAAGGCTTCAGGAACAGCTTGATCAAGAGCCAGGTGATATCACCAGTACCTGGTTTTTTTCTTCTTTTTATTTTGTAGTTACTTCCTACTTTGTTGTCTCCATTTTCCCCTGTTTGGTAGTGAAATGGTTGTAGAATTCTCTTCCTGAATCTTCTCAGTGTTCAGACTTACTGTGATTGAACATACAGTGATTACCCCCAGACCTGATTCTGTGACTAGAGAAATGTGGTGGGCTGATTGGCTGACATTGGGGTGGCACATTCTACCCTTGGTATTGGGGCTGGAGCTCTCCCCAGACCACATGGACTGGGACTGGGGAAGGGGGTCAGTTAATGAAGAGTGGGGTTTTGCTAGAATAGAAGGAGGAATGCTAAGGCAGCAAATAATAATCATAATAATAACCATAGTAGGTTCATAGGAAGGAAAAGCAATTATTAATGTCTTTGTTGTTCTTTCTACCTGTTGTCATGTGCCCTGAGTTGAAAAGTACCAGTTTGAATGGCTGTAGCTTTAATACACACCCCCACAATTAACTCTCTATTATTTCATTATAAGAGCTGGGATTCTCACCAGCTCCTCCTGGCCCATGGTAAATTCTTTATTGATTTTAAATCTAAGAAACTTGAAATTGGTACCTTTTAATATGTGTCTGTGTTTTGCTCTAAAATACTAGTCTTTAATAAAGATGTTTAATAAAAAACGATCTTGATTATATCTTCCCAGTCATACACAGTGTAGGCTGCTGTATATTTTAGGATCTCAGTATTTGTGTTTTTTTTTTGCTTTTTTTTGTAAAATTCATTTTAATTAATCAATTTTTTTTCAGGATTTGTTGACGAACGTATAGCTTCCTCACATCTGACTAATAAATGCGATGGAAAACCCCTCTCCAAACCCCAACAGTGTTGCCTTGCTAAGAGGACCTCAGTTTTGAGACTCTTTTCTTGGCTTTGCAGAAATGCTCTGGAGACTCCAGGTTTTACTGGAAGCTGTCTAGGCTCAGCTTTTCTCACCTTTTCTCACCCTGTGGCAATTAAGTGACCAGAGGAGAATCGAGTGATGACATTATTGTCCTTGATTGTCTCTCACGAGGGCATTATAAGCCTTCTCCTTATGGTCCCTAGGTCGAGTTCGAGTGGCTGAGACAGTATTGGTTTCAAGGAAATCGATACAGAAAATGCACTGATTGGTGGTGTCAACCCATGGCTCAACTGGAAGAACTGTGGAAGAAGATGGAAGGTGTGGTAAGTACATGAGGTCCGGGGCCATATTTTCTGGGATGTTCTCTGTGTAACTCCTTGGCTACCTAATTTGCATAGGAAAATACATAATTCATTATTCTAAACTGCTGAGTCAGGTAACTCTTGGTAAGGAACAGGCCCAGTTTTGTCTGTACAAGGTCAGTTTAGTTCAGTGAGTGTTTTATCGGGTATTTCCAACGTACAAGGTGCCATGTTGGAACACGTGCTAGGAAGAGCCATGGAGGGAACAACACTGCAGATAGAAGATCTAAAATTCATTTGTATTTTCAGACTCACCAGGCACCATTCTAAGGGTTTTCCCGTACTAACTTCTGAAATTCATACAACAGCCCTACAAAGTGTAGAAACCCTTATGAGTCTTAATTTATAGATGTGAAAACTGAGACATTGAGATATTAAGTGCCTCGCCCAAGGTCACAGAGTAAAGTGACTGAGTAAGATGGAGACCCAGGCAGTTTGGCTCTGTGGCTTGTGCTCTTAACCGCTACATTCATTTAACAAGGAGAGAGACATGAATGTAGCCAGGTGTTATATTAGCTAAAATGAAAGCCTGTAATAGAGATTAAAAGAAAAAAAAATCACAGTCCAGAGGAGGGAGTATTAAATTCAGAGCACTGGACCTGGACTGTTGTGAAACAGCAGATGTGGCTTTTTGGGGACTTTGGATGGGGAGGAGTAGGGTCAGATAGGACATTGGGAGAGGAACATTGGGGTCCAGGAAGTACACTAATAAGATTGCACATGAGGAAGGACAGACAGCCCGCCCGGAGCAAGGAGTCAGGGGATATAGTTGGAAATGTAGCCGGAAGGCGAGTTGAGGCCGCTTGCAAGTTTTGAATTAAGTCTTAATTTAAATAATAGTAATAATAGCCGACTCTTATGTGATACTTATGAAGTACCAGACACTGTTCTGAATGTTTTATGTATAACTTATTTAACTTTTATGACAACCCCATAAAGTAAGTCTGATGGTTCTCTATTTCATAAACCAGGAGACTGAACCCCAAAAGGTTTACATAACTTCCTCAAGATCATACAGCCCTTGAAGTGAGGGAACTGGGATTTGAACTCAGGAAGGCTGGCTCCGAGGGTCATGCCCTCCACTACGTCGCCATCCTGCCTCCAAACCGTTGACTTTGGAACATAGTGGAGAAGTGATAAAAACCTGCCAAACTTGAGACGTGGTACCCCTGCACAGACTGGGAAGTGTGCTGGGAACAGTGAGCTGGTGTGCAAAAATGCATAGCTGGTGCTCACCTCTATTTTAGAATAATGAAAATATCAAGTCACAACCCAGAAGGAGACTTCGTTTGAAAGTCTAGGTCAAAATCCGGAAGTCCTTGCTTTCCAGACCTCTCCTCAGATCTTTAAATCATGCCTTTTCACGGATATATATCTGAGGAAGGAATGTTATCATCCTCCTTTTCTTGTACTAACAGTATCACAAAAATGGATTTCTCCAAAGACCGGAGTCCCAGTAGAGAACTGAGCATTGTAAAATCGAGTTGGAGGTAATGAAAAGTCCATGCCTTAATCTCCTTAGTTCTGTTCCTAAAATTCGCCTGTGTGGAGTATGCTTCATTTTTATGGGATGTATATATGAAGGCGGCTTCAGTTTCAGGGAATTTTTTACTGTGCTATTCTGGTTTTGTCCATTCACATAAGAGTTAGAAGGACCTCTTTATTTGCCAGACTTGGATTCTAAGACATCAGGTTGACTTTGGGATTGTAATTTGACAGTTCCACATTTTAGAAAATTCAAATTGGCAAATAAATAAGAAAGGAACTCATAGATTTTGTAAAAACAAACAAACAAACAAACAAACAAAACCAACCTAAAAGAAACTTTGCATCGTTTCTGTTCGAGGTTTTGTTTTTTTTTTTTTCTTCTTCTAAAGCGTAGTCTTCGGTATTGTGAACTTCCTGATTCTATTCGTTATGAATTCATTTAAAAGCTTTAGTTATAATTTCTTTTTTTAAAATCAGGCCAGGGCACATTAGTTAGGTGGAATATTTCCTGGTTCCTTCATGACGCTTGTGTAAAAAATACCAAGAAGAAGAGCAGACTTGGGAACACTCCAGAGCGAGTTTCCTTGCCGTTAGAGTGGCATTACTGAATGTTCTGAGTGAAATCAATGGCCCCAGTGTCTCTCCTCAGCCAGCCTCAGGGTGATCGTTATCAGCGGAGTGAAGGTTTGGGCCAAGATAAAAGGGATGATACTTCTAAATTAAATTTAAGCATGGCTTCAAGCCTCTCTGAATGACTTTTAACAAATTCATAATAATTTATTTCTGCTATTGGAAGAGACAGAAGATAATAATCACTGGGAAAGTCTATGGTTCTGTGGCTCTGTTAGTGTGCGGCCATCTGGTATCTGTGTGCTGGGGGGAGGGTGTGTTGGGGGGCAGCTGGCACCCACCGCCTTGATTTCCTCCTGTGTACCAGCCCACCTCGCATGTTTGCAGTTGCAAGCAGTAGGGGGCAATGTTGAGCCACCAGTGGGAGGCCTCAAGATGCTGGCCTTTCAGGAAAATGCATATAAATGTACCATTAACTGTCAAGAATTATCCCTGTTGCTTCAAGTTAGCTGTAATCTCCAAGATTCCATAACACAGGAAATCAGTTGTGGGTTAACAAATTCAACAGCAATTTAACATAAAAAGTGCAGTGTTTGGTGCACATTTGGATTCTATAGAATTAGACTAATCTGAACAGCATTTCTGAACGTACTCGCTTTGCTTCCGGGGAATATATTACTCAAAATTATTATCCTTTTGGACAAATGATTCTTCTTTATCTCTGTGCTTCCCCCCCCCTAATTTGTAAAACCATGTGCGTGTTGTGGAAAGACTTCTCTAATTAACGTATTTTGTGTTTTGCACGGTATGGTTGATATCTGTTGGTCAAAACAAAACAAAACAAAAAAATCTCGGGTGATATGTACATTACTTTTCACCTTTTGCTTTTGAGTACAGCAACCTCTGACTGGCCCTGGTACCAGGGAAGAGACTGGTGGTGTGATTTCTGTCCATCTTGGTGTTTTTTTTTTCCACTTTGTGGTTGGAAGGTGTAGTCTCAGGTTGGATACAGAAGAATGGAAAATGAGCTTTGAAATCACATTTCTTCCCTTAATGGTAATTGCTTCTTCACATGTCATAACCAGTTACATATTTCAGAAAGTTCAGTCCACTGCCTCTAAAACTCCTCTAGCCATGACTTCCCATTCTCTGTTCCAGCAAGCACTGTCCTTATCACACTGTTTTTTCTCGCCACTTCTATCCCCTCCCCGTCCTCTCTACCCCAGGACAGTTTTACTCCCCGCTTGCTCTTGTGATGTAAATGTTAAACCTTATATTTGAATGACATTCTGATAAAATATCACATTTTCCCTGCCTATTACCTCATGAATTTGTGAGCCATGAAGCCCAAAGCTGCACAGCCCTTTCACATAACCCAAGAATGTAGCCTTGCCTTTTCCCCTCATCTTTGCTCTCTGTTCAGGATGGTGGTATAACCCTGGAACGCTATTCAGATATTTGTATTTTATTTTAGTTTCTTAAACCAACCCACCACCTCACAGCCAAGATTAGTGTATTATGAGGCGACTCTTCAGGATAAGAGAGAGTTACCATTTGAAAGACACTGTACAAGCTTTGCTTTCTGGGTAAAGAGAAGTATGAAAAGCCGAAGTCTCCTGTGAGGTGAGGAAGTCTTGCTGTAGCCAGAGATTCAACGGATAGGCCATTTGTCTCTCAGGGTCTGGTATCGCACTTTGCAAAACTGACATTTATTTTACCTATAAAAATGTTTTAACACCATCAAATTCACAATGATACGGAAAAGAATACTGCGTGTGATGGCCTCGAAATTGATGACATTTATTCATTTCCCTTTGACCTTAAAAAACAAAAGGTCAATTTAGTATAATCCGGTGGAAATATTCTAAAATAGTTTCCAGAGTAACATTTTCAGGAGTACAGATGATTGATACTGGAGAGAAATTTCTTCATGCCTTTTTTTTTTTTTTTTTTTTTTTTTTTAAAGTGCCTGTTTCTTTTAGAAGAGAAGAGTAGAATCCTGATCATTTTGAATGTTTTGAATTGCATTTCCTGTCCTGACAGTTCTTCATGCTGGGATAACTGCATCTATGTGGCCGTTGGCCTTCCTAACTTTTATTGACTTTAGTGGGAAGGAGCCAAGACTGGATCATTTTAATGTATCCGTTTTGAAACAGCGTTAAAACACAACATATAATTACGTTAGGTAAGCTCTAGGTTGCATTAAATTCTACCCATTTACGTTAACAGTTTGGCACAGGAGAGCAGAGAGACCTGGAAAAACGAGTAGGTGTTTTATTTAATTCTGTGACCAGTTTCTCATTGTTAAAAGTTTTAAGAGAGAAATGTACTTACGAATGTCAAGGTTGTCCTTTACAAGTTGGTACTAATAGTTTAATTTCGAGATGCGTTCCTGCATTTTCCCTTGTCATTTTGGCCTGTGTAAATCATCTGGGAGAGCTCATGCCAGGGGCCTGCCCATTGCTGTCTGCTGGAGCCTCTCCTCCAGCAGGTGACCCAGTCCGAGGCAGGGATGGAGGCAGGGATAGGGCGGAGGGGCGGTTTGTTTGTTTTCAGAGAGATTAACGAAGCTCTCATCTCAATGCTTTAGATTAAATTCTTGGTAACTGAATAGAGGAACAAGGCTGATTTTTCATACACTGAAATATATACTCAGTATCTCCGCATTGGCTATTCTTTTACAGTTTAGTTAGCTAAATTCATTTTAAGCTTTCTTTCAGGATTAAAGATTTTGGGGGGTATGAGGAAGAAAAGGATATAAATATTAATTTTCTGCTTATGTTAATTGTGAAGTCACCAACTTATATTTATATACGTGTGTATAAATATGTGTGTATATAAATACGTCCCCTTTAGTGTTCATGTATGATACTGAATAATATTTGCAAACATGTAATCCCCTCTTCCATTTTTCAGTATTAGCATCACTGATACAGGAGCAGAATACATTATAGTAATTTAGGATTTGATGTGAGATGTCTGGTGGTTAAGTTCCCTTCTCCTTCTTTTAATGGCTACAGTGCTGAGTGGCTCAGGATAAGCACAGATTGGAGGCAGGTAAACAGTCACAAACACCCAATAATTGAAATTATGTACACAAACACTGAGTTTGGGCACATCTATATTTAGCTTTGGAAATTTGCGGGGGGTGGAGGAAAAAAGTCACTTTTCAGCTACAGTGGCTAAAAATCCTTGGCTCACATTTTTGTTATCTTAAACGTGTTCACTGAAGGTTAGTGCTTTCTACTCTTCTCCCTCCTCAGCCCCCCACCACCGTTCCCCATAGCCGCATTGTTCTAGTAAGAGTAAAATATCTGAGGGGAAATTATACATGTAATTTAGCAATGAATTTCTAACAAGTTTTGATTCCTTCTTTGATTGCCTTCTGGATTTCTCTCAGAGTTTTCCAGTTTTTTTTCCCTTAGTCGCTGCAGACTTAGTAATGAATTAAAAAAAAAAAAAAAAAAGAAAGCATTGTGTATCCTGTCTTTTTGGGAAAAAAAATTTACAATTCCAAGAGAATTCAGGCTTAAGCTTGAGAAACAGAATGTGCATCGAAAGCACAAAGGACTATGTTTATGATTCTCTTTGAAGTGTTTTTGCAACTGGATAAGGAAAATTTTAGAAACCGTCTGATAGTGTTCAGGGTAAATACTTAAACCCCTTTAGAGAATTTCACACACAGATACTGTGCAGCAGAAAAAAGGGATACTTATGTTTCTTAAAGCTGCTACAGCCTACAGCTTTGTACTTAAAGACAGAGGTGTTGAATAGAATTCTACTGAGGATACATCCAGTGACAATATCTCCAGGAACATCAGAGCAAACCAGTGGGTAGGACTTTCCATTTTTAACCCTTCCGTGAGCTGTAGGAGAGTTGAGGTTTATTGGTACCAAGTACTAGAATGTGCCTGTTACATCCCAGGAATGTTAAGAGGGATCGTTCAGGTACCTCTGCTCCTCACACACGAGGAGGAACAAGGCTAAAAGAAGCCAGAAACAGTGAGGCAGAGTGATGGGAGCTGGGAAGTGCCAAGGACAAACCTTGCCATCTCTCTTAACTCTTAACCTCAAAAAAACAGCCACAGTTTCTCTTTCAGCTTCGATTCCGTAGGCTTTAGCTACATTTTGCTAGCGTTTGTTAAATACATATACACACACAACGTGCACACACACACACACACACAGGGGCACACGTGTGCATTTCACACATGTTCTATTTCCTTTTCAAAGAGACAGATTTGATTGTTTTAAATAATTTTAACCACACCAGATTTCAGATTGATGCGAAGGTGTGAAGATCCTGCTACTTTCCCCCAGGGGTGCTCTTGTAGCCTCGCTGCTGGCATTTCTTTTGGATTCCTCTGACTAGCCAACCATCATAGCATTTCCGATGTGAATTAGAACCCCGGGTGCCAGATTGGGGTGTCAGTAATTTCCATTTTTTTTCCCCTGGAAAAGTTACAGCCTTAAACAATTATATACCTTATTTCCTCTAGTCCTGTGGAGGGTGGCTGAGGTAGGGAGTGGGGCAGTAAATTCAACTCCAGTCTGTCATTTATCTTATGAGAAAGACCTTTGAGTTATTCTAGAAGAGTCTCTGTCTAGAATAATGAAGTTATATTAAAAAAAAAAATCGGCAGGCCTACAGTTTTGAAAGGAAATCAAGATTTCCAAAGGATATGTGCCAGTTGTTGGGAACATTATCAAGATGATAGGATCTTTTTTTCCCCAAGTTGGTTAATGAATGGTCCTTAAGACTTTCACCTTCCGAAGAAAATTGTTACGATGATCAAATGAAAAGGACATAACATGTAAAATACTGTACACACACAAGGCATCAGCATCAGTGATTTTATTTTTTTTAAGGATCTTATTTATTAGAGCACGAGCTGGGGGAGGGGCAGAGGGAGAGGGAGAAACAGACTCCCCACTGAGCATGGAGCCCAACATGGGGTTCGATCCCAGGATCTTAAGATCATGACCTGAGCCGAAGGCAGATGTTTAACTGACTGAGCCACCCAGGAGCCCTACCACTAGTGATTTTAAAAGGAATGTAGACAGTCCTCTGTTTAGGAGCCCTTACTTAGAGGTCATTTGACTGAATCCCCCTTAGTGACATCATCCCTCCCCATTTTTCATTTCCCTTCCTCCAGAACCTGGATCAGTCCTGGAGCTAGAGGGACTCAATGAATTGGAGCCCAGTGCTACTCTGGTAATGTTTCTACCCCACTGTGGGCTAAATATTTTGGGAAGCTGGGATGGGAATCTTTCCATATTTTGCAAAAATGTCTCTATGGAGAAATGTGCTCCCAGTGCCAAAATCTGACTTACCAGAGAGCTCTGGGAACACATTAAGTCGGCTCTTCCGTGCATTAAGGGTAACATAACCATGATCCTGCTCCCTTTTCATTGACATCTGCAAAAGAATGATCTTTCTTTAAACTAAGGGAAACTTGATATGTTGCCTTTTCAGTATTCCTGAAAGTATCTCTGTGATCATTTGTAGATGATGTTTTTAACACCATCTTTTCCCTAACACGTAAATTATGATTGACTTTTTTCGTATTTCCTCTGCATGACCTCAGCCCATCTGGAACCACCTGTGACGATCTCATTTGTAAATTTTTCCTTGATGTGTCTAAAAATCTCAGATAACCTCCAACTTGTTTTTGATTGATTGACAAAATTAGCCTTTAAATAAAAGTCTGGAGTTCTATGGCAGTACTCAAAATTAATTTCTACTGTCTCAGACATATCTGCTTTGGTTATGAAGACGTGGAACAGGTGGTAAATGGATAATATATATATCCCTTTACTTAAATATTATTAATTTAAATGAGCAATGATGAAATACCCAGAATAATGCATCAGATCTTTAACAGATGTTGGGGGATCAAGAGGGCTTGTATTTTATTTAACGTCATAAACTTTTCATGTAGTTAACAGTGAATTTTTTAACGGATGGAAGTGGTGGGATATTCCAATGCCTGTAATAAATTAATATTACCTATTAATATCCTCTGGGTACTGGGGTCTGATGTCTTGGAGACCTGAATAGTGGTTGGGCAATGTAGGCCATGTTTAGCTATTTAGTCATCATATCTCAAATTTAACACATCTCAAACCAAACTCTTGATTCCCATCATCTCCAAGTCTTTCTCTCAGGATCACAGAGTTCAGTAATTTGCACTGTCCAGTTACTCAGCCTATAATCTTGGAGTTCTCTTGATTTGTCCCTTGATTTATCAGTGAATCCTGTTAACTCTGTTTCCAAAATATTCATGGTCTGCCCCCCCCCCCCCCGCCCCCTGTTATCACTTCACTTCGGTGAGAACCACCATCATTTGTCTGAATACCCTCCCCCCTCCTCCCACCCTGTGTCCATCCCTGTGAGGCTGTTCCTTTATTTTTTAAAAGATTTTATTTATTTATTTGTCAGAGAGAGAGAGAGTGAGCATGTGCAGAAGTGCGGGGAGCGGTGGGAGAAGGAGAAGCAGGCTCCCGGTTGAGCAGGGAGCCTGATGCGGGACTCGATCCCAGGACCCTGGGATCCTGACCTGAGTGGAAGGCAGATGCTTAACTGACTGAGCCACCCAGGCGTCCCCAGAGAGTCTTCTTTTAAAAATACAAGTCTGGGGACGCCTGGGTGGCTCACTGGGTTAAGCTTCTGCCTTCCGCTCAGGTCATGATCTCAGGGTCCTGGGATCAAGCCCCACATCGGGCTCTCTGCTCAGCAGGAAGCCTGCTTCCCCCTCTCTCTCTGCCTGCCTCTCTGCCTACTTGTGATCTCTCTCTCTCTCTCTCTCTCTCTCTGCAAATAAATAAATAAAATATTGAGAAAAAAATACAAGTCTGGTATTTCATGCCCCAGCCCAAACTTGTCATCATCCCACTTCCTGGCAACAAGCCTAGAGCACTATAGGGTCTGTCCATCCCGCCTGCCCCCGAACATTATTTCTCCTCCCTCCCAGTCCCCCACTCACCCTTCTACTGTCTTTAGAACACTCTCAGCTTCCTCCTGCATCATAGCCTTAGCATTTGTCGTCACCTCCTTCTAGAATATTCTTCCCTCTGTTAATTTGCATGACTCCCTCCCTTACTTCATCAGGTCTCTCTGCGCATGTCAGTCCTTGGAGAGAGTTTCTTATGCTAGCGAGTGCCTTGCCCTGTTCTACTTTGCTTCCTATTGCTTTCCGCTGTCTGCCACGTTCACTCTCTGCCTCTACCGAATACAATCCCAGTGAGAGCCAGACTTTGTCCCATTCTCTGTCATTTCCCAGCTTCTCGAACAGTGTCTGGAACGTAGTAGGTACTTGACGCCTCCTTGTTGAAGAAACGAATTGAGGTGAGGTCAGCATCCCGGTCTAGCCATTTCCTCCCACCTTCGTTAGGCAGCATGGCCTTTAATAAATTCTTTTTAACTCTTTCTCTTTTCCGAAAATGTCAGGTCCTGTTTAACAGGAGTACTGTAGGGTTAGTTTTATTTTTTAAACAAATGTAACCCTCCCAACAGTTTTCCCAAACACCTTTAACATTTAAAAAATAATAATATCGAGAGAGCACAGAGGATGCCTGAGAAGGTCCTGTTTTATGCCTCTGGCATTTATACTGAGAGGATGGAACAATCACTGGCAAGCAACTTATGCAAATAGGAAAAAAAAATTTTTTTTAAATGTGAGCCGGAAGCAGCTTATTAGCATCACTGTTGCTGAAACTTAGAACCGTGGTGTTCTGTCTCATCTGTTGGCATTCTTCAGATTTTAGATTTTCCTGTTCTTGGAAAACTTAATAGAGTAAAATTGTCAAAAAATTAATGAGTTCCCCAACAAAGCTTGGTTGGACTTTTTATTCCTAATTTCCGGAAGTTATATAGGGAAAGCAGTGTAGACTGGACAGGTTTTGGGCACAGAACGAGGGGAAATCTCTGAGGAGTAAACTGACTTCCGCTAGACAAGCTGAAAACTGATTAAAATATTTATCATCCTTTGGGTATGCAATAGCTTTTGATGATGGAAGGCATATTAATATTCATCTTTGCTGCTTGTCTACACTTCAGACAGATCCCAGGAAAGGATGTTCAGATGACCAGTTTTCTTTCCTCACCAGGAGTCCTTGAGCCCCAGTACAGCTTGGAACCAAGAAATGCCTTGTGATGTGATTGAGCTTTTCCTCTGGGGGCTGGGGCTGGGGGAATACAACCCAGGAGAGACCTCTGAGCTGGAAAGCTTTAAAGGATTACTGCTTTCTCACAGGAAGTCTTTTGCTAGAACAAAGGGAAAAGTTTGGTTGTAATTTTATGAGCCGCAGAACTCCTCTTGCTGAGTCCACGAGGCGGCCCTGGCTCCTTGAGTGAAATGGGGGGAATGAGACCTTACAAAGGTTTTGGTGTACAGACCACAGGAGGCTGAAGATTCCCCCACTCCTTTCCCCTACATTTGTTAAGGAAGAAGGAGAGAAATCCGTAATGTTTGCTACTGACCCCAAGGTCTTCTGACTGGTTGTTCTGGAATGTTCCATCTCTCTCTTTTGTCTTGAGACAGAGTGAATATATATGGTGTCCTTTTATATAAGGAGCACAAGGTGGCCTGTTGGGGTTCTCAGGATCTGTCTCTAAAATGTTTTTGTTGTTTTTTTTTTTCCTTTGGTGGGAAAAGGAATCTGGCTTAATTAGTTTAGTTAGCTAGGCAGGGTTGTTTTCTGTCTAGATTAGAATAGCCTTGATTACATTTCGCTGGGGAGGGCACCAAATACGAGCTCTGAAAGAAACTGACCTCTTTATTGAGTGGTCTGCAAAACCTGGAAATTGAATAGAATAGTCTCATAAAAAAGACTATTTTGTTAAGACACTTAGTTTCTGTCTTTTAAATCTGAAACATTAACATCTACCCCTTTCACATTTTTTTGTAATTACACACTGAGATCTTTTTATGTTTTGTTAAAAAAACAAAACAAAACAAAACAAAACATTGGGACCGTAATGATATTTGCAACCTATTTTAATAGAGTGGCATCAGAAAAGAAATATACATTCTTCATTCTAGTCATTTCCTCATTCATCTGCTCTACTTTGTGCAGATAAGTGTGAAGTTCTGCAAAAAACCAGGACTTCTGTCTCCCAGGTTGATAAGGCACAAGGCAGTAAGTAATTCAGAGGAAGAAAAATCAAAGGGGAGAGTGGATTCTGACATAGGCCTTTGGGAATACAACGGATTTTGATAGATGGATATGGGTGGAGGATATTCAGAGATGCTAGAAGTGGAGACAGTGTAGTGGAAAAACACAAAATCTGCTCGCAAACTTGATTAGACTGGATGGAGTGTGGTTTGTGTGAGTCCAGTAGGGAGAGATAAGATTAGGAAGATTAGCAAGGACCCTTTTCTAATGCATTTCGTTGCAAGGTACAGTGCTTTTACCCCTTAATGACTGCTGGGCTCTCACAGTCATGGAAAGCCAAGCGCTAATCGTGCACAAGTAAAAAGAAAATGAAATCTTTCTTACCATCTTGCATTGGCAAAGGGGAGACAAGTCAAAATTCTGTTAATTGCCCTAATTTGAAGACAGATCTGCATCCCCAATACGGCAAATAAGTAACACTGTCCATTTGCAGAAGGAGAACTACAAATGACTTGATATATTTTCCTACCAAGGTCTTTTTTTTTTTTTTTTCCCCCTCGCAAACTGAATACCAACCTAATAATTTTGGATTTCAGTCAGAGGCGGGTCTTTCCATGTGGGAACCATTTCCGATTCTCTTTCTTGTTTAGGTCTCTCTCTCTCTCGCTCTCTCTCTTTTTGATATGGGAATTGAGGTCCGAATTAAGTGATGTCTCCCATACCTCTTGGAGAGGGGACAGTTCTGAGGACTTATGTACTTGCATAAAGTATTTTGAAATTACAGCCAAAGTGTCATTCATGACTTGTTTGATTTGGTTCGGGAATAGCGGGTGTAGTAGTCTATCATTTCCGCTGCTGAAATCGAGTGGTTTCTTTCCCGCGCATACCTCCCCATTCTTTGGCGAATGGCTCCACGTTCGTGCTTGGCCACCCCATGCTGCCCCGTGTTTGCCGTCCCATTTTGCCTTGTCTGTCACACCGCTTGGAAGACCGAGTCACTGTTCACAGTGTAAATAGTGGCGGTTCACTCTGGGCTCTCTCCCACCTTGATGGATCGATTTCTGCTCAATACGCCTTCTTTTTCCTCCACGGGATGTTAAAATTTCCCAGTGACTTTTTTGTTTTTATTTTATTTTATTTTTATTTAGCTTTACTACTTTTTAAGGCATGAGGCATTAATTCTTGAGTGACTGATAACTCTGTGACTTGGTTCTTCAGACACTGGGCTTCTGCAGGATTGTCTTAGCTTTGATTCTGCTCAGGAAGCCAAGGTCTGAAGCGAATTTAGAGGCCACCATCTCTTCTTACGTATTGGTGAGGTAAAGAAGCCATATGATGGGGCTACCGTTTCATTTGACTAGAGAGCCATCTTGAGAGTTGCACCCAAGTGGGAGGCTTCCCTAGAGAACTGAATGGGCTTTGTGCTTTTTTTTTTTTAATATTTTATTTATTTATTTGAGAGAGAGAGAGAGAGGAGAAGGTCAGAGGGAGCAGCAGACTCTTCATGAAGCTGGGAGCCTGCTGTGGGATTCGATCCCAGGATGTGGGATCATGACCTGAACTGAGGCAGTTGCTTAACTAACTGAGCCACCCAGGCGGCCCTGGCTTCGCACTTTTTAGAATGCTGTTATCTCCTTGGGGCGCCTGGGTGGCTCAGTCCTTAAGCGTCTGCCTTTGGCTCACATCGTGATCCCAGGGTCCTGGGATCAAGCCTCGCATCTGGCACCCTCCCTGCTCAGCGGGGAGCCTGTTTCCCCTTTCCCTCTGCCTGCTGCTCCCCGTCCTGGTGCTTGCTTTCTCTGTCAAATAAATAAATAAAATCTTAAAAAAAAATGCTATCTCCTTGCTATCTCTTGGAGTCTCTTTCTTCCTCACAATGCGAGGAGAAACCGGCAGCAGCAATGCATTCACAGTTGTCTTCACTTCATTTCTTCCAAGGCCTGGAACCTTGGCCACATGCTTTCTGTACCAACTCTACTGGCGGTGCTCACGCCATGAGGCTTGGACGTGCTTTGGAAGCCCAGCTGCCGTGGAATCTTCCAGTGTCAGCATGAGAAAGGAGCCGAGAGCCGAGCATCCCTTTCTCTTCCTTTTGGAAAAGGAAGGGCTCAGAAGGTACAGAGGCCCGTCTGGGGGCAACAGAGCCAAATGCTAGCGGACTCAGCGCTCAGATTTCCCAACTCCCAGTTGAGTGCTTGCTGCCATTCCTGAGCCTCCCAGGGGTCATGCCTTCTCTTCTCTAGATTTCTACCAACTTTCAGCTGGATGTAAGTAGCAAAATAGGATGACAGGAATGTTGCCCTGGACCCTTCTCTCTGCCCTGTGTTTGGGCCCAGCAGATCAAAATTCAGCTCTTTCATATTGAGGTAGGCGTACTGTTTTTGCCTGTCCAGCATCTGTGTTCCTTCTCTGGGTACTGCATCAAGGACCCGCTCTCTTCAGTGGCTCCAGGTAGAGGGGCGTCGGCTTCGTCTGGCTGCCTCAGCGCGTGGTGAGCTGGCTCAGGCCCGTTTGCTGACACCTGCACGAGGTGCTGAATTCAGCAAGCACAAAAAGCCTGTGAAGAGTGCAAAAGCCAGTCTTTTTCCCCACTCATTCATTCCCCCTGCCACCCTTTTCCCTTCCCTGGGGCCCAGCACCCTTCACGATGTTTTCTGGACCTATCCAGAAACGTTCTATGTAGTACAAACCTTTATGTGTTGTTTCTCAAATGAATAACGCTCTGTCTCAGAGATCTTTCCATAGTTGTACATTCTTTTAAACGACTGCCTGGTTTTTCATTGTGTGGTTTCATAATTCAGCCAGTCCCCTCCTGTCTTCAGTCTTATGCTTTCACAAATAATGTTGAAATGAATATCGTAACATGTAGGATTTTCCCATATACCGTCTATGGTAGTATCGAGAGCGGAATTGCTGGGCAGAGGATATGTGTATTTTTAGTTTGGAGAGGGACAGTCAAATTGCCTTCCTTAGAGTTTGGAGCAGTGTTTATGTGTGCGTGCGTGTGTGTGTGTTTACATATATGTATATACATGTAGGGTTTTTGTGGCATAGAGCTTGTTTTCCCACATCCTCACCGGTGCAGTATATTAACAGACTTTTTGCCACTGTGACTGTGAAGACTGGTGTCTCGCAGTTTTTCATTAGCATTTCTCTCCTTCCTCTTTTGCAGCCGAGGAGACTGAGGCTCAGAGAGAGGAGGTGACTCGGCCAAGGTCACAGAAGCAGTGACTGACCGAGCTGGGGTGTGCAGTTAGCAGAGGCCGTCTGCTCTCCTCTTCACCAGAGTCTAAGCGAGAACTCCGTTCTGTTCCTTGCAACCGAAGACTCCTGGTAGATGTGGAGGTTCTCTAGCAAGCAGCACTCAGATTTCCTTGGCCGGTTCATGCAGGCCGGTGGTTCTCTTTCACCAGGGAGTTGTGTGCCGGGTCAGCTGAGTCAGGCCAGGTGATCCAAGCTGTTGCCCTGACATCCAGTGACGTCATCACATGGTGGAACTGCGTTCCAGATGGGGAGTTTGTGGCCCTTGACCTTTCTGAGTCCTTGGGCTCTGTGCTCTGTTTGTGTCAGTGGAAGGTGAAGGAGGGGCTCCTTACTCCTGGAAACATGGCACGGTGCCTGATTTACTGTGTGAAGTTAGGTTCTTCTTGGATTCTATTCAGGACTGAGTTTCTGTTGTGGTATTGGCGGTACCCTGAGCCTTGTTGGCCTCTCTGGCTCACTTTCGTTCTTCCTCCGCCTGTCAGTCTTCGGCAGGTCATGTCAGCAGTGCTCATTGTCTACTCAGGGCCTTTCTCTGCTTGGCTCCAGAAATGCGGGTTGAAGCCTTTAGCCGGCTGCCGTAGTTCCTAGGTAAGAGTGTATTCCCAGAAGTCTTTGGAGAGGACTGAGATTATTTGGGGAGTGGTGGGAATTCTATTTTCAGGTAAAGGCGAGGACGAAAAGAGGTCTCAGGAGGGGTGGAGAACTTTCCTCTGACCCCCCTCCATGAAGCTCCTTTGTAGACTTTGATTCTCAGGAACTGGTTGGGGGCCCCCCCCTACCACTCTGGGCCCCTCCTGGGACTCACCTCTTGCTGTGTTGTGGACTCAGCTTCTGTTGCTGTCTGTGTCACCAGGTCATTTCAGTTTGAGCCCTCATTCCCTTTGAACTCCACAAGCGTGGGTATTTTTGGGTTAAGATCTTGAGCTCTCAAGTGAGTCAGGCGAGGGTTCAAGTCCTCACTCTGTCACTTAGCTGTGTATGCTACTGGGTGGTCACTTGGGGAATCTCAGGTATCCCCCATCTGTAAAATGGGGTTAATGGAAATGCTTCCCTTAGGGGATCATTGTGAGATTTGCCCGAGGTGATATGCGCAGCATTTTGCACACTGCCTGGCATATTTTATTATTTTTTTTATTTTAGTTTTTTAAAAGATTTTATTTATTTATTTGAGAGAGAGAGAAGGAGAGAAAGAGAGCATGAGAGGAGAGAGGCCAGCTGGAGAAGCAGACTCCCTGCGGAGCAGGGAGCCCAATGTGAGACTCGATCCTGGGACTCCAAGATCATGACCTGAGCTGAAGGCAGTCGCTTAACCAACAGAGCCACCCAGGTGCCCATGCCTGGCATATTTTAGCACCACTGCTTTGAATCTATCCTCTGTTTATTCTTCCTGCCGTCTACTAATTCCCTGTCCCCCTACCCTCTCACCCAACAGGTTCCTTTAGCTCTCTGAGACCCCCGTCTCAGAGTTTACTCGTAACCTGGGCTTCCCATTCACACCTCTATTCAAAAGTCATTTCAGAGTGGCTCTTTCTCTCTTGTTTTACCTCAAAGCACTTACTAATATCTGAATTTATGTCTCACATATGCGTTTCTCTGTTTCCCGTGCTAGAGCGTCAGCACCTTGCAGACCGGGACTTTGTCTCGTCTAACTGCTGGTTCTGCACACTCAGAGTCAGAACCCAACATGTATTCGCTGGGCAGACGGAGACCCAAACGGGTCTGAGTTCCTCTGAGGTGCCTCGTTTTACACCGCAGGTGCTCTGTCCATGCTATTTGTTAGTGGCCTACTGTCCTTTCTTGGTTTAATCCATTCTGCAAGCTGCCTTGTTTAAAAATGTTCGGTAATTATCCATTACTGACTCCGGAAACCTTATCTTTTCAGCATTCTCTGGAATATAATTTGTCTGCATTGGAGGCATTCAGTATCAGGATGTATGTAAGAGACCCTCGTGTGACTTTTTAAAGATAGGATTGTGGTTCCAGGGATTTGGGTTCAGGAGCTGTATAGCTCAGTCTTGGCTACACATTTGAATCATCCAGGGTTCATTTTGTAAATGTTAAAAAAAAATACACACACACACACACACACACACACACACACACACACACACACACACAAATTTACATATATTTACATATATGTAAATATATCCTCTGCCCTCCACCTCCAGTGATAATGATTTCATTGTTCTAAGCTGTGGCTTCCAGTTGATTCCAAGGTATTGCCAAGCTGCCGTGTGTTTAAAAAGCCTCCCAAGTGAGTCTGACATGTGTTCTGGATTGAGGACTCTTGTTCAACAAGTATCGGACCTCTTACCAAATTAGCTTGATTGCGGGGATAAATACGTGAACATATCATATTAGCAAATCAGTGGGAAAACTGTCTTTGACCAGCACAAACGTGCCTGCTGTGTTTCCTAAATTCAGTAGAGGCCTCAAGAGGGGAATAGCCACATTGGTAATTTGTATTTAAGGTGGATGATGATGTTGATGGAAGATACAAACAGAGCTACGAAAGTTTGGAAGACAGTGGTAGACATCTAGATGGATGGGATCTCAGAAGGCTTTGTGATCGGCAGGGACTTCTGGGTTGAGTCTTAGAGAATGGGGTAAATTTTGGCAGGTGAAGATGAGGATGGGAAGAGATTTCCTGCGGAGGGAGCAGTATGTGTAGTGTAGAGGATAGAGACATGCAGGCTGTCTTCAAGGCCCCTATAGTGGGGCTGGCAGTCCCCCAAAGCTAGGCTCCTTCTAGAGTTCTCCATCTCAGGAAGTGGTACCACCACCCACGTAGCTCTTCATGCCAGAAGTCAAGGAATCCTCCTTGAGACTCCCCTCTTCCCACCCCATATAATCCAGTCTGAGAACTTTTATCCCTGAAATATCTCCTGAGTCTGTCCACTTCTGTTCATGTCCGCGGCTATGAGTCCCAAGACACCACCTTCACGCGCCTGGGCTGTTGCAGTAGCTTGCTGTCTGGATTTCTGTGTTCTTCACACAGCAGCCCGGCCAATGTTTTCAAAGGCAGATCTAATTGTGCCTCCTCCCTGTGTAAACCCATTCGTGGGTTCCAGTTGCTGTTAGGATAAAGACTGTAATATTTCATCTTCAGCCACCTCTCCTGCCTCACATCCCCTCCGGTCTCGTCACTGTCCATGTTCCTTGCCAGACTGGCATTTTCTTGATGAAGCCATCACAGTTGCTCCCTTCCTCAAGGAGTTTGCACACGGTTTCTCTTCTTCGAATGTCCTCTCCCACCAACGCATATATAGATACATAGGTTATTTCTACAGATTTTTCAGATCTCACCTCAACTTACCACTTCCTCAGAAAAGCCCTCCCTTGCCCTGTCCGACTAGGCATCAGGTCCTTCTGCCATATTTCCCTGTTACCCTCGTGAAAGCCACGTCCAGCTCACTGGCTGGAGGTAATGAGTATTTATGGCAAATAGAACTTGGGAGCACTTTATCTGTCTCCTGGAGAGCCAGTGTTGCTAGAGACATTAAAATAGCTGAAGTGATTTTGGGTAGTTAATTTATGAATCTCATTAACCAATCCCTTGACAAAGAACGGGGAATGGTTGATCACGTTGTAAAACAGAATGTGAATAGCCGTGCTGTCTCTTTGTCTAAATTCCTCCCAGTCATTGGACAAGCCAGTCCCACAGTATTAATTTGAGTACCGTTATCTGCGGTGAGACAGCCCTCATCAGATTTTCCTTGTGGGAGGCAAGTCTAAAATGTTCCACCCCATGGAAGCCTCATGAGGCAGCCAGCACCCAGCTCTTCACAGGTTATGAGGAGGCAAGTGAATTGGTGAGGATTAGCTACCTCAGGTAGAGCCCCGTTATACCTTCTCCACGCTGCTTTCCTAATTGCAGTGTCTCCAAACGTTAGTCACCTTCAACTTCAAGAAAGGGTGCCTGGGGTGGTCATATTTTTCTTTCCCTTGCCAGATAGAGGCAACCCTGAGAACCTTGGCCACCAGCCCCTTCTAGTCAGAAACGTCAGGAGCCATCGTCCTTGTTCTTGTTACTGCCACATGCTTGTCTAGGCCTGGAGTCATGTGACAGATCAGGAACTCACAAGGACTTGTCTATTTTGGCACGTGGGAGCCCTGTGGAATCTGGACAGTGGTTTCGGAAGAGTCATTTAGATGCCATTCTCTCTCACTCTTCTTGCGTTGATGCCCAGAATCTCCGTCCAGCTCGGAGGGACCAGGGAAGATTTCTGGCCCAGGGTCCCTTTGGCGCACACACAAGAACCCTCCTGCTGAGTGAGCTGCAGTCCCCTGGTGAGAAGTGATTTGTTGTCCTGATTAGAATGTAAACACTTGCCGAAGTTGAGTTTTGTCTCTCGTGTGAGTTTTATTATAGCCTTCTGTGTTTATAAACATGTGTCGGGCATGAGGAGAAATGTGATAACCTCCAAAGCTCCGAGAGTGCATCCATTGGTTTTCTCTGTTGGCCAGAGTTAAGATAGCTTTGCTTCTTCCTCTAAGAATCTCTTAGCCCACTTGCTCTTACTAGCCGGCCTGGGGTGGTGCCCAGATTGCCATTTCATGATTGTTCCATCCTCTTCTGTAGTGGGGTTCATGAAGTCTTTTGACAAAGTGTGTTTCATAAGCAGTCAGCATCTAGTGGAGGGACTCAACGTCCAGGCAAGACTCAGTCCAGTCTAACAGTTATTGAAATTTTATTTTATTTTATTTTATTTAAGATTTCATGTGTCAGGGATTGACAAAAACCAAGAGTTGAGCTACTGGTGAAGTTTAACATGCCCGTAAGGAGATAGGCACACACATATGGAGGGCATGATGTGAGATGGGGAATGAGAGGTAGAAACAAAGTGTTGCAAGAGTGCCCCAGAGAATATAAGTCAGATCGAGAAGAAGTGGAGAAGCCTTCATGGAAGTGGAGGTGCCTTTTGTTGTTGTTGTTGTTGTTGTTGTTGAGGTTCCTGGAGGAGCGAACTAACTTTCAGAAGGCAGAGTTCTCATAGGTGAAGAAGAGGGATGGGGCCCATTTTAGGCAGGGCAGACATTAGGCACAAGGACACGGTCCGGAGAGTACTAGGGCACATTGGCAGAAATGATGTCATACCTTGTAACCTGCTGTGCTTCGGGTACCTGTTTGGGGTGAAATGGAAGAAGGAGGACAGGCACCTAGGAACCAGAGAATAAGCGGAAAGAGGAGAATGGGGTCAGCTTAAGAAGGGCCTTGGCTGATAGGCTCAGAAATTCGGCCTATAATCCGGAGATCGTGGCGGGAGTTGGATTCAAAGACTTTGCAGAGGGCGGTGGGGGCAGTCAGCCCCATTTCCAGAATGGTCGCTGGAGGCACATAGATGGTAGAGAGGAGAGGCCGGGGCCACAAAGGCCTGTTACACATATTCTGAGGAGAAATAATGAGGTGCTGAGCCAGGACAGTAATGAAGGGAAGAAAAGGGAGAGCCGACTTCCTGAGTTTTGTTTTTAAAGAGGACGTACGGCTTCACCATCGTTTGGAAGTTCCAGCTGAGAGATGAGGGAGGGTTCACAGGCAGCTTCACAAGTGAATCTGGTCTTAGTTACTGGTCGGTGATGATACCATTTACCAAGCTCAGGAACAGAAGAGGAGGAAGTCGGAGGACATATTGACTTTGAGGGACGCGGAGAGCATCCAAGAAGATCTGGAAATAGTGGTGTGGAGCTTGGTAGAGATGTCAGAACCGAAGTGTAGATTTGGCAGTTGGATTCAGGTCTCGGGAGGCATTCCTTCTGGGCCAACCACATGCTGGGCAGCATTGTCCCCTGTGGGGATTTGTGCCGGAAGCACCTAAATGTGGCCGTTACCTACAGAGAGACAGTATTCGAAGCAATCAGAGTATGTGAGAAAGATCGTAGGTTCGAGAGTAAAGAGCATGCACAGTGGATGGTGGGATGACCTCAGCCAAGTACAGGAGAGCCAGGGAAGCAACCCGAGATGTCAGTTGGAGAGATGGGAAGAAAACTGGGAGTCGATGGTGGGACTGAGGGAGATTACTGGTGTCAAGCCCTGCAGAGAAGTTGGCAGAGTCAAGAACAACCCTTCTGGTGCGTTCAGCGTGGCAAGTATCTCAGTTGAGTGGAAAGGGCAGAAGAGCAAGGCGGGAGAAGCTAGGCGTACCCTTCTGTGCCTTTCTGTGGTCTGAGCTGAGAGGAAGTTTTCAGAGCAGTTTTGCCAGCCTGAGGTGTGTCTGGGTCATCCCGGGGTGCTTGAGAAGAAACACATTTTAGCCAGCTGGGAGTGTCGCCGTTAGCTTTCTCGTGCCTTCCTCCAGAAATCGGCCCCGCAGACGGACGAGTCCCTTGCCCAGTAGCTGACTCCAGAAAGGCTGACCTGAAGCTGTAAACATTTTAATTTGCAAAACCATTGTTGTATTAAATCACAAACGGAAGGCAGTTTAGCAATGCGTCTCCCAAATTGCACTGGGCGCTGGCTGTGGTTTCGCAATTTATGTCGAAAACGAAAATTGAACCCTGGTGGCATAAAAACAGATTGTTGATTTTGTGATGAATTTGGCCTCTAAGGCCAGGGAAACCGTTAATGCGGTATATCAGGTCTAAAGTTGCAGTAGTATTTGTGCAGCGAAATGAGAAATCAATATCGTCAGGATAGGATGGCCCTCTTCACATTCAAGGTGTGTTTTGTTGCCAGTTGCATGGAAGAGGCCAGCCCCCAAAGGGACAGCTATCCCTTCATTAACCACACTAGTGTGCTTCTGTTGTGGGAAATGCCGAGGAAAATGGCTGGGCCTTATTTTTATAGGGTCACCAGGGGCACGAGGAGAAGGAGCAAATCGTTGCAGTTTTGAGTAAAACCCCACTTGCGGTTAAGTGTGTCCTCAGGCGACCCCAAGCCGTAACCTCCAGAAGGGCTGTGTGGTCAGTAGACAGGAAGCCTGGGGGATACCGTAGCCTCTGCCCATCACGCGCTGGTGTGAGGTCTCTCCCCTCCCTCATGGGGTCTGTGGTCTTGCGTGTTAGTGCCGAGAGGTGCGTCGGCACCCTCCAGGGGAGAAGGAGCGTCTCCCATCAGCATCATGACGAATAAGACACCTAAGGGGTTCGTTTACGTTTTCCATTCCTAGAAGTAGGAATAGACTTCTTTCTTTATTGAGCCTGTGCGTAGAGAAGGGTGTGTGTGTGTGGGAGGGGATCCCTTTCTCGTGTTTCGCCTTTTATTTTGGCAGAAGTGAATGATCCCTTGCCATGTCAAAAGAATTACCCTCCACAGACTGCTACGGCCACGTATAATGTTGAGGGGAGAACCTTCTAGAGGTAGGGACGTGTAGGACCAGGAACGACCAGAGGACGGGATCGTTCTAGTTAGCAGAGGTACCGTGCTGAAAAGCAGGTATTTCAGCATCCAAACAGTGATTTATTCTGTGATCCTACCTGCCCTTTTCCTAAATCGAGCTGGAATTACTGAAGTATGTTCCCTGATTCTTTGCTGCCCCTTTCTCAGCCTAGTACCTTACAGAGCTCTAGCTTTACAGGGCAAGTCTCACTTGGATCCAGAAGAATCACATCCAGCTTAAAAATAGGAGTACAGGTGAAATGCTAAGAGTTCCTTCCAGCGAACTGTATGTACCTCCAGTGGCCCCCTTTTAAACTACTTCTCTTCTCTGCGACTTACAATTAGATGAGTCTTAGAGTTTGTGGTGGGTTCAGATGTGTAGGCAAAGGTGGTGATTCATTTCTTTCTTTCCCATCTATTTTGCTTCTCATTTCAACTCACGAGCTGAGTTGTGTGGTCTTTTTATAATAAAAAGATTAGTGTGGCCATTTTTTAAGGGCCTTTTTCTATGATCTCTCTTAGGAGCTGATTCTTTGCAAAAGAAACGCTTCTGTCTTGTCAGAATGACAGTGATTACCCCACAGTTTGGATCCTCTCCAGCAGTTTTTTTCCTTGAAAAACGAACTTGATTTGACGAATAAAAGTTCAGTGTATTTGATGAGTCAGAGGGCAGGAAAATGTCCTTGTCTCTGATGAGGCTGTTGCAGTTAAAGCACATTGAGAATCAGGGATAAAATAAACCTTAATCTCCGAAGGGAAAACCCTAGAGCATGAAAACTGTTCCCACTAGAAACGCTGTAAATCTTGCAAACCGTGTAGGTTTTCTGTTTGGGGGCAACATCAAAGCCCAGTGACTTTAGAGATTAAAGTGTGTTTGACAAGCAAAACTTTCCCGTGCCCCACTCTACGAGATTTGGCCTGTCTCTTCCCTTTGTCTCACCTCGGTATGACTTCCTTTCTTCCCAACGAGTGGGAAGCCTCCGCTCCTCAAATCCGGAGCAGGCTGCCATGGTTTCCTCCTGGACAGCTGGCAGCCCCTCCACCTTCTAGCATCTTCCAGCCCCAGCAGTGGGCAGCACCTTCTCACGGTCACTTCCCAGAGACCCTCTTACTTGTGGAGGAATTTCCGAGTTTTCTGCTAGCCGTGAGCAGATCCCACAACAGGAAGGCAGTGACTTCCCTCAGCTCAGAAAAGGAGTTAGTCTTCTACCTTAGAATTTCTCTTTCTTTTGAGACCACGTTCTCTGGCTGGCTTGGGAGACATGCTCGGGTTTGTTTTTTGTTTTTTTTTTTTGTTTCTTTCTTTCTTCTTTTTAACTTGTTCCTGTGTTTGGGGTGACTCTGGGCTTTTTCCCCTTTGCGGACTGAAAATAAGTGACCATATTTTCGCTCAAATATAGAGAGATCCTTTTCAGATAAATAGATAAATTAGATGATCGTTGAGCAGAGTAAAAACTCTTCCTCAGTAACATCTTTTTTTAGAAAGTAAGTAAGATTTTGCTTTTTTTTTTTTTAAATAAGGAACAGCTGTTTTAAAGGCATTGTGCTAACTGCACCCTCCAAAGTCAGACATTCTTGCCTCCTGCCAAGGGCCTGCAAGATCTGGCCCTTCGCTGCTCCTCAGGGTGGTCAGAGAATGAGAGGAGGGCAGATTGAGGAGGCAAATGGCTTTAAGGGTAAACCGCACAGCGGAAAACCTCATTGCTGGAAACGCGCTTTGTGTTTAAGGGTAGGTCTTCCCCAGGGAAAGGATGGCGATGCTGAATGGTTAAGGGACTCACTAAAATATCTTAAATTGTCTCCGTTAAACATGGAGCATCCTTAGAGGTCAGGCAGAGCTGAAACTCGAACAGCTGTACGACAAGCATCTGAGATTGTTTTTAATTGTGTCCCCTTTCTCTAACAGCAGTCATTCTTGTATATATTGTCAAGAACCTTTCCACCGAGCACAAGCGCACCATACTTGAAGGTCAAATGCTTAACCCTTCCGCATGGTTACAATGAAAACGGACCCTTTTGTTTTCACGAATGTATACCCCAGCCGTCCATACGGGGAGAATGGGGGCCTCACGCGTTCACCGAGCTGAAGTAACTTATTGTCAGGGTGCCACAAAGAGAGCATATTTTGGTTTCCACGCAACAGTTGCTTGGCCTTTCTTTGGCTGCTCTGCGCCCGGCCACAAGACAGTATGGCTCATTTATCAACAGGCAGAATTTTTGGGTACCATTTTGTTCCTTTGACCTGTGTTACTTTTTACTGACCCGACCAAATTGCTTAAAAATTTTCCCCTTTCTGCTGTCCGTGTTTAAAGCTGCTTAATGTGTCTGGAGCGCGCCCCCCGCTTTTCTTTTTAACACTTTACATTCCTGTTTACCCCAGCACCTGTTACTGTAGTGAACCATGAAATCACAAATGTTATGCGGCTCCCAGCGGCCGATAATACTTTCTTAAATAGAAATAGAGGATCTCCCGACTCTGGGGTGGGGTAAGGAGGTGAGCGGGCTGCGAGTGCCAATGTGCACACGGTCGTAGATATCCATGTCCGCTTATTTGTAGGGGCTGGTCCTGAAGGTATGTGGGTGTCTATATCTGTGCACCAGGCAAGAAATATTTCTTTCTCTGCTCCTGAAGAGTTAACAAAAGCTAAAGGGGTCGGTGCAGCAAAACATTAAATATGAGCCTCCGACATGAAGGCTTCTTTGTTACTGAAACAAAAATACCCCAGCAGGTGGTTGACTTGAACACAGGAGGGAGGAGGAGGCTCAGTTTTGCCCATTTTTCTAACGCTTTCAGGATACCTATTGTCTAAACCCCAAAGTTAAAGTGTCCCCTGCTCGGTCTCACGGAGACAGTTCCAGCAGGAAAGGCCCGTGCCCATCGCCGGTTTTTCTACAACGGTTTAATCTCAGCTTCTAGACCAGGCAGGAGAGGCAATTATCTCTAGAAGATTAGCCAGTAATATCTGGTTATCAAGGCATAAAACAGTTCTGACTGCAGCAAATTCGAGTTCATCGGGATTTCGTGCCAGTAGCCCTAGTATTGTTGCGGGTCTTAAACTGTAGTACTCAAAGCACAAATGTGGCTTTTGTTGCCCTTGGGGCCCCTGGAGCAACTTTGCGGTGACCGCACTAACCTGTTTAAAGCCGAGGTTAAACGCTGCGCAGTCTGTACCCCCAAGGTGTTGCACGGGGGAAGCTCGACTACACGCTTTCTTTCCCTTAAAAAAAAAAAAAAACAACGAACGAATGAAATACAGTTAGAACTCTAGAACTCAGAGCACCCTACGCAGGACACATTAAAGGACAAAGAGCCCGGGCAGATTCCCTCCACCGCTACCGCTGCAGGGCACCAGGTACCCATTCACGTGCCACGTCCCTCTGTGTTCTTGTTGAGCTGTCCCGCTTGCTCGTTTTCGTCCAAATCGCAGTTGGAATAATTTAAGCAAATGAACGCAGTGGCGTGATAGTTTGGTTTTATGAATTCCCGAGAAGTCTGGAGCTGAGACTCTTGTTTCCAGACACTCCAAACACTGATTCTGATAAATGTGGGGATGCTCCTTCGATTGTGTTCTTACATGAATAGCTCATGTGAACACTGGCTCTGTTCCGGATGAGGAAGAGCTGGCCTGCTGCTGAAGCCAAACTTCTACGTCTAACGGCGACTGCTTGCCAGTGGTAGGAAAAGTCTGAGGTGCCTGGAGCAGATCTAGGTGGAAAGACAGTTCAGTAGATCTGAAGATCGATAACCATTTGGTTGTCGTCTCAAGGAACCAGAAATGATGCCGTTCCCTAGGACCTCAGCTCTTCTGCCCATGCATCCACGGGGGACGGACTCCAGACAATGAGGGAGCGAGCCACTGTTTCCTCCACAGGTAGAGACCATCTCTGAACCCTGGTCTGTTACTGCAGCCATTGTCAAGAACTTAGCATCATTCATTCCCGCTCTGCCGAGCACGCTTCCTCTGCTGCCCACGGGCAGGGAGATCCTGGGCCAGTCATTAAACACTGGCGGTGTAAGTCTGCGGATGGTACCAACCAGCCTCGTCGGCTTGTCGGAAGGCTTCAGTGAGCTGCTATGTCCCCGGCTCACAGAAAGTGCTCCGTATGTGATTTGTCATTCTGGAGTTCAGCGGGTGAACACTTACCAGCTGTGTGATTTCAGGCAAGTTCCGTCCTATCTCTGTGCCTTGATCTTCTTATCTGTACATTGAGATAATAGTAAAGCCCATTTCGGTAAATTATTACGAAGATTCAGTGAGGAATACATAGAAAGGGAACAGCGGGGCTTGGCACATGATAGATGTGCAGTAAGTGGTAGTCTTTTTTAAATTGTTACTGTTATTAATACCTTTCTGATTGTATTTTTCTAGCCACTGGGAAGTGTTTCCCTTTTTTGTCGTTAATATTGATGCACTAGTAATGTGTACTTACGCTGCTGATTCAATAGACACTTAAGTAGGTCCTGAATGCTTATTTGAGAACTCTGTCCCACAGTTGTGTGTGTGCTTCTGTGTGTGTGTGTGTGTGTGTGTCTGTCTGTCTGTCTGTTTGTCTCCTCTGAGTAGATACGTGCCAGGTAGCAAGTCACGCTAGCATTGAAGACTTTGTAGACCATTGTGTTTACAGAGAGCGTCCTCCGCAGGGACTGCATTTGTCTTAAATAGATATTATCAGAGGACAAGTGCAGCAACTCTGCTCATGTGATTTTCCCTGAATTATCTTTCCCTACCAGATTGTTGCTTCATTGAGAGTTTTCATAGTCACATCGCCAATAGCATTCATTATAGTGAGGCTTATTTCTGACCTCAGGAATCTTAAGAACAGTGAGACTTTTTCTAAGAGCGGGCAGATGGATGTGGTGAAATTTATTAGTTCTGTCTTTGGCCTTGCAGGTCCTCGTTTTTCATTTCCTTTTCATTTCATTTCCTTCAAATGAACAGGATAAGACCACTTAGCCAGATGAGTGTTAAATGGGAAGGTTAAGGTTATGATAGACCGTGAACAGGACGGTCGAGTAGATCGAGACCAAGTCTCAGAGCTGTGGTGAATTCAATAGTTGTTCCCTGCAGCCCCCCTTGCTCGCCCCTACTCTGTGTACATGTTTTATTTTCCTGCTTTGACTAGAAGCACCTAATGGCCAGGTACCATGACATTAGGGACGTCCGCTGGATAGCAAAGACTCAGATTGGTTGACTTACTCCGTGGGGATTCCGCCCTATGCGTCGAGCGCAGAGGCGCTGGTCCTGGAGTTAGGACGCCGGGTTGCTAGTCCTGGCTCAGCTCCTACCCTAACTGTGATACCGAAAGAGTACTCGAGTTTAGCTGAGCCTCAGGTTCCTCGTGTGCGACAATGTGGTTAATAATATTTGCCCTACCTAATTCATGTAGGTTTTGTGACGATTAAATGAGATAATATGCATGAAAGGACTTCCTATGACATTAAATGAGATAAGATGCACGAAAGGACTTTCTGTGACATCCATCGGTTTACCCATATGTTCGCTTCGATCATCAGAGTCGGATGCTTGGGGTCAGGGTTGGCTCCGTCGCTGACTCACGGTGGAAAACTTGGCAAGTTGTTTAATCTTTCTGCCTCTCTGGCTTTTCATCTGCAAAGTGGAAATGATGATCCCTTTCTCTCATAGGCTTCGTTTTAGGATCCAGTGATCCAGTGCGTGGGAGCAGCGCCTAGCATGTGGTAAGGGCTGGTTAATGGTAGCTCCCGACACCCGTCATCACCACTGGCAGCAGCCAAAGGGGTCCGGGCTACAAGATACTAGCTTATCTGGTATAGATGTGTGGTTAACATGAACAGCGGAGAAATGGAGAAAGAAAGACCTAGGTTAGTATAAAGACAAGCAATCAGTGTTAGTGCCTTTACTGTGGCTTAAGTGGAACTCTAATGTTGCTAACACTTACTGGGGCCTTACCACGTCTCAGGCACTGTTCAAAGGACCTGGAGTTAAAAATTGACCCCTGTGTGCCCTCTGAAGTAGATGCTAGAAGCACCCTTATTTTACAGATGAGAATACTGAGGTGTACAGAAAGGGTAAGTCACTTGCTCATAGCCAGCTCTAAACCCCTAAGGGACTGGGACTCCAGAGCCTGTGTTTGTCCTCCCCGTGGTAAAACCCCCAAGGACAAGAGAGACCTACAATCTTCTCTTCATCCCAGGCTGGATTTAGGAAGCCTCATCAGCTTTGCTTGCCTCTGAGTTCTCTGCCGCCTGGTTCCCAGCTCAGACGCAGTGATGTTTAATTTAAAGGGCAGAATGGTTGTGTGTGTGTGTGTGTGTGTGTGTGTGTGTGTACCTAAATTTTCCCACATCCTCAAATCCTACATCTACATTTCTCTCCAGCTCTGTACCCCCGTTTGATAAATGTCCCCAAAGCATTGCCAGCACCACACATCTAAAACTGAACCCTCCCCTCATGGCTTTGGGGGGTTACTTACTCTCTGCGAGCCGCCGTCTCCTCATCTTTAAAATAAAGGCACCTCACCTATGGTGACTTTTGGATTAAATGAGATGATGTGGATAAAATGCTTGTTGCGACGCCGAGCACACAGTAGGCACTAAATAAATGTACCCTCTTGCTGCTCCTGGCCGCTGTGAGGAGAGCAGTTCTCTAGGCCTGGGGGCAGGAGAAGTGTCCCGGCTGGGCATTCTGGCCTCGCTCTCGCGGGCAGTTAAAGTTTCCACCAGGGCTTTGGTTTGGATGTTACTGAAAGAGGGGGTGGGCAGAAGGAGGGGGGGACAGATAGAGACAAAGGAGTAAGTTATAACAAAGGGCCTTTTCTGCTTCGGTTCTCGTGTAGAAAACATATGTTCCGTGAGGCGGGCAGCAGTTGGGTTAAGACACACTGTAGGGCCGCAGACAAAAGGCCCGCACTCTTCTTGCATTCACAATGTTTCCAAACATATTCACTTGTCTCACTTGTTAGGGACTGGGCTGTCAGCTGGATCCTCTTGCAAGTGTGATTTCTTTTTCCCCAGTTCCCTTTCAAAGGCCTCCCCTCCCCTTCCCCTCTCCCCCAATGTTTTACACTTCATATAATCCAGTGTGCATGACAGAGCCCTTCAGCCTTTGTGCTACTGCTGTTTGGGGGAAGGGCAGAGCTGATCTGATGGAGGTCTTGGGTGACTTTTCACTTTGCCCGAGGATGGGAAGCCACTAAGCCACTTTGAGGCCAAACATGCCCAGTGGATGAGTTAAGGAGTACTCAGCGTGGCTAGCCATCCTTCACCTCCAACAAACAGGCCAACAACTAGATTAGCACAGGGAGAATCTGAGAAGCGGTGGCTGGGAGTCGGGGGGGCCATGTGTATGTTGTGGTGGGGTTGGGAGATTTGTTGCTTTTTTATTTGTGGAGTGAATAGTTTTCTGATGAAAAGACACAGATAAGGCCAGGCACTGTCAGATTGGGAAGTAACTGGGAAGAAGCCGGCTGTCCTTCTCGTGTTCATTATGTGAGATGTATGCAGATGTCCACACTTCCTTCTGGGTCCAGGGAGGATTGCTGTGTGCTGTGCCTGCAGTCTAAAGCTCTTAATTTCTTTATCGAAGTGAGGCGGCTAAGGTAGGGGTTTTGTGTCCCTGGGTGAGATTTCAGGGAGGTACTTTCATGTATGTTTCTTTTCACTCTATGTGTATATTACATATGATACTGTTACGTGACATCTGTTAGAACCTTCATTGCAGGGAGCAGTCAGCTAGGCACGTAGATTTCACATGCTGGCGCCTCTGGCCCTGAAGTTTATTACTCTTGGGCATTTCAGCTCCCCGAACTCAGTTTTCCCATCTGCAAAATAGGAATTACATTACCCTCATCCCCCTTGGAGCATCCCATAAATATAACAGGAAATATCTGTCGCATAATGGTGGGTGAGATCGCTTTCCTGTTTTTGTAGGAATCTTGCGGTGTCTTCCTCGCTCCATTACTGAGTCAGTTTCAGTGCCTTTGTCTCTTTTATTTTCCTTTCGAGCCTCTTGCTCATACTCTCTGTTTCATGATATTGTTTGCTGAACTGGTTGCTCATCCTGGAAAGTACCAGCATGCTGCGAGGAAGGAGAGGCGGCGGGGAGGCAGAGAAGTTACCATAGGCTTAGAGCTCTAAATGGGCTGTTAGTTCTCTTCAGCAATAGAGGCAATTACGCTCCGGCTAATAAATAGGCAGTCAGGTGGAATTTCCTGTATATGGTGTCTTCTGGTGGTAGGATAATTTCAGCACCTAAAAATCCTCAGACATAAAGCACTGTATAAATATTTTCTCATGAAAAGTGCGAACAAAGTCATCCCCTGCCAACACACCTCCGACCTGACAAAGGAAACTACCGGTGACGATATTACCATTTTTAGTGCTGTCCTTTGAAAATCCTGGAAAGAAAACATCGCGGAAATGTCTGTGCATTCCCCTCGACCTGAAAATAACAGGTCTGCATAGATTAAATAATCTGCAAAGATTTTCGTAATGGATGGAGCTAATAGACTGCAAGTAGGGGCAGAATTGCACCTGAGGTTGTCACCTTCCCCTTTTAGTCTGGCATGGAGTGTCACCCAGGGCCAACAGTAGAGCATCTGGAAAATAAGTGGGTTTTTTTTTTCCCACAACGAGTGGATTCATTTCACAGAATGATGGGAAAGGGAGGGGGGCAGGGAGGGTGATAAGAGTATGCTTGTGAGGCTCCCCCGCCCCCGCCACTGTATAGCTTTCGCTGTCTTCTGGTTTTGTAAGAAAGCTAGTGCTTCCGAAGCCAGAATGATTCCTGGGCTCTCTTGGTGAGATAATTATGCCGTTTCTTCCACCCGTGTGTGAATCAGCTTTATGATCCAGACCGCGTGCAGTAGTGACTAAGAGCAGACTCTTCAGAAGCAAATGAATCTATTAGGCTACTCGGAAAACAGAGCGGGGGGACGGGGGGGTGGCGGGGGGGAGAACAATGATTTTGTAAACTCCATAAAAGTAAAAAAAAAAAAAAAAAGGCTTTCAGTAAGTATGTGGAGACTAGAAATCAAATCCCATTTCCTATCATAAGAAGCCCGTTGTTTCAGCCACAGTAGTTAATGTACTGTATGTGAAAGATTTAAGACTAGTTGGAAAGCTTTGCTTCTGTTTTATTAGGCTGCTATTGAAAAGCCAACAGCATAACTTCGACTAGGTGCTTTGAGATTTCTTAATGGGCTGTCGGGGGCAAGACACCAGGGCTGTGCTATACTAGCTTTTCCTGTACATTAAAACAACAGGGGCCAAGCGATCACATACAGAAGTATGAATTACTTGATGCTTTCTCTGTTCCATATGGCCAGCCATGTCTTTGGCAATTAATCATGGACAAAATCAGTCGAGTGCTCTCTGAAGCATTGAAGTCAACGTTTAGTTGTACCTGTGCCAGTGGGGGCAGTGGGGTTGCAAGGGAAACATTGCAGGATGGGGGGCTGCTGGCGCCGGGGCCCGAGCAGCTGGCTTCTATAAACAACACTTTTTTTCCCCTCTTCACCTTTCTCTCTCTCTCTCCTTCCTTCTCTCCTTCTCCTTTCTTTTCTCCTTCCTCTTTTCTTTCTCCCTCCCTCCCCTCTCTTCCCCTCTCTCCCTTTCTTATATTTTTTTCCTTCCTTGACACATACACAGATGGTTTTTCGCCATCATCTGCAACCTTGACGGCGCTGACTGGAGCTCTACGGCCCGGCTTCCGTGCACTGTCCCAGCACCCCACGTTGAAACGTGCACAGCAGGCCAGCCTTCCCTCCAGCAGCCTGCCCGTTCCCACAGTCACCACCACGACTGTCCCGCGAGTTCACGCAGTCCCAGGCCCGGCTGCTGTGGTTCCAGCGTCTTTTGTGAAACACATGATCCAGACTGATTTCTGCATTGGTAGCAGAAGAAAAATGGGAGGTTCTAGGAAAGTGCTCTGGGGAAAAAAAGCTTTGGTAATCATTCAGATTCATGGCTGTGGTATTTTCGGATATGTATTTATTTTAATGTTATCTGTATCTTATGGGATCTTTTTTTCCCCCGAATTGTTTTGCGCGTAATGCTGCTGATGACAGATCTCAAACATTCATTGAGCATTTTGTGCATGCCAGGCATTGTGCAAAGCGCTCTCAGAGTGGACGCTCTCACATAATCATCGCAAGGGTAGTTGGTGCTGTTACAGACACCCCCTTCACAGACGAGGGAGCTGAGCGAGGGAGCATTTTCCCGGTATTCTTTGCCCCCCAGCATCATCCTTGATTACTCCCCAGGAGCGCCCCCAGTTCAACAGCACGTGATGGGAAGAGGCCAAAGTATGGCTTCCTAGTATATTTTTGAGGCTCCTTTGGTAAAAACTCCGCTGAAATATTCATTCAAATCACGTGGGTCTTTAGGATGAACTGAACCAAGTGGGTCCGTCGGTGGGACTAAAGTAAAAGGCTGCTTTGCAGGCAGCCTCTTGGAGACTTCTGCCTTTGTGCCTTCCGTTCAAGACAGTCCAGCCCCTCTGCGGCTCTCCTTGCTGAGCCCGCCATGAAGGGGGGAGGTGGGGAGGGGCAGGCCGGTAGACGCGGCAGCCTGCGGTGACTCGGTGTTATCTCCCAGCCGAGGTCATCCAGGATGTGTCTTCTCAAATTCAGGAAACAGGCGAAAGAAAGTTTTAACATAGTGTAAACATTAGCACCCCCAAAACCCTCCTGCTCCCGGAGAGGGAGATAAAGGCGGCAAAAAGGCTGCGAGACGTGTTTATTTGTTCTGCTGGGCTGTGGGTCCCAGCATGCTGGAGCTCTTCGGTGGTACCCAGTCTGGTTTAGCAAATGTGAAGGCCTCACTCAGCACTGAGCTCCAGAGGCCTCACAAAAGAGCCATCTTAAACTGACAATCAGTAAATGAGGGAAGACCTGAGATCGACCTTTCTTTGATGGGACCAAGGCTATCTCAGTGGGTTCTGGGCCTTTCTTCTTCTTCTTCTTCTTTTTTTTTTTTTTTTTTTTTTTTAAAGCAAGAAAGAGGGGGGAAAAAAGTGTTCCTGGACTTTTGAAGAGGGGAGCCCTGGTTGTGTTTTTGACAGCCCGTGGCAGTGTTGATGTGAGGAAATAGCTTTCCCAGCTGATAACATCTTAAACCAAGTTTCTTCACAAGTTGAACCTTTAGCCCTCTTTATCAGTCCGAGCATATCTTTGTAATTTGTGTGTGCAGAGGGGAAATACAGCCCGAACCTGAGGCCGCTCTGTGCATAAAAAGTGTTCGGCGGGGCATTGTCCCCGTAATGACGGTACTGCTTTTTTGGCGCTGGTGAGGATGGGGCAGTGGGGAGGTGGGAAAGGCATGCAGTTCTGGCATCCTGGTGTTTCTATGGCTTTTGAAATTGGAAAAACAGCAGCAGATTTGTTGTTGTTGTTAAATGAATTAAGGCAGAGGGATTACCAGCCACGTTTGTGGAATGCTCCTGTTCCCATGCATTTCCTTAGGCAGAGTTCTCTGATCTGTAAGAAGGATGGATTAAACCAGAATTTCAGAAGCTGTTACCCCAAATCAGAAAGGAACCAAAAGAATGAAAGACTTCTATTGAATTATTAGTCAGAAGTAAATGCTGTAATTTTCCTTTTAAAGCTCAGTTGTGATTCCTGTCCAAAAACCTTGTATATTACAAATTCTGTATATTGTATGTATGTCTGTACGTGCTTTCCTTATGGTACCCCAGAAATAGGACATACTGGCAATTGCTGACTTTACAAATACATCCACCAAGAATTAGGTGACTTGCTCAGTTTTAATTGAGTAAATTCAGAATTGGTTTGATCTCAAATGACAAACTTTCCCGAATTTGAGATGACTTTGTTTGTTTGTTTGTTTGTTTTTTTAAGATTTATTTATTTACTTTAGAGAGAGGGAGAGCGCTGGCACATGAGCGGGAGGGGCTGAGAGAGAGAGAATCTCAAGCAGACGCCCACCGAATGCAGAGCCTGACACAGGTCTGGATCCATGACCCTGAGTTCACAACCTCAGCCTAAACCAAGAGTCGGACGCCCAACTGACTGACCCACCCAGGCGCCCCAAATTCGAGGCTTCTTATTAGAACCTTGGAGTTTAGGCGTTTCTTCTTTTCATTCTCGATCAACTTTGCTCTTTCCCTTCCTTCCCCTCCCCTTCCTTGTCCTCTCTGGTTGTGAATTTTTTACTTTGGTTTTGTGCGTAAAGTTTTGAGCCAGGAGAAGCTGAAAACACTAGGGAATTCATAGAGGTCCTTAGGGTGCTGTGGGTTGCCAGAGTCCAAAGTAGTTCTGTTTTTGTTTTTTGAGATGGAGAAGAGGAGACTTCTTGGCTTGTTAAGAGGGTCTGGAAAGATTACATGGGAATCCCAGTGGAGTAAAACTTCTAGATGTACTTTGAGATACACCTTTCCAGATACGTATCACCCTTCTACGTGGTCACCCAGGGATTGCATAGTCTTAGTTTTCTTGAACCCATTGTTGAAAAATAGTTTCCACAACGTTTTTCTTAGAATTCTCATCAGGTACAGTTTGCATCCAACTGGAGTTTGTCTCACGTGCTGGTTTTGATCTCAAGTAGTGCTCTGTGGCTTGACTGTTCATCTTATTCAGCAGACGTGCTCAGGCGTGTCATTTGCTTTCATTTATTCCACAAGCACCTCTCAGGAGTCTGTTTTCATGACACGGTGCCAAAGTAGGCACCTTGGAGGGTACCGGGAGGAGAGGGGCGGGGGCTTCTCTGATCTAACAGAGCCCTGAAGGAGGAAGCATCCAGTGAGTAAAGAACAACGGAGCGTGGTGTGGTTCGTGAGATGTTCGGCAGTGCATCTCACTAGGAGGTGACAGCTGGGCTCTGAAGTACCACGTAAGAAGGGGCGACCAGCTCTCTGTATTTTGGTGCAAGGATTTGGTTCACGGAGAACTTCATAGAGGAGGTGTTATCCGAGGTGTTTCTTGAAAAATGAGTCATGACTAGCCATTTCTACAGCCAGTCAATGTATCGTGTAGAATAGTCATGTATTTTCAGGGAACTGACATTGGGCTAAATGGATTGGAAGATGTCAAGAGATCAAATTGGAACAGTGACCAGGAGCGTTGTTTTGCTGTGGTTATTTTGGTCAGGTGAAGAATTCTGGCTTCTTAAAACATTAAGGTGGTTTTTTGTTAGGTTTGGTTTGGCTTGGTCTCAAATGACAATAAGTGAGGCGTATAGGAGCAGACGGACAGAGCAGCTCTGGTTTAGATGAGGTTTTTGAGGTTGAAGCTTCTTGTTTCCTTTGACCTTGAGAGTTCCCTCTTGGGGGAGGAACATTCGTGAAGTGGTAAGATGGATGCAGAGAGGCGAGTTTGGACGCCGCTGCGTGGTGCAGATGAGAGATGGGCCTGAACTCGGCCTGCGGCAGTGAGGAAGAAATAAGTTTGAGTCCTACTGAACGTGGAGGGAGGACAGGATTTAAAGTTTAGATACTGGGAGTGCAGGGAAAGGAAAGGGAGGCCAATAGGATGAGCCCTAGCCGTCTGGATTGGGCAATGGAGTTGACCATGGTGCCATTTGCCCTTCTAGGGAAATACAGAAGAAGGAGCAGGTGGATGAAGAGGGAAGTGACGAGAGGGCAACGATAGTGCCAATGTGGGACAGGCTGAGGTTGAGGCTTCACGTTTGAAGTGTATATTTAAGGAGGGATCGGCAGTCCTGGGCTCTATGGGGCTAGAGTTCAGTCATGGTTAAAGTCATCAATCTATAGGGGAACCTTAAAACCACTGGAGCAGGGGTCACCCCCAGAGAGAGCAAACAGAAGCCTTCCGCTGAGAACCAGGGCTCCTGCCCTGGGCCAACAACAGTTAAGGAACCCCACCCCCAGAGGAGATGAAGAAGGTCAGGACATGTATTGGGTGGTAGCGTAAGAGAGAGAGGCATCAAGGAAGACCAGGACGGACTCTAAAAATAAACCCCACTGACAGGGGAGTAAAGATTTCGTACCACGAGGGGGATGCAAAAGGATATGCCTCTGGCTCCTTCCTGGAAGAGGCTTTTTCTGCTCATAATTGTTCAATGGTTGCCTGATTGCCTTTTCAGATGTTTCATGTGATGTCACAGACGCTTGCCGGAGTGTTTTTATTAAAACAGTACAACCTAGCACGAGACTGATTTGTGGGTTCTAAACGATACTAATCATAGTGGCGTATGTCTGGGCACCTCCTTCTCACAAGAACCCATGGAGAGGCTCTGGTGTCATTGCCATTTTGCAGTTGGGATGAAGGCCCACAGCTAGGAGGTGACAGCTGGGCTCTGAATAGCTAGCAGCCTTAAGAATATTATTAGTCTTGGGGCGCCTGGGTGGCTTAGGGTTAAGCCTCTGCCTTCAGCTCAGGTCATGATCTCAGGATCCTGGGATCGAGCCCTGCATCGGGCTCTCTGCTAAGCAGGGAGCCTGCTTCCCCACCCCCCGCCTGCCTCTCTGCCTACTTGTGATCTCTCTCTCTCTCTCTCTCTCTCTCTCAAATACATAAATAAAATCTTAAAAAATATATATATATTCTTTGTCTTTTCCTGATAGGCCAGCACTTGCATCAATTTCTGTTGAAAAAGAGTTACTAGTGAAATGAAATCTAACCCCCAGAGCATGATTTCTAAAGCCCTGGTTTACTTGGCCTCTATTTTGAGGGGAGGAGAGGGAGAATGTATTTTTGGTAACAGGAGACTATTAAAAATTGGTGCATGCAGGGCGCCTGGGTGGCTCAGTCGTTAAGCGTCTGCCTTCAGCTCAGGTCATGATCCCAGTCCTGGGATTGAGCCCTGAGTCGGGCTCCCGGCTTGGTGGGAAGCCTGCTTCTCCCTCTCCCACTCCCACTGCTTGTATTTCCTCTCTTGCCATGGTCTCTCTCTGTCAAATAAATATAATCTTTTAAAAAATTGGTACTTATTTGAAGACAGTTCTATGTTACTACTGATGGGAAAATGGGCTACTAACATTTCCTGCATAAAGTCAACCCTTGAGGGGCCAAAACACTAATATGAGGAGAAAAATATCACCATTGAATCTTGTCAAAAGAATGCTTTTTGACCCTCTGAAATTAACTTTTGTGCAGTGACTTCTTTTTGCTCTAAATTTTATGAAATACTATATTTTAGTATAGTCTGAATGCTTAATCTAAATCCACCCATCCTTTTCTGATATCTTGAAAAGATTCTTTTGGTAACAGGTTGTTTCATAATCTCGATATAGTTCTGTCTTTACTAACTACTTATTTAGATGTATTTAGATGGACGTTTGCTTTCTGCATTCTTTCTTGTCCCAAAAATGTGATGAAAAGGAGTTTTAACAATTAAATTTGGTAAGATTTTTATATGATCACACTCGACTTTTTGGGATATACAGTCCTAAGAGTTTTAATGTATGTATAAACTCATGTAACCACTGCCAAAGTGGGGGTACAGAACAGTTCCATCATTCCAGAAAGTCCCTTATGTTTCCACCTTGTAACAAATCCTCGCCCATCTTGACCCCTGGCAACCACTAATTTGTTCTCTGTCCCTGTAATTTGCCTTTTCCAGAATGTTCAGTAAATGGAATCATGCAGTGTTTAATCTTTGGAGACCAGGCTCTTTCATCCAGCATAACGACTTTGAGATTTAAACAAGTGGCTGCGTTCTATCAGTTGCCTGTCCTTTTTTACTGCTGAGTAGTATTCCTTTGTACGGATGTACCACAGGGAGTTTATCCATTTATCCTTTGTAGGGCATTGAGATTGTTTCCAGTTTGGGGCACTTTTGAGTAAAGATGCCTGAACATTTTTGCACTGGTTTCCGTGTGCACATGAGCTTCCGTTTCTTCAGCTAAATCCCCAGAAAGGAAATTGGTGGATCATATGTTAAGTGTGTATGTGTAACTTTGTAAGAAACTGCCAAAGTGCTTACCACAGTGGCAGTGTTTTGCATCGCCACCAGTGATGTAGAAACTTCAAAGAAATTGAATACTCTTTTAAATGCTCTCGGGTTGAGGTTGGCAACCTGTGTTTCACAGTTCCTTGGGATTTTGAAGAGATGCCCCATGACAAAGGGAGCTTTTAGGTCCTCCATAGAAGCTTCTTTAAAGAGAACCGCTCCAGTTTTGTTTTGTTTTATATCTTGAGTTCCCCGCAAGAATGCATTTGGGGAAAAAAGAGATTTGTCTGTAAGGTGTCAGAAAATCATTGTAAGTAAGGTGGTGCATCCAGAGCTTGGGGTGTGGACCCTGGGTGTTAGCCGGGCAAACGCTAGGTGGCGCTCCAGGACTCCGCAGAGTGCGGGGACCATACTGTGAGAAAGTGGACCCCCCCCCTTTGCAGCTCCTTTTTAGTCCACATCTTTGTGTCAAGGAGGTCTTCATGTCTTTAACTTTCACCAAGACTTGTTGATGGCCTCATTTACAACAACCCAGTAGGCTTCTGTTCCAGAGCCTTCAGCAAGCAACATCTATCTAGAATGAAATCAACATACAGCTTTGTTTTTAATGTTATTTTTGCAGTTATCTTTTCATTTAGGACAGGTACCCCTGGTTTTCCTATTTTCTTTTGAAGTGAATTTATTTTATACTTTAAAATGCGGATCATTTGAAATAAAAATATCAGATTGTATACCTCATACACAAACGGGGCAAGAATTTTGAGACTGTGCTAGAATGACTGAAGTTCGGGAGAGTCTGCACTGTGGGAATTATTTAAACGGACCTAGAAATGGATCCTTTTGTCAAGTGGAGAGAGCTCCTTGGTAAAGCAGGTAACTGTCACTTAGTTGATGAGTTTATAAGTTTACCTAATAGTAAAGTCTCAAAAGACAGTCTCCTCTTGCTCTTAGTTTTTGCAATACTTGTTTTTCAAGTTCCTTCCTTATTTACTGATCTGACAAATATTTATTAAAAATCATTAGGCAAGCACGGGGGTGCAGTAATGAAGTAAACAGGATCCCCGACATTGTAAAACTTGCTTTCTTAAATCCTTTCTCCTTCCCCACTAAGAGGCTGATCAGGGGAAACAAGGGCCTCTGGATAAAATTTAAATGATGCAAAAGGTAAAGAAGAGAGAAATGACTTTTTTAAAAAGTTATTTTAATACAGTCAGAAGGAGAATTGAGTTTATTTTTTTGATGTCCTTGGAGTCAATGTAGATGTGTACTTTGTCTTCTATTTGAAATATTTTGCTTATTATTTTGGCAAAACAATAAGTTCCTACAGACATAGGGATAAACGACAAGACTTCTTGAGGTTCCTTCCAACTTTAAGTACCTGAGGTCAGGTATCTCAGACAAGGAGCAATGCTGTTTTCAGAATACCCGTTGATGCCAGGACCTTTCTGAAATTAGACATCTTTTATGTTAGAGGTCACCAATGAGCAGCTGTCTGAGTTTTGTTCAGTCACTGGTGTTTCTTGTTTGGCCACGTGGTATTTTCAAAGTTTAACAAGATGAGTTTCCAACATGTAAAAGTCAGGAGATCTCACATAAAAAAAAAAAAAATCAAAACAGATTTCTTGTTTATTTTGAAAATGCACGAATCTGGTACCATGGAGACCTCTTTTCTGAATATCAGAGTTGGCTGTTGCTGAACAGTAACTGCCTTTTTGCACAGAGCACGTGCTTTCATCGGGGCATCTTGCCTAAACTCATTCACGTTACCTTTCTGGCTCTGGTGGGTCCTTGCATTTGCAACGCCTGCTTGAGCCACTTAGAGCCCAGGCTTCATGCTGGAGAAGCACTTAGAGAAAAATGAACATTTCTCCCTGTCCTGGAGGCCTAAAAATGTCCTTGCCCTCGAAGCTCAGAGTGTCCAGCTGGGTACATCGCCTGGTCTGGTCGATGTAATTCTGGACCCAGGAGGCAGAGATCAGGGTCCTCTTCTGGACTAGTGCTGGTCACATTATCTTGAATCCTTTAACAAAGGAAATAGTATTTCCTATCTTTCTGTCCCAGTTAGGGTTTTTTGATTGTAAGCAGCAGAAACAGAATTCTGGTGAATTCGAACAAAATGGAACTTGATTCAAAGGCTGTTGGATAACTCAGTGGTATCAAAAGAAGAAGAATGATCTCTGCTCAGAAATTTCAGGAAACCAGGAATACTTCAAGGCCATGGTTGGTAGGAACTAAGGTAATTGATATGTGGCCTCCAATTTTTCCCCCTTTGTTTGTCATTCTTCTTAAGTGTCTCAAGGCTTGGAAAAGCACATCAGGTGGGCCTGGCCCTCATCCTTCATGGGAGAGAGCGGAACACTTTACTTAGTTGGCAGGCTATCCAAGACGGCTTACGATAAAAGACTTCCCGAAGAAAAGGTTTGATGTTGTTACAGGAAAGAGGGACAGGGTCTGGGTAGGAGGCAGCCAGACAACAGATCTTCACTAACCTCTCCTGAAGGCTGTCCTAGAAGGCATTCAGTATACACTGCAAAATGCCACAGGGGAGTAAGGAAGTAGTTTTTTAAGTTACATGAGGACAAAATTGTGAGTGTGCTCTTAAGTGAATGAAGGCATTGGCATCAGTCAGAGAAGGACCGGTACAAAGAAAGTAACAGGTTCATTCCTTTTAGCATTGGCTTTGGGTACAACATCTCCAAAGAAGCCACACCAACTTTAAATGAAAAACATGTCTAAATTCTCAAGATTTCTGTCCCAGTTGTATGAAGATGAATATGTGCGACGAGAAGTTCTATCGTTAAAACTCGAAAGGCATTTGCTCGCTCACATTTCAACTGCCAATAGAATACCCTGTGTTGTTTTCTTAATTGTTTCTTATGTTACACGAATTTGCATGTTTAAAACACATACGTGCAAAAGGAGCATACAGGAGTGAGTCATGGATAAAATTGAAATGACACTTTCAAATTTGAGTTTGGATGTAATGCTTCTTGTTAGAGTGAGCAGCGTGTGCTGTGTAAGGCTTCCATTATTTCTAGAAGCACCGTCTGACGTTTTCCAGTGCTAGGTAGAAGCTGGAGTGTTTTTGTACTCACCCGTGAGCCTAATTTCTCTTAAGGACCATGGCCGTGACTGTTGAGTAAGTGATTCTTTCTCAAATTGGAAGTCTGCTGTGCACAAGAATCCCTGTACATATTCTTTGAAATATGTCGTGGATTTCTAAAGCTGGGAGGACTCCTTGAGACTGAATTTGATTTTTGTGCTCTTATTGTTTCTTTCTTTGCAAGCTCTTGATTTGCAACAAGCCAGGAAAATGAGTGAGCCAAAAAAAAAAAAAAAAAAAAAATTGCTGGCATGGCTGGAAATAGAAATTAATGATTCCAATAGGAGAGGCAGTACAGAAATCCTCAGCTGGGTGGCAGAAAACAGAGCGAGCGAAAGTCAGAGACTGCTCTTTTTTAAAAGGCAAAACAAACAACTCACAGTGAGGTGTACGTGAAAATCATTTCTAATAATAGCTCATGGGAGGCAGTTCCCCGGAAAAAGACCGTCGGTGCACTGAGGAAATTAGAGTGAGAACACACAGCATCTCGATGTGTTACTTAAGGCAACGGAGGTTTAGAGTTTACCTTATGTGTCTTGTACATTGATTAAATACAAAATATATGCTGGCCATTTTTGACCATCATTTACTGTATTGATCTGTTAGCAGGGGAACTGTAATAAAAAAGCGATTGATTTACTGTCCTTATTTGCTTATGGGCTCTTTTTTATTATTATTATTATTAATTTTTCCCGTTCTCTTTTTGGACCATTCCTTCTAGACGAATGCTGTGCTTTGTGAAGTCAGAAGAGAGGGGGTCCCCGTGGAACAAAGGAATGAAATCTTGACTGCCATCCTTGCCTCGCTCACTACACGTCAGAACCTGAGGAGAGAGTGGCACGCCAGGTTAGTTCTCTGATGACATGGGATTTGTCGTCCCCGAAAGAAACGAGAACTGTACTCGGCTGAGCCCTTCCTCACGATGGGTGTCACTCCTCTCGTTGGAGGGGCCGTGAAAAGTCAGGAAGTTACAGATGGTATCAGCCCACGTTAGCTCTTCTGCTCATGGTCCCTCCATTCATTGTAATGAGCCATGATGTCATCGGTAGTGTATATGATTTATCCCCGAGTGTTACGTTTTGCATCAATTTTGCATCCTGAGCATGTAGTATAGAAGTACCTGATGCTAAAGGAGGCTTTTGATCAACACCCTAAGGACTGACGTTGCTGCCTGCTTCGGGCAGATGTCTGGGAAATTCACACCGTGCTCTTATACCGCTCCGTGAGAGGCAGGTTGCTTGAAGGTGGTCGAATGATGAACCCCAGCTTTAGAATTGGCCAAGTAGGTATTATGTTGGCTTCAACCTAGTTTCTTTGCCCATGCACTTACCTGTGGTTAGAGAGCTCTTACTGATAGAAAGTTGCCACAAATCATCGGTTTTTACAGAATTGAGGCTTGGGTACTCTAGATTCTGTTATCCTGCTCTTATTTGAAAAGCAATTGATGGGTGCAAGGCCGGAACCACTTCCCCCCAAACGGTAGGTAAAAATTGTTGAATTATCATCCGTCTCCCAGCAAGAGGGAGAGGAATCAGGAAGATCGTGCTGAATTTTGTCTTGGAGTCTTTTTTGATGCTTAAAAATCCTGTGTGCCTGGGAGTCGAGAACATTAATATTTCTTCAAGTGGGTCCATGCATCAGAATTTGTAATTGGTGGCTTTGCTAGTAACAATTAATCATGAAAATCAGTTTGTCCGAACAAGGCTGAAGGTGAGCATTTCCAAGAAAGGAGACAGGTAAGAGTACAAATGGTGCGTTCCAACTGAGTGCTGGAAAGCGGCTTCTCAAGTATGTGTTTTATCTCTAAATTCAGACTTGCATTGAAAAAATAATTTTAAAATTCACCTCGATACTCGCCCCTTCCCCTCTTTTTTGTAATGTAGTCAAATCAGAGTAAATGACAGTTTCAGCTACAGTAATTAAATAATCTCCAATTTAACTTTTCTTGTATTCTAACTTCAGCATATATATTCATTAAAGTATGCATATTTTATTAAATACAGGAATATCCATGTGGGGACATCTAAGATGTGTTTCTCTCTGTGTTTAACCTTTTATATCATTTCCCCTGGCGATTCTTATTAAATAGGAAAGAGAGAAAGAAAGCAAGAATTTCCCTGTAATCTCTCTTCGAGCCCCCGCCCCCGCCATCCCTCCAAAGACAGCTCAGAGACCAAATGTTGAGGATGGATGTCTTCTGTTGAGTGCATTTGGTTTGTTAACAATAATTCCCTAGTATCCCAAATCATCAGACAACATGCCCAAAATGGCCTGTTTAAAAGGAGTCTGGTTTCAGCATTTCTGGCCCTTAACTGCTAACAATTTAATCAGGAGCTGGAGCCAGTGTTGAAGTTGATGGAGTCTAGCATCTGAAACACAAATTCTCAAGTCCTTTGTGGCAGGGGAGGAGAAAAGAAAGAGCTTTAGCAGCTGACAGTCTGCAGACCTCCTTAGAACTAAACACCTGAAAGCAAATTTCAAGAGGGTCATGTCTTGAGACTCAGAAGGAAAAGTGTCTTCGAGTATTAAATAACCGTCCTCCTCCCCCCCCAACCCCTTCTTCACCCCCATTTGATGTTTCCCATCCCAGTGACCTATCTAAAAGACTCACCCACATGATCTGTATAAACAGACTGTTACCATACACCTCTCGTTGCTCATCAAAGCGTCCTCCGGCCGTCTGGGACCGGGCACTGGCCTGAGTGGCCATCAGGCGGGCAGTGGTGAAAGTATAAAACATCCACCGCCACGCTCACCGAGCCGCCTGTGTTTTCGCGACCGGCCCATTGTGGACTTTGGAATTACACGAGGAAAAATGTGCTTTGACAGAAAATAATTAGCGCTCGCCAGAGGCCGAGCAATAGGTTACAGTATTTTACTTTCATCAAAGCTATCAGGGGATCAGTTAGATTAGATAATAGAAATTTTTTCCTCTGAAAGTTAAATACAGATGACTCCAATTACCTTCGATTGCACGTTGGAGAACGCGTTATGAATAGTACAACTTGAAGTAATGTAGGTCAGCGGAGGCTCCGCGGCTGGCAGTGACTTTCATAGGAGGCCGTTGTCATAAAGGTTTCCCCCCTCCCCCCTGTCCCACACCCCCTTCCCCCCGCTCCGGCCGGTTCCTCTGCAGTAATGACATTAGGGAGAATATTTTAAAGCAGAACTTGTAACTGGGTTTTAAAATATTTGTCTCTCTCTCTCTCTCAGACCAGGAGCCTTGCCATTATTTGGGACTCCCTGAATCCTCTTAAACTGAAAGCATACGTTCCCTGTAATTTAGCTTTTTGAGGAAAGTGTCACTTCTGCGTGACTCGGGGTAACCAAGTTTGTCACAGGGTCACACAACCCCGCCGTCCCAGAGGCACATCTGATGCTGTGGGTTTCCTTCCCCTAGCCCCGTAATCCCATAAACGAGCCTCTCCAAATAGGCTTATTAGGGCTGTCTATTCACTTCCCCCCGAGCTGAATGATCCAAAGTACATCAGGAGAAGCTGTGTGAATGCAGGGTAAGTGTTAACAGAAGTGGTACAGAATTTCTGAAGATTTGGCTTTGTTTATACAGTCCACTCTGCCTGATGGACAGCTTGTTATAGCTTTTAAAGAACTGGGCAAGCCCTCTGCTCTGACCCCTTCTTGACCTCCGCAGCCCAAAGGTCAGTCTGCAGCTAATAAACCCTGAGGTTCTTAGCTTCTACTGTAGGAAAAGGCAGAGAAAGAGCAGCTGCTGGGACTGGGTGTCCCGGGCTCGGCGGCGTGAGGGTCACTCTCTGATAATGAAAATGATTACCAAATTATATGGAGGTTTAACCGCAATAGGGAGAGAGAAGAGGGCGGAGCCCCGCGTATTAGGTCTGATAAATGAACTGTGAAGAAGGCCCATCTGGCTCTCAACGTCTTGTCTCCCCCTCTCTCCCTACCAAGGGGAAACATTTTAAAATAACAGCAGTACATATAGACTCAATGACCCATGCAAGGAGCTGGAATGGATTAAGATTTAATGGTGACAGTGGAAGAAATTATCATTTGAAAAGTACGCTGAAGAAAAGGTACAGCTCCGTGTCCGTGCCCGAGTTGTTTTCCTAAATAAAACACAGCAAAACATCGGCACCTTGGTTTATTTTCCGCAAATCCCTAGCGCCTTTTCCTCGATTGCGGAGAAGTTTGAGGGCACGTCTGTTGTGGAATAATTATCCGTCGTCAGCCGAAGGAAAGGAATGGGCTTCCTTTGCCTTGAACGTGTCCGAATGAGAGTCAGATATTTTCAGCTGGCTCACTCGGTTGAGCCAATGTAGGTAAATCAAGTGTTCGAGAAAATGCCCCACAAAAAAACTGCGATCCACCGCAGCCCCTGGCCACCCGACATCGCGCATGTTTGGATGCTTAATATCCATGTCACTCCCAGACGCTGTTTTGTTGTTACCGCAACTTCTCCATTTCTTGTCTGTACGAGGAAGACAAAAGCACAAAATGTTAATTGAGTAGATGGGTTTGTTCCTTTCTTTATCCCTTTTTCAAAGAACCATCATAGCGATGTTAATTATTGCCGCCAGTGGGCGGGTCATAAGCTGTGTGTTCACTTACTGTTAATTGAGAAGAATAATCTACTTAAAGCTCTCTCCCAGCTCCCCATGAACACCGCGTCCTGGCTTCCGACCAGTGACGTCGGGCTTCACAAAGCTCTCCATACTCTCCCTCCGAGACAGCGGGTCCAGCCTGTGACTCTGTGCTCTGAAACAGGAGTGGGTTGATTTCATTAGCATTTTTGTATGTTTCATATACGTGCCATACACAGAACACCGCGTGAGACGCTGGGCATGAGAAAATGCGTCTGGCAGCCGGTTGAAGAAGGCATCTGGGGATGGGATTCCAGCCAGTTCCCAGAAAGGGGCTGTGGAAGGCAGTGGAAAGGATGGTCGGGGAACCATCGTTAACCACAGCTGAGCGGCAAGTGGCTCCAAGCCACTCGGGGGAAGTAGATCACTGTAGCCATCTCTGCAGACTAGAATTGTTGTACCATAGAAAATCCTCTTACGTTGAACTACACTGTCTGTCTACATATGCAAGTGTCGCCCAGACAGTAGTTATATTTAAAATAGAAACAAAAATCTTCTAAACATTATCCAAAGTCCGCATATGTTTCATCCTAGGTTTTGACTTGACTGCCCGTGGGGAGTTGGAGTGAGCCGAAAGCTAGGTGGAGGCTAACACGGGGAGTCGAGGAACACTTGTAGAACTAACGGGGCTTTTTAACTTGGAAACAGCGCTTTTAAAGTTTAGCTAAGTAAGAAGCAAATACAAAAAAAATAAGATGAAAGCTAGGCCATTAGGGTTTTTTTCCCCCCAATCAAGATATAATTCACACGGGGCACCTGGGTGGCTCAGTGGGTTAAGCCTCTGCCTTCGGCTCAGGTCATGGTCTCAGGGTCCTGGGATCGAGTCCCACATCGGGCTCTCTTCTCTGCAGGGAGCCTGCTTCCTCCTCTCTCTCTCTCTGCCTGCCTCTCTGCCCACTTGTGATCTCTCTCTGTCAAATAAATAAAACCTTTAAAAAAGAAAAAAAAGAAGATATAATTCACAAAATACAAAAATTCGTGTAACATAAATAATTTTAAAGTATTATAATTAAGCGATGATGATGAGGATGATTTTTTAGTATATTCACAAGATTATGCAACCATCACCATTATCCAATTCCAGCACATTTCCATTACCCCAGAATGAAACCCCAGACCTGTTAACAGCCACTCTCGATCTCCCCTTCCCCCCACAGTCCCTTGCAAGCACTAAACTACTTTCTGTCTCTATGGCTTTGCCTGAACATTCCATGTAAATGGAATCCTACATTCTGTGACTTTTTTGTGTCAGGCCTCGTTCATTTAACATGATGCTTTCGGGGTTGACCTGTGTTGTAGCCTATATAAGTACTCCATTCCTTTTTATTGCCAAGTAATAGTCCACGGCATGGCTAGACCACATTTTGTTTATCCATTTACCAGCCACTGGACATTTGGGTTGTTTGCACTGTTCAGCTCTTCTCAATCACACTGCTGTGTGCATTCGTGTACAAGTTTTTGACTCTTCTGGTCTCCTGAGTGTAAACCCGGGAGTGGAATTGCTGAGTCATATGGTCACTTGAGGACTTGCCGGACTGTTTTCCACATCTGCTGGCCTCTTTTATGCTCCAGCCGTCGCACACAAGGCTTGCAGATTCACCACAACCTCACTGACACTTACTTTCCTTTATATTTTTGATTATAGATATCCTAGGCTTGTTACTGTGGTTTTGATTTGCGTTTCCCCGATGACACATGATGTCTTGAACGTCTTTCATGTGCCTATATAAGACCATTAGGTTCTTTTTTTTTTTTTTTTTTTTTTTTAATTTGAGAGAAAGAGAATGAGAGGAGAGAAGGTCAGAGGGAGAAGCAGACTCCCCATGGAGCTGGGAGCCCGATGCGGGATTCGATCCTGGGACTCCGGGATCATGACCTGAGCTGAGGGCAGTTGCTTAACCAACTGAGCCACCCAGGCAGCCCGAGACCATTAGGTTCTTATTAGGGGATTTAAAAATATAGCCGATGTAAGCACTTACCCCTTTAAGTGGGAAGGAGCTCACGAGCCCGTTAGGGGTATGTAGCACATTGAAGGAAGGGAGCTGCAAATGAAGTTGTGAGAGTACAGCTGGGTCCATTTCCTGTCTCCCCTGGGTAGGCCCAGCCCTTTGTTTATTTGCAGGTGGCCTTTCTTATTTGTTTTTGGAGACCCCCTCCCCATTCCTTGTCCCCTTCTCATACGTCTCCCCCGTTACAGCATCTCTCAGCATTGCCCACTGGATAGGAATGTCCCTGATTAAATGGAAACACTGTCTGCTTAGAGCTCCTCTGCTTCTAGGCTCAAACAGGATTTTCGATGGTCCGGTGGCAGACAGCTTTGTTTGGGCCCAAGGAGCCTTTAAATGGTGCTGAGGACAGTTTAAAAAATGTTTATGGCTGGGGGCACCTGGGTGGCTCAGTGGGTTAAGCCTCTACCTTCAGCTCAGGTCATGGTCTCAGGGTCCTGGGATCGAGCCCCGCATCGGGCTCTCTGCTCAGCAGTGAGCCTGCTTCCTCCTCTCTCTGCCTGCCTCTCTGCCTACTTGTGATCTCGCTCTCTCTCTCTCTCTCTCTCTGTCAAATAAAAAAAAAAAATGTTTATGGCTGTTTCTTAGAAAAGCTTTCAGACCACTTGCTTCCAGTTAAAACGAACTCGCCAGATCTAGATGGCTTTGTATACGTGTCTTCCCCACATTGGGCTTTGTCAGCTCAAAAACCTGCCAAGTTAGCCCTTTTTCTGGACGAGAGAACCATCTTCTCATTGACTGTCTTATCACTGACCATAGTCACCATAACCTTTGCCGTCTCATTTACCTCTAGGACAGATCCATCTTTGTCAGGGCTCCAAAATCTAGTTGTTAAAACCTTTTCTAAAGCCAGTCAGCTTCAGAGCTGTGATCTGGATGCAGCAAGGAAAGCCGTTTGTGGAAGTTACTTCTGCGGATCCACTCTGGCCCTAAGGTTTTCTCTGTGGATATGTGGCCTCTCCTTTTGCCTCCCGGCAGGCCCGAATGACATATAAAACTAACAAGTCGATCTAGTCCAGCTTAGCAATGAACGATTATTTATGGAGTGCTTATTCTGTACAAATAAGTGTGCTAAATGCTCTGGGAAGTATTAAGATGAGCGTGGTATGGTGTTAGTTTTGAAATAATGCGTCGTGGAATGCCGGGGAGGTCAGGACGGGCTAATGGGAGCACGGTGGCTAGCCTGTAGTTTTTCATTCTTCTTCTGCAGGAACCTGGAAGGTGACTTAGCCCTGGAGTCTGCTCCAGGGAAGCTTACAGTTCGGTAGGAGCTTACAAACAGGAATCACCTGACATGTATTGTATGTGTACTTGATTCCGTGCTGACATTTTGTCGCTCCTCCCGGAATGTAAACTTGGTGAGTGCAGGGGATTTGCCTGTTCACCGACTGCAAAGCCCATAGCCCAGATCATTCCTCTGTTAGAGCCACGCCCTGGGTGGGCAGGACCCCTGGTGTCTGTTGACCACAGCTCCCTGCATCTAGAACAGTGCCTGGAACTCAAGAGTAATTCAGTGTCTGGCTGAACAGAATAGCTTTCCTCGCAACCCATTCCTCTGTTCATAAGTACTTTGAGGTCCTTTTTCATTTTGAAGAGGAATGACCATTGGAGATGCCAGCCTGTTGCTTTTTTGGATACGTATTCATCTCCTCTTGCCAGAGGTGGAAACCCTGAGATTGGATGTGAGGAGAGATCTCTGGTCTGTAGTTCTTCGGTGTCCCAGTCTCAAGACCGCACCCTGAGCCCTGTTTGCAGCATGAGCGAGGAGGGACGCTGTGTGCACAGGCTGACTTGGATGCTGGAGGAAGAGCCCAGAAGTGGACACCATGGAACTGAGCCAGGACCAGGACCAAAAGACAGGGTCTCACTCCTGAGACTTTGATTCCTGGTCCCCTGCCATTCCTGGAAACGAAATAGAACTGGGTGGTGGGGGGCATGGGAAAGGTCTCCCTAGAGCCATTTCTATGTATAAGAGGATGCCTTTAGCCCAGGAGGGGCAATGCCGAGTGTAAATGTGACTTCAGGGGCACCTGGGTGGCTCAGTTGGTTAAACATTCTACTCTCCGTTTCAGCTCAGGTCATGATCTCATGGGTCTTGAGATCAAGTCCCGCATCAGGCTCTTCACTCAGTGTGGAGTCTGCTTGAGTTTCTATCTCCCCCTCCCTCTGCTCCTCCCTGCGCCCTCTCGCTGTCTCTCTGAAATAAATGCATAAAGTAAATAAATATATTTTTTAAACGTGGCTTCCAGTTTGAATTTTACCCGCTCCAGGCAGTCGCTCTCTCCTGGTTACCTGCTAATATCCTCATGTGCCTTTAATGGTATCAGTGCAGTGATCGAGCCTTGGTGACCTGGCACGTGGGCCCAGATTTGTTTGCCACCCCTAGGAACGGCGGTCACACGAAATGGAACCACTGGCCTCAAGGACGGGCTAGGCGATGGCGAGGCTGATGTTACGGGCTTCTGAGACAGCATGTGACGGAGTCGTCTGCCCATGTCAACTGTTGTCACTCGTTAGAGAGAGGGGCTGCTGCTCCTTCAGGCCGAGTGAGCTGGGAGGCAGAAGCTGCAGCGGTCTCCAGTCCTGTCCGCTGTAGCCTGCTGAGTTTGTTTGCGGGCCTGGGGGAGGGGTAAGTGAAGGAGCTTCCAGGGAGGGACAGGAAGCCACCAGCCTGCTTGCCATCCCTGCCTCCCCTTTCTAACGCATCTGTCCGATCTCCTTTAATAATTGCCGTCTCCGCTTTCTGCTGCCCTTAGCAGAAGAATGTCCTTTGTGTATCTGAACCAGATTACTCCATAAAACCCGGTAACTCCATAAAACCTCCTCATAAATGTGTAGGAATTGAAACATTGTATAAATTTAGAGGGAGGATTAAATGAGTCTAGAGATAGGGTTACCTTTTTTTTTTTTCCCCAACCTACAGCAACTTATCTTAAGGAGGCCAGTGTTGTTAATGTTATTACCATTGTTACTGTCATTATTTGAACAGTTTTATGGGAGACAAAAGCCAATTGACTTCTGCGCATCTTTTTGTAAAATCAGCGCATAGCCTTCAGCGTGAGCTCCGCTGCCGGCAGATCCTGACGGTGATCGGTGGCGGGTTATTTCTCACCCGCTGCGCTGCTTCAACTTTTTGAGAAAACACTGATGAATCCATTTATTTATTCCACAAATACTTCCCAAGGGCTTGCTGTTTGTCAAGCACTGTCCCAGGTGCTGGTAACGCACCCGGGAGCCACATGGATGAAAGGGCTTCTCTCATGGAGCTTCTGTTCTAGCGGGAGGACAGCCAAGAACTTGGCTCCTAAGCGCAACTCTGGAAAGTGAAAAGCGTAGGGACGTTGCCCTGCCCCGCCTCTTCAGCAACACTCAGTAGGACCCAAATAGGATCCTGCAGTCGAAAGATGTAACATTTTCTTTTTCTTTCTTTCTTTTTTTTTTTAAAGATTTTATTTATTTATTTATTTGACAGACAGAGACCACAAGTAGGCAGAGAGGCAGGCAGAGAGAAGAGAGCGGGGAGCAGGCTCCCTGCTGAGCAGAGAGCCCGAAGCGGGGCTCAATCCCAGGACCCTGAGATCATGACCTGAGCTGAAGGCAGAGGCTTTAACCCACTGAGCCACCCAGGTGCCCAGATGTAACATTTTCTTTCCTGATCGGCATCATAAGATGATCAATTGTTGTAAAATTTGCCGTGCCCGTTCTGGTGAGTCACAAGAATGACTGAGCTATTTACGGAATACCAGTGTCTAAGGAATGCCATGCTGGGGCGGCGGGGCCGGGGCAGAGCATTCAATTCTCCTTAGATAGTCTGCATTCTGGCTCCCAGCGGCTTTTCAGAAAAGGTGTCCCCTTGGAGGTCTTCGCTTTGGGAAGGCTCAAATTCAGGCCAGGCTATACTCACAAATCTCTCTCTCTTTTTTTTAAGATTTTATTTATTTATTTGTCAGAGAGAGAGAGAGAGAGAGAGAGCGAGCGAGCACAGGCAGACAGGCAGGCAGAGGCAGAGGGAGAAGCAGGCTCCCTGCCGAGCAAGGAGCCTGATCTGGGACTCGATCCTAGGACGCTGGGATCGTGACCTGAGCCAAAGGCAGACGCTTAACCCACTGAGCCACCCAGGCGTCCCACACAAATGTCTCTGAAGAGAGAGGCCGGGCCTACCTGTTGAGGTGGGGGGGGACTGCGCGTGTGAGTGCGCGCCGGCCGTGGGTAAGCGGTGGTTATGGTTACGGGGAGTGAGCTGTCAGTCATGCATTGACTCAGCAAATATTTATCGAGTGCCTAGCTGGTAGCAGACACTCTCACAGGCCTGGAGGTTATAGAGATGAGTAACACTTGACTGAGGAAAATGTATTATGCAATAGCATATAATTAACGCCGTGAAAGCGTTTCAGTCGGGACTCAGTGCAAAGAAAGTGGGAAGAAAGGAAAGAAAGTGGCCCGCTCTCCTGGAGTGTTCTTGTGTGACTGTCATTATTTGCCCGGCCATTGTGGGGGAGCCTGCTCCTTTGTGAAATTGTGCTGGCTGCAAGTGGGACGGGAGGGATTTGTCCCCGGAAGGGGTGAGAAATGGGCGGAGAAATCTATATGCGATTATGGGTCACAGGATAAAATCTGGGCTGTTTCTTTCCAGAGGGAAATGCGGAGGGAGGGTGGGGGGAGAAGGGTTGCTTTCTTTCTTAATGATAAATAGGGGGGGTTGCTTTCTTTCAGAGCAGATTTCTTTAACGTGGCATGGGGGTTGGGAACATAGATTCTGAAGAACCCCGGGCGGGTTCTTCCCTCTCTTCCTACTTTCTTTGCACAGAATCCCAGCATAAACTCTGGAGCAGCATTTATCCTACTGTATTGCATAATACGTGTCTATAACTCTAGGTAATTACAGGCAAGTTACTTAACCCCTCTTGAGCTCAGTTTTCTCATTTGTAACTTGCACGGGAGATAAATAGTATTTCATAGGGCTGATGAAGAAATCCCATGTAAAACATCTCAGAGCAAGTAGTACCTAGGAGCTCAGAAAAAATTGCCCACCCCCCTTTAGATCAAAATAGAAAGGTCAAGAATAAACCTGGCCACATTCATCCTTGGAGAGCATGCCTCCATGTGAAACCCCAGCCTCATGGTAGGGGCCCCGCCTCGCTGAATTTGTATGGGGATGGCAGATTTTGCCCTGCGCTTAGGCCCTGCGCTAAGCACCGTCACATGGAATTGACAGGCAGAGGCCTGAACTCCAGCTTGAATCCTGTCTCCAGCTGGCTATTAACTCGGGGCCTGTCACAGACGCTCAGGGTCTCAGCAACTTCATCTCAAAGAGAAGCAGCTCAATCCAGGTGACCTGGAAGGCACCTTCCCGCTGGACAAGGTGCGGCTCTGTGAGTCAGAGCCCAGGGAGCAGCTGGATGTGGGGTAGGTGTTACCTCCTGATGGCTTCACCCTTCTCCATCCACTGTCCTTAAAGTCTGCAGTTGTGCTCCCTGGGGTAAGAATAGCAGCTCCCATGCATTGGCGACCATTAGGTGCCAGGGTTTTAAATGGTTCAGGAGGTGAGAAAACAGAAGCAGAGAGACAGAGTAACTTGCCTAAGGCAACACAGCTAATGTTGGGAGTGGAATTGAAGCCAGCCCGGCCCAGCTCAGACCCAGGCTGGAAGGCCACTGCAGGAACAGCAACAAGGTTTACAACGTAGGACTCAGAGTCCAGGCAGGATCCTACCCCATGTGGAGGAGGTCATGTATATACCCGTGGGCACTTTTTAGTTGTGGGTGCCCCGCTCTCTCTGAAGAAGTAATTTCCAGCCCATGCTTTATGAATCTCCCAGCCAGAAGTTTCTTCAAGGAATGTTATTACCTTTTCAGCTATTCCCTCTTTTATGTTGTACAATCTTTTAGAAAGTGGGAGTAGGGGCGTCGATGAGAATGTCAAAGTTTAGCCTCCCAGAATCTGTAAATCCTCTAAGTGGAGAAATTTTGAGTCCCAGTTGATTAGTCAAGGCTGATCTGAGTGGGTCCCCTTAAGGTGAACAAGGAGGTTGTGTCTAGTCTATGATGGGTCTGTCCCCTGCTGTACAGTGTGTTCAAGTCTAGAAAGCCATGTACTGCGCACGGAGAGTCACCATCTTACTCCCTCTTTCGATGTCCCCAGTGCATTTTACCTATTTATGCTGTAACGTATATCCCGGGTTACAGATAAAAGTTGGACTCTGCATTCAGCAGAGGCAGTGATGGGGGGAGAGGGGGTGGGGAACAGTTCTGCCGGCCTGTAGGGGACACTGTTGTATCACACATCAGAATGAGTCCCAGCCTCTTGTCTCAGGACAGAAAACAAAACAAACAAATCAAAAACCAAAAATGGGTCAATCACCTTCACATTACTTATTGAAATTATTTGAGTGACTCCCGTGTGTTTAGAACAGGCACTGCTTTCAGGGTATCGATCAGGCCTTTCCGTATCTGTGCACGAAAGGAATAGTTTAGCGTTTCTGTCCAGGGTGGGAGTGATTGACACTTTTCTGATTAGCTTTCTCTCCATACTGTCCTCTGGACAGGGTACTTTTTAGTTCAATAAACCGTTAGGTGTAGTGGACTTATCTTCATTTTTCACTAAGACATGTCCTCGTCAAGTTGAAATGCTCGAGTTCTGTTGTATTCTAAATAAATACCGTCAGCCTTTTGAAGGGCATTTTGGAAGTTCTGAGTCTCTTCTTTTTATCCATATCTTTTTTCTTTGCTGAAGGAAGGGGAAAAAAAGATGCTGTTTACCAAGAAAAGGAAGTCATGTCTATGAGGCATGCCTGTGTAGGGCTCGCTGTGAACGCCAGGAAGCTCGCTGCCCGACGCTCAGCCCGGCTCTCGGTTCGGCCTGCCTCTCTTTCCACACTGCAGACAGCCTCCGTAGCCGTCCAGGTGCCCTGTGGCCTTGCCAGCAAAACCTCCACCCACCCACCTCCCCCTGGCCAGCTCTGGCCCCTTCCCTACTAGAACACAGGGCCCTGGAAGGCGATCGTAGTTAACCCTCGGAAAGCCGAAGTGCTGCTAAGGCAGCGAGCGCCGTAACGATTTTGTTAGCTGCTTCATTTCCAGTTTCACCATCAATTACGCCATGTGTTTCATCCAGTCGCTGCTACCCTCCCAGTGTTAATTATAACCTACAAGACTGTTACAGTTAATTTTATGGCAAGCATATTGTCTCTTCAAGGCTCCAGAGCAGCTCATAAATTATCGTGAAGGTAAAAGGTAACTTGGGGAACTAGTTAGGAAAATTCCATCCATCTCGCTTAGGCGCTGCAGCTGCTACTGTCAGCTGCCCGGCCGCCGCCTCGTGAAGGAATTATGGCGGGTCAAGTTGAAGAGGGTAGGCCCAGGCTGTCACCGAGGAGGAAGGCTGTCCCGGCCCTGTCAGGCGAGTACCTTCTGCCAATCCCTGGTGGTTTCACTTCGCAGGCAGGAAGAGGCAGGCCGCACAGGTGGATGGTCCCCAAGCTGTCTGTATTCATTACTTTACAGAAACTTGTTGTAGGGAGGCAGGTCTGGAGACCTTTCCTCTTCTCTGTTGTCATGATGTTAGGCATCATCTGCAAAGTGGGAGAGAGATAACTCTATAACTATAAACTCCGGCCTTGGGCCGGGGGACAGCAGGCCGGCGGGGGGGCGGGCGTCTGCACAACCTCCCGGCAGCCCCCGCACCTGCACCCCCACGCCCAGCCCCTGAAGGACCCGGGGCTTCGACGAGCCTGTTATGGGTGGTGGTTATTGTTCGCATAATCTGATAAAGTGAGATTTCGCTGTGAACGCGTGTAGTCCAAAATTGCCTACTAGATAAATTAGCAGGTTATCTTATTGGGATAATAAACACACTCTTTCCTGTTTTCCTCACACGAAGTCTGAGCTTTCCATTGCCACCCTCAGGGCACTGGCATTATTATTTTTAATGACTGAACACAGGTCTTTCATTTAGCTTGTTTGCAGAGTGACTGTAAATGATCTTTGTGCTGTGGGTTGTTCGTTTGAAATTCCGCGTGGTAGGCTCGCTCAGAGAGAGAGCTTTGAGTGGCCTCTGAGAATTTTCGAGCAGCTCCTCGAACAGGCTGTGGCAGGGAGATCGGAGAGGGCGTGTTAAGAAGTCAGGCTGCAGGCGGACATCTGAGTTCTGGTAGGAGCAGAGCCTCAGGGAGGGCACGCCAGAGCTCTGCCTCGCCCTGGAGCTGCTGCTTTCTCCCCAGGTATTTCAGAGCATTTTCTCCACTCAAAGGCTCACGAGACCATAAGGCCTAGGCTTGCATAACCAAGAGAATGAGACTCATGTGGAGGGGATTCAGAGGCCACGTGCCATGCTGAGATTGCATCCCAGGTGGCCCTGGGCTTTCCCAAGGAAGTGTCCTCCTGCGCTCTTCCTGATAGCAGCACGATACCTGGATATTGTGAGTTTTCTAGTGCATTCAAGCAAGAGGTTGCAAACTCAAAGGTCCCCAGGGACTGGCAGTTACCCCAGGTGAATGAAGCTAAGGTGGGGGAGTGAGGTGGGGCTGGATCCGTGTTCCTAGGTCCTCTAGGTTTTCAAGAGAAGTAGAAAATGGAGACTGTTTATGTACTCATGAAGTCATCTAATTATTTAAACATTAGCGGAATTTCTTTTTTTTCATGTATTTTAAAAAATATTTTTCATATATTTCATATATTTTTTAATATATATAAAAATATATTTCATATATTTTTTGAGAGAGAGTGCATGCCTGTGTGTGAACCAGGGGAGGGATAGAAGAGGGAGAGAACTTCAAGTAGGCTCCACGCTAAGCACCATGCTGAGCACAGAGCCTGTGGCAGGGCTCCATCTCCCCACCCCAAGATCACGACGTGAGCCAAAGCCAAGAGGCAGCTGCTCAGCCGACTGAGCCACCCAGGTGCCCGCCCCCCAGGTTAGCAGAAATTTTCCTGTTTGTACCTTAACATTCAGGCGAATTAATCAGTACCTGCTTGGAGACTGGATGTGTGGATAGGATTCTGATACAGAATGGAAGTCCTGCCTGCTCTAAACGAAAACTCTTTGCCCAAAGCTTTCTCACATTTCTCAAGAATAGAGACAATGACCCCGGCCAGGAGACCAGGACGCCATCTGGGTACTGCCTACTGTGGTCTTGTGACATGCTTCTACTCTGCATGGGTTCTTGTTTGGAGGAAATATTTGTATGTGTGTATATTTATTTATTTATTTTGCTTCTGACTTGGCAGAAGTCTTTCTTGTCTTTCCTTTCACAGAGAAAACATATGAGAGTTTCTAGAAGTGAATGAGGTGTGTGTGGTGTTCATCGTCACCACAGAAGGGGTGTCGGTAACGATGTTGGCAGTTGTGAATCTGAGGCAGACTTTGATCCTTGGGGGGGGAAGCGTAGGGACTCCACGATCACCATTTCTCCTGTGGCACCCTCGAGTTTGTGCCTTCTCCCCAGCTCCTCCGTGGGGGAACCCAGCTGTTCTTTTGTGGCTCCGAGATGTCATGTGGTCAGAATAAACTCTTAGTCTCGCTGATCCAGACTGGGGCCCACATAGAGGTGTGGTCTGGGATGTTGTTCCGTACATGTGGGTTTGATCTTCTGGAGAAGGGGAAAATATAAAAACAATTTCTTTCCTTTAATAAAAAGCAAAAAGTAAGCCTAAGCCCTGGCCGCCACTAAAGTCCACTGTTACGCATGCGCGGCTGAATTTCATCGTAAATATTTCATAAGGGCTATTAGAATGCAGCCAGGTTGACATCACAGCCCCGACTGCACCAAAGGAGCCATTTCACTAAAATAAGCCAACATTTCTAAAGAAGCATGAATTTCTAATGTAAAGTTAACATCAGGTCAGAAAACCCTCTGGAAGAAATGTCTGTATCAATGTTTATAATCTCCGCATTTATGGATTTGCAGTTTGTGCAAAAAACTCCCAAAGAGACTTTATTTTGGTTGAATAAGACCAGCTCGTGAAATAGTCTGTATATCCAAATCCTTCCTAACCCAATGTCTTGGCAGGCTTTTGTATAAATAATGTCTTTTCCAAATCGTGTGTATTTGAAAAAGGAAGCGGGAAATTAAGTGGCACACTGTGTCTCTGGGTTGCCGTCAATTGACAGAAACCTAGAAACAGCAAGTGAAGACTGACAGTTCATTCATTCTTAGAGCAAATTACAGAGCCATGCGTTAATTTATTGATTTAATTGAGGCATGGAAGGTTGCTGTGAAGAGCAAAATGTCCACCCTCCTTTCATTTTCCTTCTTGCTTTGTGTGTGCGCGTGTGTGTGTGTGTGTGTGTGGTAAAAGTTCAGTTAAGCGTGCCCTATTTCTTGTGGTTGTAGGTATGTCACACAAAATAATGTGTGAGGTTTGGAGGCATTTGGCAGAAAAGAAATGAAAGGATATTCACATTTTGTAAAAACTTAATCCACATTCACAGATGGTCCTGTTCAGGTGCAATTTTAATTATGAGGTAAAGAACAGCCCCACACAGTTGGAAGTCATCTTAATAAATGGAGAGGGCCTTTTGTCTTCAAGTGTCAAAAAGCCTTGTTACTGAGAAATTTAAATACCTCGTGTTACAGGGGAGAGTCTCAAAATGACTCGGATACTTGGAGAAAGCAAAACGCTGGGCTTCTTGTAAAGATCAAATGAGTTCACGAGAGATGTTTCTTAAGTGCGTGGCTTTGAGTTTCCTTAATATTGGTCATTTTAGTGATAGCTTTTCCGCTGATACACGTGCACCGTGGACATGTTCACGTGATCAGAGGGAAAATAAACAGAACAAATTGCAAATAACATTAAAAAAAAATTTAATCCCAAATGGAAGTATTTCTTTATGGTTCTTAAGCTCAGAGGGCGGCTTTGCCCTTCAAGTGATCGAGTGCTCCAAAGAACTAATAATAATTCAAATGCTGCTGTAACTTACAGCTTGCATTAATAACACACAAATAGAACGGTCTTCTTATTAAATATTAGTAATATAATAATGTCTTACTGTCTTTCCCTTAGTGGGGAATTATGAGGACCTCATGTTAGGACCTCAGTGTCCTGACATAGTTAATTACCCATGGATAATGGTTTTCAGCCATCGCCGTTCTGAGTGATGCAGCTTTGTTGTTGAAGGGTTATTAAGTGTTTGCAGACTCAGGTGCACTGTACCTATGCTCTCGCCTACAGAAGCAAACAGCTGTGTTTTCTTTACCATATTATACATCACATAGAGCGTCTCATTTATTATAGCGGAGCTAATGATGCAGACGCAAACCTATGTCCCGTTCTCTATGGCAATCATATATTTGCCGGGGAGATGTTAGCTTGTTTTTCATAAGTAATTAATCTTTTCTTGGACCAAATGTATCACATGAAAACGGGTTAGCGCCAGGGTCAGAATACATTTAATCTGGTCTGCAGAGATCGGGCGAGACCTCTGGATAGAGTGGCATTTTTTCTCTCTCGCAAGGGCCTCACCCTGTCTGCGGTCCACCCACCAGCACGACGCTCACGTTACTTAGGAACTTGGGCTGATGAAAGGGAATCATTTTCAGTCCTTGAGCACTGAGACAGGACTCGGACTCGAGTAAGTGCTAAGTGAAATCAGCCGAGTGACAGTCATCCTCTCTCAGTCCCTTGACAAGGCTGCGTGTTGCCCAGGCCGATAGTTGTGGGTGGCAGGTTTCTGGCACATCCGAAATGCCTCCTGGTTCCTGCATAGGTAGGCCCTCCTGAGATGGGCCAGGGCCCAGCGCAGATACCCCTAAAGTATCAGATACACGCCCAGGGGGCGCATGCGGTGTTTTCATGCATGTTTACCCCCATGAACACTTTTTAATTTTAAGAGTAATATGGTTTGTTTTAGATTAGACAAGCATAATTTACGTTTGGATCCATGGTTCTCAAATGAAACCGGCGAGGACAAGAGTGAAGTCAGTCTTGAAGTTTTGGGCCTAAAAAATTTTTTTTAAGTTAATGTAAAGAAAAACACTAGGAATATAATGGAGGGTGGTGGTTCATGGATATTGCTAAAAATCATGACGAGGAATCACATCATCAAAGCTTAGGAAACACTGGCCTCACGCACCAGAGGGATCAAGAAACACGGTTCTTGGTCATAACGATGCTGTTGATGATAAAGAAGGTGGTGATGACCGTCATCATAATTAATGAAATAGCTAACTTCAGTGACTCTTTGTTCTATACCAGGTACTCTTCTGAGTCTTTTACCCGTATGTCCTTTTCTCTCAGGCCAACCCAGTGAAGGAAGTGCTACTTTTATTTCCACTGTTCAGTTAAGGTACCCTAGACCCAGAAAGGCTAGGGAATTTGCCAAAAGTACCATGGGTTGTAAGTGATCAAATCAGGACTCAAGCCCAGGCAGTGGGGGTCTGGTGTCCTCTTTTTAATCATGGCATTTTCCTGCATCTTGATGGATTGAGAAATACTGCCTTCTGTCTGTCCTCTAAGGAAGAAAGGCAGAGAAAGGTGAAAACACACAGCACTGCACGTAACAGTGTATCTGTTACTTATGTTATATAAATAATATAGTATTGGTGTTTCTTTTACTTGTGGATATTATATATTTACTCCTGTATAATAAAACAATGCAGTAACCCTCCAGGTGTTGTGAGGGCTAATCTGAGGGGCTGCTGAGGCCGTGTCATGACTATATTCTGAGTTCCTGGCTTCCTTAGACAGCATCCTGGGTGTACACTAGAACAGATGCCTTAGAACTTGAAATTCTTTATTCAAATTGATGAAAAAAGGCACGAAGGCAGGGAGAGTATCACCTTACTCTTTCAGTTTCTGCCAGAGAGCCCTCCAAATAAGGACTACACGGGGAGAATTCACATTTATTTATTACCGTCTAAGGGCCTCTGGAGCATAAAGTCTTTGGCACCTTCTCTCTTTCTGTACTTAGAAAAGCATCCTAATTCTTTTCCCTGTTCACTTCAAATACATAGAAACATTACCTAATCTTGTCTGAAATGTAAAGTGAAACTCGTCAGCAAATAGCAGGGTTATATGCCCAGAAAAAAAAGCCAGGGGGTTAACCTATGAAAATTAATCTCAACTCTGAACGAATGCACCGAAATGAATAAAAGAACATAGCCTACAGGACTCAGATGTAGGTGGGAGTTAGGTCTCCCAGGGCCCAGAGCAAGACCAGAGGCACACATCTGAAGCTCTTCCGTGACCCTTGCTTTATCTGGATTGAAAGTCCCAGAAAAATGCTCAAGCGGGCAAGAATTTGCATCTGTTTTTCTCATCAGATGTTTTCCTAAGCCAGATTGCCCCGTTTTCATCAGTGGTGTTTCTGACGAGTTACGTTGCACAAGGAGACTTGATTGACTCGGGTTAAGGTATGGAGAAATGCACAACTGGGCCATTTAGGACACCTGCCCAGAGCGTGTTTCCCAGCCAGCCTCCCTGTGGGCCAAAGGGCCACACAAACAATTACTAGTGAATTGTGAGGTGCCCAAGGAGGAAAATTGCAGAACAAAATGGGTGGAAGGAATTTATACTTCTGTCATTTCCAGTTGAAGCCATGGCTGAAACTCATGTCTCGTCCCCATCGTAATCTACAACCATTTAATTTGCGAACAAGACTTCACTGCTCAGGATCTGCAGCCTTCTCCACCAGTATAATCAAAACAAGAAGCATTTGGCTCTAGAGAGTAAACGTCGTCGATCTTTGACTTCTCCGCCCCACCGTTTTCTCTCTGTCAGGCTGATATTTGGAGCCACTGGAATTGCAGGCCTTGTAATTTTGAAATATCCATTTTATCCCGTGTAATTTCTTCCCTAAGATTCCTCAGTCTAAATCTGATACAGGTAGGAGCCAAGACAAACAGTAACCGTTTATAGTCACCCAGACCAGTTTGAATTTCACCCTAATGTAAAGCAAAGAGAGTTTTTGGCTTCATTTCAGGTGTGTAACAGGGGTAGAAAATGCATTTAAAATTTAGCAGCAAATGTTACCATATGTTTCCATAACAACTGCAAACTTTTATGTTAGAAAAGCAATAATATAAACACGTAGGAATCTTGGAACAGTAAACTATTAATTTACCAAATATAAAAAATCCAGCATGAAGGGGCTTTTATAGCCACAGAAGCCATGAGGGGTCCCAGCATCCTGTGAATTTCTCCATTATGGGGCAGAAAATACTGCCGGTTGGTTTAAATGAGCAAATCTTTTAAAATTATAGGTACAGTGTCCGTTCTCCACAGCACATTTTTCTGAAACAATGTGTGGTGGTGCCAGCTATGGCTGATTTCTTTTACCATCTTGAACTAGGAAAATACCCCCGAGAAGCTGCCCCCAGCGCACGTCTGTAAAGTAAGTGCAGTTTTGTTTTCTTCATCCATAGCTTTAAACTTGAGAGTGGAGGCTGGGGTCTGGCATGGAGTGCGGTGCCCAGGGGCTGGCTCTCATGCTTGCCCAGGGAGACGTGTGCACAGATCGCTGACATACATGGAGAAGGCTTACAGTTTTCTCTCCCACCCATTTCGAAATATAAAAGGGATGAGATTTTTCTTGGGGGAGAATAGGTCTGCTTGACCACATCTTAAGAAAGAGGAGTTAGCAACTACAGTCATTGAAATCACCCCCAGGAGCAATGCCGTGTTCTCTGATTTCTCTGTGGGGCTAAAGAAGTCATCTTCTTTTAAAGTATGGATCACCAACCTGGTGACCTGCGCATGGGTCTTTGATTCGAAAGAAGCGTGGTCTTCCCCCCGCCACCACAAAACCTACCTCAGAGCGCGGATGAGGTTTTGAAGCTTTTTCTGGAACACAGTGACGTTCCCTTGTCATTGAAGGTAGGACGATGCACCTTGGCCAGCCCTGAAATGTGCTCCACAAGGTGACTATCATCGAATATACCAGTCAGTGGAAGAGAAGAGGCGGTCAGAGGGAGGTAGGCTGTGCTCCAAAAAGGAAGCGTGGAACTCCCGAGGGGGCAGCATTCAGGACGGGCCCTGGTGTGGCTCCCGGTTAGAGGAAAGGCTGCAGTTCTCTAAATTTCAGAAAGTAGAGGAAAGAAGCACCACCCTTCCAGCCGGGATAGCAGGTGCAACTTGGCCTCCCCAGAGCCTTCACAGTGGAGCCGAGCCAGAAGCAGCCCAGCGGGGACGTTGGTTAACGTAAGCTCGCAGTGTTCGTGGGCCAAGAACAAGATGGAGGCTTGTGTTCAAGGTGCTGAAGGAACCTGATTGGGCAGGAGTGAGGGTGGGAAGCACAAGAAAGGGTAGAAAAGAGATATTTTGTAAAGACCCGATTCATTCCCGAGTCCTTGGTGGGCCTCGTTTGGGGGCAGAAGCCTGATTTCCCCTGGTCATCACCTTCTCTGGCAGGGTTAGTAAGAATGTTTCTTGCGTTTCTGTCGGTGCTTGGCCACGGCACAGCACCTCTTGGAGCCTTAGTGAGACAAGTCTTGAGGCATTAGTCTTGAGGATCCTTAATTTGTGTCTTACTCCCCAGTGGCATGCAGATGGGTGGGGGGTTAAGAAGAAAGCAACATGCCGTTCATTCACTCAGAAGATATTTAGTGAGCACTTACTATGTACTTGGCACAGGAGCCACAAGGAGGAACAAAAGACACTGCTGGCCTACTGTGCTGGTGGAACATAGGGTCGAGTGGAAGAGAGACTGAACACAGGTGAGCAAACAAAGAAGACAATGTCAGATGAGGAGGACTGTGGAGAAAAGGAAACAGGGGAGCAGTTGGGGAGGGGCACAGAGCTTCTTAGGGACCTACGAGGGACCCCCACAAGGCTGAGCTGGGGAGAAGGAGCCAGCCAGCCAGCCCAGAACATGGTGTCTCAGGGAGAAGGAGGTGAGAAGGGTTGGAGAGGCCAGAGGGGTGAGACCCCAGGGTGGCGGGACAGATTTCATTCCGTGATGGGGTCTGCTGACTCAGAATAAAAAGGAACCCAGATTCCATTTACAGAATTTTAAAGGTTTCCTCGTGTGCCCAGTGCTGCGGTAGGCCTTCCAATCGTAATTATGTCAGAAAAAAGACGTTCTTGTGCCACAAAGTACGTGGTGTCAGCCCTCAGCAAAGCGTGAGCTCCTTAGCAGTTGGGAAGGTTTTTGGGGAAAGAGGGACTCAAAAGGGGGTCAGGGGGTACTGAGATTGAGCACCTACTGTGTGTTGATGCTTTCTGTGTAGTTTTTTCACCTTTATTCCTAACGGTAATCCTCCAAAGGTGAGATGCTATTCTCTCCATTCTGTGGATGATGAAACTGAAGGCAGGGAAAACTAAATGAAGACAGCTATCGAGAAAACTTTAACTCAAACCAACTTAGCATGTTAGAAGAGGAACAAACCCTAGCAGGCACGACCCACTAATGGAAACGAATCCCATCTTCTATTGGATAAATAGCCTCTATGATATAGGTCCCCGCCCCCAGCCCCGCCCGTGGATGTGACGAAATGTCAAAACAATAGGATATGTGTTTGTTTTTAGAGATCTGGAGCAACAAGAGGGCTCTAGGGAGCCTATGGTCTGTTGCGAAGCTGGTTTTTGGGAGAAAATTGGCTCAGTGAGAGGAGGTAGTGGCATCTAAGTGGCAAGAAAAGCAGACCTAGTCCCTGGGGAAGGAGAGGAGAATTAACAGAGGAAGTAGGGGCCGGGTATGACCTTGCAGGGTTGAGGAGGACGCCGGGGCAGAAAGACCCAAAGACATTGGAGGTAGAACACACCATCACTGATGTTACTTCCAGGAGGTGAGCGGAAATGCCACTAAAGGAGGCAGACCAGAGCCATGAAACATCCAGCATTGTCCTCTTCGGTCATGGGATCTCTAACCGACCCTATTGAAAAGTTGCTTCTGTGCCATTCAGATACTTGCCTCAGGGGTCCTCTCTTAGGGTATCTTTTGGGGCACGGCCCTGGGGGGAGACGGGTCAACTTTCCGTCACCCTTTTTTCAACTGAGGCCATCTCCCACTAAAAGTTTTCTTCTCCCCTGGCTTCAGCCGGCCTGGCATTTCTGACAGACGCGTAAACAGATGCACGCGTTATTGCTAATGACAGGTGATTATAAGAGGCACGGGGGCCAAGGTAATTAAACCACAACTTGACAGGAACATTTGGCAATGCAGTATTTCGGCATTAGAAATTTCTTTGCGGGGACGCCTGGGTGGCTCAGTTGGTTAAGCAGCTGCCTTCGGCTCAGGTCATGATCCCAGCGTCCTGGGATCAAGTCCCGCATCGGGCTCCTTGTTCTGTGGGGAGCCTGCTTCTCCCTCTGCCTCTGCCTGCCATTCTGTCTGCCTGTGCTCTCTCTCTCTCTCTCTTTCTGGCAAATAAATAAATAAAATCTTTAAAAAAAAAAATTCTTTGCAGCACACTTTCCCTCCTTGGTTTGGTGAAGATAATTCATTTTTATTCTTGAGAATGTGGTGCTTTGAGATCTGAAACGATCCTCTCTCAACTCCTGGTTCATTGTAGGGCTCCAGAAAACGGTGACCAGAGAGAGTGTGGGGGATCTAATTGGTGTCTCAGACCCTTTCCATGGTCTGCTCTGGAGCAGGAATGGGAACGGGTCTGTGCCCAAGTGCAGGGATTGTGTCTGACATATCGTTATGTCCGATTTGATAGTGATAGTACCCTGGAGAGAAACATAAATTGTTTTTATGCCACTGCAATTTCAGCTTCTCTCCCTATCACCTGGGTTTGCCTACGGTTGCTGCCACGGATGGATCAATAAATGGCTTACTCCCTCCATTCTCTTGGCCCCCCAAATTCCTACAATTAGAAGTAGGGGAAGACAAATCAGATCACTGGTAACCTCTTGTTACAAGGAACCGCAGGAGAAGCAGTCATCAAGGTCATGGTATTTGTTCATTTGTTCATTAGATGTAAATGCAGTTAAAAAACACACACTACGTTCTCTTTGCTGTCAGGATCGTTAGGAATGCCTGTTTTGACACTTAGAGACTATGTCCTGCTCACTGCCAGTGGTGGCTAGCTCATGATTCTGTGTTTGAGGGAATCCGATCTTCTGTTGGATGATAGTGGATCTTCCTAGGCATAACATCAAGAGTTTGAGTGGGGGGCGAGCTGTACCACGGTGGTAGCCCGCTTTTTCCTCATATAGCTAATGTGGACTCATGCGCATTGTCCTGGCACTCGTCTGAAATGGGAGCTTCTCCCAAGCAGGTTCATTCATTCCTTTGCAAAACCAGCTTCTGAATATTCTTGGTCTAGTGTATCCGCAGCCGCTGGAAGAGATCAGCAAAGCAGACCAGTCAAAGAAGACCAGCTATTGGCAGGAAGGCTGTTCCTTTTCCCTCGGCCCATTTTGGTTTTCTCCAGGGAAGGGCAGAGAAGGAGCTGAGTTTGTGAATCCCGGTTGGCTGATGCCAAAGGAGCACCGGGAGGTTCTGAGTCTTTGTGGGGTTGGTCCTCTCCAGCGTGGAAAGCTCTGGGCCGAGCTCTTCCATTCTGCTTCTGCTTCAGGCCGAGTTCTGTGTGGAGGCAGAGGCTTGTTTAAAGCTTTGTCAGACAGGTTAAAAGGTGTCCTACCCCCGGTGTATTAAAAGAGAGCGAGAAATTAGACTCACTAAGCCTGCCATGTTCCCTCTAAAATATCAAGTCAAGATGATTTTTAAATCCGAAGTTACCAGGCTTCGGGGGTGTGACCTTTAGCGCATACAGCCCTGGAACTGGGGAGGAGGGATCCGAGCAAAAGACAGGTGGCCCACAGGCTGGTGGCCTCAGAAAACCTTCCGGCCGACAAAGCACTCACCCCAAATAAATGCCCGGCCTGACTCGGAGGCCTCTGGAGTCACCGCGGAGGTCCAGGTGGCAGGCCTTTCTTCAGAGGGCCGCTTCCTGCGCAGCCTCCAGCAGACTCAAGGATGACGGAGATCAGTAAGGCAGGGCCTCTGCTCTCAGGAGGCTTAAAATCAGATGAGTCCTACTGCGAATAATAACTCCTAATTGAACTTTTAATAAGCACTGAGGTGCTTTTCATGTATTATTTACTCAGTTAATCCTGAATGATTACAGAACTAGCTAGTGCTTAGTGAGAGCTGCTCCGTGCCACGTACTTTTTCGATGCTTAATGTCAACTAACTCGACTATTACAGTTTTTTTTTTTAATTACCCCTAATTGCAACAGAAAACCAAGGCAAAAAGATGTTAAGGATCTTTCCCAAGGACACAGGGGCCCGGAGGCAGAGGAGCTGGGACTCCAGGAAGTCAGGACCCCAAGGCCGAGCCTTCCGCCCCGCACCCCGTCCTCGAGACCCAGGTTAGGAACGCCTTGTGGGTGTGTGAAACCCAGATTGCAGGTCTTTCTCGGGTGAGGCCAGACAGTCCTGACAGATGCTCGCTCTGGGGGGTTCTGATTCCACCCTGACCAGCAGAAGTGAGCAGTGGGAAGCAGTCACCTGAAAGCGAAAAATGAGATGTCGTATTATTAATAGAAACAGACTGCTAGGAGAATACCAATGGCCGTAATAGTCATTATTTTATTATTGTCGTTATAGCAGACATTTATGAAGTGCTTACTCTTGTTTTATAACCAGGGAACTGTCGTAACTGAACCACGGGTTATCCCATTTCATCTTTACAACAGCCCTGTGAGGTAGACACTACTGTTCACCCCATTTTAAGGCTGAGGAAATGGAGGCACAGTTCACAAACTGGCCAGAATGAGGATTCGGTCTACCCCAGCATCATTCCAGAGCCCACACTCTCAACAGCCAGGAGAGCGGCAGACCGCTCGGGGGCTTTGGAGCCATGTCCACAGAGCTGGCAGCATATGGGCTGGCTCTGAAGGAGGAGGGAGCTGAGGGAAAGCTCCCGAAGGGAAGAGAAACATGCGAGGACCGGGGGCATGAAAGACCAAGGGTGACTGGGTGAAGAGCATGGAGAGGTCCAGGTAAGCTGCGTGGAAAGAAATGAGGGGTGGCGCAGCTGGAAAAGTAGGTAGAAGGCCTTGGGAATGAGGACTCCATGGTGCCCAAGCGTAGGCTTTGTGCCTTTGAGCACCTGTCGGGGGCATCCTCTTGCCCAGAACTCACCGTGAGACTTCCAGACTCTTCAAGATGGCGTCGTTCTTCATTAAAGGCGCTACCAGCCCTTCTCATCTCTCATTTCCTAGTTTGAGAGTGTCATAGTCCGTTCAGAGGAGAGTTTGACTTCTGAGGCTAGCGACCCCGTGACAGTGACTCATGCCCTGCCAAGGGACAAGTGAGTTTTGTCCACAGGCCACGTCAGAAACAAATGAGGGACGTGCATGCTTGTGGGTGAGTGTGTCTGTGTGTAAATCCACATACCGGCCTCAGAAAATGCCTTCTGTGGCACCGGGGCGATGGTATCGTCCGAGCTGCCAACTTGTTTTATTTCTGATACTGCCTGGCAGCTCCCGAAGGAGGGAGAGTATGAATTTTTATCTCCCATTTACCAGACTTTCATTATATTGTGCTTACAGACACAGTGTCAGCACATAAAATGTTAAACATCACTGGTCTGAAAGAGGCTCCCATTGTCTTACCTCTGGTGCTGGGGGAGTCTTGCTAGCCTTGCTGTAGTGGTTCTGTCAGTGTAATATGACATGAAGCATTTCTCAGTAATGACAGACATTGAATATGAGTGACAGGAACTCTGACCGCGAGGAGTGGGTTCAATTACCAGAGACGGGGGGTTACCTGAGATAAAACCAAAGGGCCCAATTGTGCTCACTTTCGACCCCTTGACTCCCAGATCCAGAACAGCGAAGACAAATGGCTGATTAACCAGCCCCTAACCCTCCTTCTGCAGTGATAAACTTGTTTGGATTTCCCTGTCCGGGGGCGGGGGTTGAGGGGGGTTGGAATCTATGGGTGGCGTGTTTCTAAAGGAAATGTGATCAGAAACCAGTCAGGCTGGTGCTAGTCATTTTTGTCTCTTGCAAGCACAAAACCAAAACCCGTCATTCTGTCTTAGAGTGGATCTAGGACACAGTGTCCAGAAATCAATACAAGATCATTGATTGCTCTCTTCCCCCCACCCCCGTCCCCGCCCCCGCCTTTCTTTTGCAAGCAGGAGCCACAAGGCTCCCCGTTCACCTGTAGTCAACCTGACGCCAGTGTCAGGGAGAGATCCTGCCATCCAAAGCTCTCCTTTTTTTCTTTCCTCCTGCAGGCTTCTTTGCTCAGTGCGGCTCTCTGCTTGTTTATAGTCCGCTGCTTATAGCCCCCAGATAGAGTTCTAGCAAGCAGCCCAATTAAACTGTCGCGGGTCGCCCTCACTTGACTAGCTCTGCAGAGTCATTTAGCCAACAGACATTCCTGACTATTAAAAGCTAGTAGCAGCATGTCTCCAGAGCTGGAGATAAAATGAATGAAATTTGTTATTCTGGGCTGACACTTGATCCCAGCTGTTGAACTAAGGCTGTTGCACCTGAAAGTTTTTCTTTATGGTAATTGCTGTCTGTGTTATTATTTCATAGACTAAATTGGAGAAAATTGCAACAGGTATTAAATTCTTGGAGCTAATTCGTGGGAGTTCTATTGTGCCTTCTTCCAAGGCAGATTCCGACTTCTGTTCGAGGCCGGGAAGACGGATTTTGCTAGCCAGATGCACAGGCTTGTATTTCATTATTATCAGAGACATTCCAGTTTTAGGTCTGGTCAGGCATTTATCAGCTTTACCTGAAATCTGCTTTGAAATCTACTTTTGGTGCTAATTCAGGCAGCCTATGTTGGGACTGGCCCTGGGGAATTCCATGACGATGACCAATGCTGACAGTGATCAGTCTGGTTGATCCGGGACACCTCCTTGGTAGAATCCTTGCGTCTCTTACATTGTATAGGCTTAGGGAAATGGGCTGTGTGAAAGAGGACTTTGCACAGAGCCCCTTGGGAATCCACTGCTCGATGTGATAGTTCTCAAACACCTCAACCCGTTTCCGTGAGAGCCCATTGAAGAAGGGAGTCACAGGTTTGGAGCCTCTCGGCACTATTACTGGTTCTCGCTGCCTGTTACTGTTCACTGTTTCCGCATTTCTGTTAACTTTGACCTGGTCTCATCCCAGAGTTTAGGGAAATCACCTGTAGACTTTCCGTAATAGCACATGAACCATATTCAGAGTTGGGCGCGTTCTCAGGGACTTCTTTCTTGCAGGAGATAGAGCACAGGAAACCGTGTCTTTTACGGCATTCTCTTGTTTATTTAGCTCATGGTCAGCGCTGATGGCGAGGACTCTCGGAGAGATCCACAATGAAAAGTCAGATCTCGCTAGTGGTGGAAGCACTATGCTTGACTTCAAGTTCATGCTCTGGGGGGAAGTTGCCCCATGATATTGTCACTTTCATTTCTGTCTGAAGACCACAGCTAGCAGACATAGCAGAGCTCTTTCAATCAGGGGCATACTCCCGTCTTTAGAATCCAGAGGCTTCGTCCCTGTCCCCATTAGGAAGCAGTAGACCGGCGCTACTCCTTGGTTTGATTAGAAGCAAAGGTGAGAAGCTTGATCCTCCAAGTAAAGGAAGATGGATGTAGGACTGTGTGCTATGCTTGCTTCATCATTCGACTGAGACCCATACCTGGAGAGTCTACAGACTGGTTCACGGTCCCCTGATATGAGGATACCTAGAAGCCTATAAAGAATGATCTGAAAGTCCTACTCAGGTATTTTCTTTGCCAACGTGGACATCTGTCCTTTGAATGCCAAGAGCTAGTATCAGACTGTGGTGGACGATTTACATTGCAAGTTGCAGCCTGTAGAGTTTGTGAGATCTCAAACATACTGCACGTATGGTGGTCCACATTATTTTCAATATTCATAAGCTTTGTTTAAGCTACTTTGAAAATTGAATTTGAAAACTGAAATTGAATTACTTTAATTTATGCCAAAGTTCAAAATGAGAAGTATGTGTTTTCTCTACCCACTGAGAAAATGAAAGAAGTATTAGTCTTTAATTTATATATGAAATGCACAGAATATGTATAGAGTATCAAGTATAGAATATGTTTTAAGTCCCGAGAGATTTATTTTCTTATACTCAAATCCAGTAGGAAAAGCTGGCCTTTCCTTCAGAACTAAACCAAGACTAATCTGTGTTGCATTTTTTAAAAAAAGATTTTATTTATTGGAGTGAGAGAGAGAGAGAGAGCGCGAGCGAGCATGACCCAGGAGGAGGGTCAGAAGGAAAGGGACAAGCAGGCTCTCCGTTGAGCAGGGAGCGCTACTCGGAACTCAGTCCCGGGACCCTGAGGTCATGACCTGAGCTGAAGGTAGACGCTTAACTGACTGAGCCACCCAGGCACCCCTGTGTTGCATTTTTTAAAATAACACAATGCATGACAGTTTTAGGTATTTCTAAGCAGTATATATTCACAGGCCTACACTGACTTGCTCCCAGAGGCCATTCAAATGCACATTCATTCTTGTCGTGGGTATTTGAAGGTCCTAATGATACCACAGAGACACAGGTAAAACTTGTTACATAATCACTGCACGTGTGCATTTCAGATCCAGAACTCATTCTCCATGTTTCTGCCTCTGTATCTCTCCAGCATGGGCAGTAAGAGCTTCTCTCCAAACCTTCCCTGGACTTAATGTTTTATATATTTTGAGTTGCTGTTGGGTCTTAGGTTGCCTCATTCTCTGTGGATTGCATGGCGACCATGGTGGTGACCTCAGCAAGTGAGCCTGTGTGATCGCTCGTTTGGCAGCCGGTTATGATAAGAGGAGATATAAAAGAAGAGTCCAAATTTGGAAGATCCCTGGGATGGGGGCAGCAGAGAGGATGACTGAGATTTGGGTTCTCAAAAGGCAAAATCAGAGGAAAACAAAGACCCTTCTCGGTGGCACTCGGAATTCATACAGGTCAGTATAGTAAAAAGTTTCTTAAGATGACAGATATTTGGACGAGGTGAAGGTAATGCATAAAATGGAAGAACTCTTGAAAGTTTAGCCTGCAAATCCAGAAATAATGCCTTTCGTATGCTCCTTTTTGGAACCTCAGACCTCGTATTATGTGCCTCGTGTCCACTGTAACCTTCCATCTCCTTCTCCATAATTCACGGAGGTGGGGTATATCCTCACCTTCCCAGGGAATAGAATGGGCCTCCTGCAGTTAAAGTCATGGCTGCCACTGACTATTTTCTTAAGTCATTTTAGAGGTGGGACTTGAACCTGGGACTGTTGCTTCCAAAGCCACATTACCCGTTTTGGATTTGTGTCTCTGTGAGATCACTGGCTCTTAACTTGGAAGTAGAACTTTCAGCAAGGAACTTCAAGCGGATTGCTAAAATTCCTCAGTTGTTCCTGATAATCCTGCCAACTCACTGCTAGGCTTTTGATCACTGCTGTTGAAACGAAACCCTGCCAGGTTATAAAACAAAGTATATTTCTTAACAATTTAAACTTTAAACCAGTTTTCATAAGGGTGAAATACTTGGAATTGGTTGAGTTCCCTGGTACATGGGTCATTGTAGGTCTTCGTCGAGACCTGAGGCTGGCAAGCTCTTTCTGAAAAGGGCCAGACAATATTTTAGGCCCTGTGAGCCACACAGTCTCTGTCACAACTGCTCTGCTCTTACAGCGAGAAAGCCACCATAGGCGATATGTAAATGAGTAAGTGTGGCCATGTTCCAATAAAACTTTATTTACTAAAGCAGGTGGCAGGATTTGGCTCATGCGTCAAAGTTCGGCAACCCCTAGTCCACACCTTGAGGAAGAATTATGTTGAAGGGAACCAGAACACAACAAATGTTTTCTTTTTATTTATTAGTTGTTTATGCAGATTGCTGGTAAGAAAGATGTCCTCTCAGCATAATTTGAAACCCTTTTCATTGGCTTAGATTTTAAAGTTGGGGTTTTTTGTTTTTTGGTTTTTTTTTAATCTCTTCTTTAAGCACATGTTAAATGTGTCCATGTTCTTTCCATTATATGTCTTGGTTGCCTTCCCAGACTTCAAATTGCAGTGAATTTATCCCCAAAGGACGTTTGGTATCAATTCTCAAGATGCAATTTGAATGTAGTCTGTTTCTATAATGGAAAAAGGATTCCAAATCTTCATTATTTAAGTTCCACAGAAAATAATGAATCATTGAAACAGCTACTACTCAGCACTGCTCAGGTATCCTGCGTCCTTTGTTATCTTGTCTTACAGCTTCATATCAGTTCAGAGAGTAAAGGAGTATAAAGACTTAATTTTAGGGCCCCAAAGGGAGGCATTAGATTATGATTTCTAGGTAAGTCATGCTGAACTCAGATTATATGATAATGGAACTTTTTTTTTTTTTTTTTCACTAAGGATTTCCTAACAGGTTAAAACTACCAACCAACAAACAAAAAACCAAAGAGCAGTTTGAGTCTCAGAATTATCGAATGCAGCAGCTGTCCTAGTTTCCTTGTTGTTAGACCACTTCTGTGTAATGACCCCCCTTTGATCAGTCATCCCATCCTGTGCCACGGTGTTCTAGGGATTAGGGCCTCAGCTTCTCTTAAAGAGAAGGAGTGGTACTAGTGATAACAGTTGTAGTATTTAACGGTGCCCTACTTTTTCTTCTTGAAACTCACCGTCCTCACCCGCGGGCAGCCATGTTGGAGAGGAGGAGTGGTGCCATCGGAACGGCACCCGTAACACGTCAGCTTCGTTTGCCATGTGCTCGAAAGTGCGCCTGCTGACCCCTTGTCTTACTGTAAAGTAAGGTATACTTGTGTTCTCCGATCCAGCACTCTCCATGTGAAATCTCGAGCTACCTTCGTTATGTCTCACCTCTGTGTTTTCTAGAGCAACAGCAAGGGCCGTGGGAAAAGTTGGGCTCCTATAGTCCAAAGCCCTGCTCTCTTCAGGGAGCCACCAAGCTTCTCTGACCTTTCGGCTTCCTCTTGTGTAAAATCAGAATGATACCAACCGTACATTAGAGAGTAATTGTAAAACTTAATGGCGATATATGTGTAAGTGCTTTGTAAATTATGCTGATCGCGTCTGAGTTATTTTTACTGTTTAACTAGCTATCTGGCCCTGGCCCGGCCTTGTTCACGACGCTCCATTGCTGTCATTAAAATCACCAAATCCATAGCCCCTTCATTTCGGAGCATAACACGTGGAGTTGCCCATGTGAGCAGCAGCTTAATTGCAAATCAGCTGGGGTTGCTAGATGACAGAATGCCAGTGGGCACCGTTCCCATTGTGGTGAATAAATGTTACCCCTAGAAACACAATGTCAGTACTGAAATCAACGCGTTAGATTCCCAGCCTCGGCCTTGGCAACTTTTGATATGGGGCTCATATTTGAAGCTACTATTTGTTTTCCCAGTGTACATTTTCGTACATAGGGCAGATCTTTCTCTGGTAGCACTCTTTCAAGATCTTTTGTTGATCTTGGTTTCTCTTGCTCTGGAGAACAGTTGCCTTCCAGAAGCTCCCTAAAGTAAATGTCGATATGCCATGAGCCTGTATTTAGAATGGGTACAAGCCAAGAGTAGCCTCTAAGTTTGGTAACCGTCTTTGCTTGCTGATGTTTACGTGTGATGTGGTCACGAACAGAAAGAAGCTTAATTTTATGTATGCAGCTATGAGGGACAGGTGTGTATGGATGTAAGGCTCTGATACCTTCTGCCCATGTCAAATGAGTGAACTCCTTCCCAAAAAGCCAGGCAGGAAAACATATGATACCATTTGCAATGGTAGAATGTTGCACGCTGTTCTTCTGTAATTATAATGGCCTGATCCATGTGGGGTGGGTGAGTCTGGCTTAGTAGTCATTAATCTACTGAATCTTAGTATCAGCAGTCCGTCTTGAGCAGCAGTACTCGGCTGGATGAGTGGGGCTTTGATTTCATTGTAATAAGGATAGCTTTGTTAAAATTCTGCTGCTCAGTGGTGCCTGAGGATTCTGGGAAGAGAAGGTTTTTCTCCCCCACCACCCCCCCCCTTTGTTTTTTCTTTTTTTGCATGGTGGGGATGAATTGTTTCTCTCTCTTCCATCCCCTAGGTTACTGTTTATGCTCTCCCTTGATCTCCTGCTTGTCCCTTTATTTCTCCACGTTGTGAAACTTTCTTTCTGTGTGACCGGGAGTCTGTTTAGCAGACCATATTGTGAGTGAAGGGCCAGCGTTTGTTGCCTGATTTTGGCAATGCTGGGCAGTCAGCTGGGATGTAATTAAGACTCTGAGAACAGGCTGTCTTCTCCACGGGAAGGGCATGTTAGATGGTGCTGGGGTTTGGGGCTGTCAGTTTGGCCAAGGCTGGAGACAGAGAGCTAGGGACAGAGATATTTCCTTTCATTTATAATCCCTTTATGTACAGTGTATGCACTTGGCGAAGTTTACATATAACCTAGTGGCTAGAGCTTACAAGCCAACGCAGTGAAATTAGCATATGTTACATGTATATTTTAGTGATATTTTAAAGCAAGCGCATATTTCCAAAGTGAATTATGCATGGACAACAGCAATAGTGTTGTGTTGCGCTGGGTGTCAAATCCCACAACTTTTTGTCGAGGCTGTGGATTTTACACTAAAAAGGCAGAAAGACTAAACGAAGTAAAACAGTTTTAATTTTTAACAGTTTGGTTCGGCCCAAGGAGCCAGGCTGTGACAGATATAACTGACATTTGAATAATTGGATTAATTTAGAGAAGGGCAAATCCAGTTTTGACGGTTGTGCTTGTGTGTGTACGACTTCTGTTTCTTCTTCGTCGTCTTTTTTTTTTTTTTTTTTTCTTTTTTGCAGGGATGGAGTTGTGTGGCTTAGATACACTCCGTGATGCCTAGCAAAGCTGGAGGGAATGCCACAAAATGTATAAAATTGTCCTCTGGTTGTTTTACAATGCATGCTTGTGTATGTGTGTCCGTTCACATGGCAGTAAGCATTCTTCTTGTTTTGTGTAAAAGAAACCCACAGCATGTACTTTATTAGGTTGTGTTAGTGACCCGTATATCGCGTACCCCGGCACATTATATGTGCTCTTGGTGACTTAATACCTACAGTTGCAGGAAAGTGTTCCCCACTTCATAGGCCATCTAGAAAATGCGCAGACAAGCAAACTCACTATGATACTGGCAAGCCCTTTCCATCCCCCATCACTATGTTATAAAACCTCACAGCGCAGTAGTGGGAACTGCCTAATTTGGTATCTGGGGTATCAGTAGCCAAATTCCACATGGCTGAGTCCTCAGCCCTAAATTCCTCCAGGTTTATGTGGCTGTTTGAGCTTCTTGTGTGAAGATCATCTCTGCAATTTGAGATCAAGAAACCAAGTATGACACCGTGATACCCTCCCACCCACCCCACCCCACCCCACCCCACCCCACCCCACCCCACTTAGAAATTCTCTTAATTAAATAAGCTACTCAGAATCAGCACACCAAGACTAGAACTTGAGGCAGGCAGTCTTGATTGTGGCTCTGCGTTGGCTCTGGGAGCCTTTTCCCCCAGCAGGACATTAATAGACATTAACACTCGGGCAAGAAGTGTTGATGTGTGGTTTATAATGTTAGCACCCAGTTAGGCTGGTATAACACATGCCGTAGGAATCTTGTACCAACACACGTGTGTGTTGAGTCAGATTAATGAGAACCATAAAAGGAGCGACATTCCGCTCAAGCTGGGGCCTTCGTCCCATCCTCCCCTCACCAAGCAAACCTGGTGCCCAGCTGGGTGAAAATATCCTGGTTGGACATTTTTTTCCGGTATTAGCATAAAGAGGATGTTTGAGAGTTTTGTTTTGCCCTGTTGTTATGTGATCGAGGGGCCCCATGTGTTAGTCAAGACTTCACTTTAAAACTCCTTTTCATCCAGTGCCATTTGGGCTGCGGGGAAAGGAAACTTCGCGACACAACGTGACTGCCAGGCACGCATTATGACTTCCCTCCCTCGGCTTCCCCCGGCTCTTCTTCAAGTGTTTCTCAATGGTTCAGAGACACTTTCTGGTTTACTTTGTAAATGGGGCAGCGAAGCATTCTTGTCTCTTGACGGGCTCTCCTTAGAGGATTCTCAAAGCCTTTTAAAATTGTGTGTTTTTCTGGGGCAGCCTTGAGAGTCCCAGGAGTGGAGTTGCCATCTGTCCTTTATATTAAAAGAATCTTCTGTATTGTATACCTGATGTGCTTGTCCCAGAGATAGATGTTGTTAATTAAAGGACAGCATTTGTCCTTTATGTGAAATAAATCTTCTCTCTTGCCTGAAGAACAGTTTTGCCGGCTTTAGGAAACAGTTAAGGACACTCTGCCTGGAGTTCTGGTGTTCGCTGAGGGTCCGCGGCCCAGTGTCATTCATTCAGCCTTCACTAGAGATCAGACGTGTGGAATAGGAAAGTGCTTCGGTGTTTTGCTGGCTTTCTAGTTCATCCATCTCCCGAGATTGTCGCCTTTTAGAGGTGTATGGGAGTGAACGGAAGGTACGGTGTTGACAGTAACTTGTGACTTTTTGGTGCAGATTTACAGATAGCAAGTTCCCAGTCTCATCCACTGGGTCTTTCTGGGGCAGACATGATGGCCCTCCCGTCCTCCAGTGCCACCTCTCCACTTTGCAGCTACAGAGTCTCTCTTCCTGTGCCCTCGGCCCCAGGGAAAATAATAACGCAAACATCTGCCCACTGCAAACCGAGCCAGAGTTCTGTCAGATCAGAGAAGACATACAGGGGAGAGAAACCACCACCCTTAACCTCCGGGATCTCTGTCTCAAGAAGCCCAGAAAATGGTTTAGATGTGTGATATGGAAAAGCGGCCAGGGTAATGTGGCTCCGAATTAGGAGGGCGGCCAGAGCCTTGTCAGGACCTTGCTTCGAGGAAAGATCGCACCAGCAGAGACTGTCGACCGAGGGCCGCTTCCCGGGCAGAGGAGGTGAGGGGGACTGAACTGTCCTTTTGTTGGGGGGAAAGGCCTGGAACCAGCTGTGCCAGAGTGAGGAGAGTAGTGGATTGGCCCATGATATGCTGATGATGGAAGAGTCCAGACCGAAGGTCAAGTTTAATACGCAGTGATTCACCTTTCAAAGAGGAATCACATTAGGTGTAACTCTCCATCATCCATTTTTACCCCCGTCGTAACCATGCAGACGAGGCCCCGGGCAGGCGGCAGGAGAGAGCAGAGCGGGCTTGGGTGGAAAGCCTGCGGCCGTGGTGGTGGCCGCGACGCCCAGGCCAGCACCTCCACTGTCTGCAAGGGCCGTCGCTTTTCACCTGCAGCCAGTCACTGCTTTGTGGGGCTGGAAGAGGTCCTGGGATTTTCCGGTAGAAGCTGGGGATGTGAAATTTCTGGCATTTTCGGTGCTGGCAGGTACTTCGCTGTTTTCAAGCAGCACAGGCCAGGGAAAGCTCATCGCTAGTAAAGATGTGCTTTGTGGGCTGCTCGTTGGCGCACATGGACACACACAGCACAGGGACAGTATCAGAGTGGGGGATATCCTGAATAATGAGCTGCTGATGTGGAGACCTTTGTGAAAAAAATAGAAGGAGACAGCCTCAAACAATGGTTAATATTTGGGGTACTTGCCTTTTGAGTCTTTGTCTACTGCATTTTATATGCATGCTTTAAAAACAGTTGTAACCCTAGGAGCCTGCGTTTTTTACTTCCCATTATAGGCAGTTTCCTTAAAGAATTTATAATGGCCCCAGCATAGTCCACCAAGGAAATATATCACAATTATGCAGAATCATTCCCCTAATTGTTGGACATTTAAGTGGCTTTTGACTTGACAACTTGGTAAGTAATTTGCTCATGCCACTTTTTCCTTATTTTGGATTATTTCCTCGGAATCTGAAGGATGGCTAAGTCAGAAGACAAGTGTGTTTTTATGGCCTTCAGTATATATTGCCAGATAGCTTTCCAAGAGTGTTGTACCAGTTTACACTACAATCAGCAAAATATGAGTATACAAGTTTTCAGCATAACCTTGCCAGCATTATTGTCTTATACAGAACCCCTTCCCCCCTGCCACCAAATGGTGGGTGAAAATGGGACTCCAGTCACTTTTTTTGAATTCACATATATTTGAGATTTTCCCATAAATCTGTTGACTAATTGTATGTATTCATAGAACATCTATATTCACTGAGGCCAAATTTTGTCAAGGCTTTGTTTGCTTTTTAATGTGTCTATTTTTTTTTTCCAAGTTCCCTCTGTTAACAATTGATAAGTAATTCGGGAAGAGCCTCCTTGGCAAGGCCCTCCTCCAGGGGACCCCCTGTCTCAGCATTGCTGCAGCTGCTACTTTTAACTGTGCATTAACTTGGAGCCGGGCCAGGGCCCAGGCAGGATCCCCTTCCTGAAGAAGGGCTCTTGTGTGTCTGGTGAACCACAAGCTCAGGGCTGTATCTGCCAGTATGTTTTTGGCAGAGCCAGCTAATAAAATCCCATCCGCACTGTTCTGTGAAACGCTGTCACCAATTTGGATGATGATTACCTGATGCCATTTCTTTATAACAGCTAATCTCCATGTCTTAGGTGGTTTTTGTCCGCTGCCTCCAGCCCCCCCCTCCCCTGCCCGGTGTCTCCTTCCCCACTCAGCCTGGTGCGTGTTCTCACCCCAGTGCAGATGATCTGTAATCGGTGTTCCTTATAGCACGGTCTAACGGAAAGGGCATGAGCCACTAATACAGACACAGGGGTTCTGTTACTGGCTCTGCCCTTTGTTTAACAATAATGCAACAACAAGAACTTAAAGAGGGCTGGAACACTTCTTAGCGTTTTTGATACGTTATTGAATCTTCAGAATGCTTTTCCCAGACAGGCAGTGAAACCCAGAGTGGGGAGGAAGCCGCAACTCAAGTAAGACGCAGAATACTTCAGTCTTCTGAACTAAAGCGAGTTTTTCGTTGCTCAACCTCTCCGCCTCCGCAGCAACAAAATAGAGCCGCTTCGCTTTACCTCCGAGGGCTGGCATGGAACTAAAAATGGTGTCATAGGCACCTTGAGTTGCACTGAGTATCAGAATCCAGGACATGTCATAAATTGTAGTTATTAACGAGTGCTGGCCTCTCTGGCCCTCTGCTTCTCTGCTTATAAAAACGTAGGTGCTGCACTAGATTATTTTCATTGGTTACTTCCAGCTCTCACATTTCCTCATGGGCCACAGACTCCGATCTTGGTGGGGAAAAAAAGCCCGTGGTCCCTGGGCTGGGGCGGTGGGTGGGGTGGTGGTTGGAGTGTGCCTCCTGCTTGGGAAATCAGCTCTGCCTTCTGACCCTCTGAGCCGTTTTGTTTTTTTGTTTTGGGGGGTTTTTTTGGTTTTGTTTTTTGTGGTGTTTTGTTTTTGTTTTTGTTTTTCCCCTGTGAAGGAGGTGCAAACTCTCAAAAACAGGAGTTTTACTCCTTGGTGTGCACAGAACGTGCAGGGTGATTCCCGTCGCAGGGTAGCTGAGATACCAGTGTGCACCGGCCACTTTAAGGCCATAGGAACCTGCTTGCTTTGGCTCCAGGGATCTTGTGATCTCATAAATATAAATGCGGGAGTATACCTTATTTTGCTTTCTCCTCATACCTTACTGTTGGGTGGGAACTTAATTAACCAAGGTGGTTAATAGAAAAAGTAAGGCATGGAGGCAGTTCCACACAGAAATGCATTCAGGCTTAATTTCATACATATCTTTTTTTTTTTTTTCAAATAAGGATCCAGGATCCCATATGGCACTTAGCCTCCTAAACAAAGATCATCAGCCCTAGACGAGAAGCAGGTGGCCTGGCACAGAGAGCAGAGGTTATTTTTTGCCGCTGGGCTCCTGCCATTTCGGAGTTTAATAGTGGCAAGGCGGCGCAGCAGGAGGCTGACCCCAGATGCTCTCCCTCTGGTGGGGATGGAGCAGTCCCACCTCCGCTGCGGGGAGTAAATTTGATCAAATCTAGGTCACAGTCACACTCCCAGCAAAGTCTCTGTCTAAACTTCTTCCTGTTTGCTACTCCATTGCTACTTCCAGATCTGATTCCCTTAGACGGAAAGAACAGACTTAACTGTTCACCCCTCCTGGTGTGTCTTGAACGCCTGTGATGATGAGGATGATGCTGTTCTGGCATTTTCTTTTAGGTTAGCCCTTGGGCAACAGGTTTGCAAAGACTCAGTTTTTAAGGCTGGTCTTAGAGACCAGAAGTTTGGAACCCTTGCTTTATACTTCTGGCTCTGCCTCTCCCTAGGGTTCAGCTTCCCTGTCTATAACCTGAAGAGGAATTTCAAATTCAAATGCAGGCCTCAAAGATGAGTGAGAAGGAAAGAGAAGGGAAGAGGGGTAGGAATCGGAAAGGAGCATGGGAGAACTTTGAGGACGGCGGTGGGGATGTGTCTCTAGATTGGGTGATGCTTACATATAGGCATATATACGTTTTTCAGAATTCATTGAACTTACACTGAAGCTCTGTGAGTTTTACCGTATGCAAAACATGTGTATAAGGAGCAAAATGCACTGAGTAGTGAATGGGGGAGCACTTACTTTATTTAATTGATGAGTCTAGACAATTCTCTGCAGGATGTGGGCCCAGTGTGGTTATAGTTTTGAGAAAAGCCAGAAATTCGGAAATTTTTTTTTTCTTATAAAATTTCAAAATATGTAAATTTGTGGGCCCTCTTTGGTCAAACAGAACACCAGATTGTGATCTCCCTACTGGGGGCTTCTCAGTTCTCCCCTGAGGATCATTTCAGCGCCAGCATGAAATGATTCCGGCTTGCGATGAGGCCTTGAACGACAACAACAGGCCTTACCTCTCCCTTTTCTTCACCTATAAAAAGTCGATCGTTCATGACTAACCTTACAGGGATTTGGTGAAGAGCATAATGTACCGTGTGCAAAACCACTCTGAAATATAAAATATAAATAAATGGCATAAACACACGTCCCTATTACCTTCATTATTATTAAAGAACTATTTACATTTTTAGAATTACTGAGCTTTTCAAGGATGGCAGATAAAAACATCAGCAATTCACCGGGAGTAAATCGTGGGCCTGAAAATGAACCTGCAGACTTGTCGTTATCCTTGGAGGGGGATGTCTCTCCATGGTGTGTGACAAAAAGAGAAGGAGGTTCATTTGTACAGCCGCTCATATAAATTGCAAAAAACTCCGGGAGCCAAAGTCCAAGGTATGGCAGTAGCATATAAGGAAATGAAGCTGATGCTATATTAAAGATTCCTTGTCACACGCACTCACTGCCTGGGGATGGAATGCTCTAGCCTTGTCACTGACATTTTGTGAACAAGCAGCCTGTATTGGGTGGTGATAAATGGATTATCTTAAATGTCATTCTGCACTGTTTTAGAGTTGCAAAGGAGAGTTTTGATATTGAGTTGTTGGTTAGTATATTCTGTTCCAATCCTTTATGATGAAATAATCTCCTCATGTTACATCCAGAAATGTCAGAGTCGTTTATTTTCTTCAATCACCCGTAGTAGTCTCTATTACGAGATATGCAGAGAAGATGGTGTAATAATGTCAGACTATTTATAGCTCCGTTGCCTAGGAATCCCGATGCTCCTGGAGTTGTGTCTTTAATACTAGAGGTTTGTTTTTGTATTTGTACAAATTTGTCTGTTTCTAAATCAACTTCAGCTGAAGATGTTTTCCTCCTTTTTTTTTTTTTTTTAATAGAAAGAACCTTTAAAGATGGATATTAGCATTCAAAAACTAAAACTAAGGCCAGTCTAACCCTTTTAAAATACAGAGATGTGCTTCATTTGGCTTTAAATATTGTAACGGTGTGTGTGGGGGGGTGGTGTGTGTTACACCTGTGCCCTAAACATTATATGGGTGTTAGTAATTGTAACACATTTAAAACATGCTGTTGATTTAGGGTAAAGCAGTAGGTAATACTTTGGCAAAAGAAGTTTTATTGATTATTTCATGCTAAGGTATATGTTACTGTATGTTTAGTATTTCTTGGAAATTCCAGGTTTAATAACATTATTACTGTTACACAGAATATAGTCATTTGTATAAAGCTTTGGTCCAGTGGGTTCATATGGAAATATGCACAAAATAGATATCGAAAGCATGTCTCAAGTTTTACTTGGCAACGTTATTCTAAATACTGGGCTTTCCTTGCGAAAGACAAGCTCTTTCTGGATGCAGATACTGAGATTATTTAATATCTCTGTACACAGTGACTGCTTTCAGCCCCTCTCTACTAATCTTACCCCCATCATTTCTTCCCCACAGTCCTTTAAAAAAAAAAAAAAGGCATGTAATGTGTATTTTAAAAAATTGAAACAGTATATATAACATTAAGTTAAGCCATATGAAATTACTATTTTTAGAGATCAGAATAGTCACATATCAGCAAGTTTGTACGGCTCTTCCTAACAGCAAATACTTCTGTCGTGCTGGTAGTTTACTGTAAGCCAGACATGGGCTTGATGGATATTAATTTATTCATGGATAATAGTAATCCTATGAATAGGCACTATTATTACCCACCTTACAGATGAAAAAGCTGAGGGTGCAGATTGATTTAAATAACAGTTAGAACCAGCAGCCTACGTCCAGCGTCTGCACGTAACCATTGCCACATAGTGCCTTTCCAGAAAAGCAGACCTCCTTCTCGAGTGCCCCAGCAAATGCGTGGCTCTGCTTGCGAAAAAGTAACGTCAGCAGCTTGGCGTGTGTCCTGTTAGATCTGCCTCTTACGTATTTCCACACATTTATCTATTACCCATAAAAATATATGGTATTATTTTGCTCTTTTCTTTCTCTTTTTCTTTCTTATGCAGTGTCTTATCCTCCTTTCCTCCCTTTCTCATCCATTACTTCTTTCCCTTTCTTTCTCTTTTTTGTTTTTTATAAAACGGTCTGATCCCTACAGTTCAACTTGTGTTTATTTACCATAAAGTGACGTAGAAAGCTACTCATGTTTGTATGTAGGAATCTGATTAATTCCTTCTGACTGTCCTACAGTGTTTCATAATGCAAATGGCATATCCTCCCACTTCATTTAAGTACCTACCTCTTGATGAGTGGGGTTTTTTTGTTTTTTTTTGTTTTTTTGGCTATCACAAACCGTATTGTAGTGAATGTACTTTTTCATGCCTCTTGGTGTATGTACAAACTATTTCCTTAGCCTAGATCCCAAGAAATGGTATGAATAGGTTAAATGTGGACCCATTTAGGATTTTAGTAACTCTAAGTAGCTCTCCAGAAGAGCTATGCCAATTTACAGTCCCATCAACTGTGTATGAAGAATTGATATCAGTTTATCACTCTTGATTATTTTATTTTATTTTTGCCACTATGATAGAAAAAAATTTGTCTCATGGTTCTAATTTGCATTGTCCTGATTACTGGTGAGCATCTTTTCACATTATTATTGAACATTTTACTTTTTCTTCTCGTATTGTCTGTTCACAGCCTTTGTACCTTTTTCTGTTGTTTTATCTTTCTCTTTTTGATTTGCAGGTCTTTATATGTTCGGTATACAAATTCTACTCTTTGATTTATGTTTTCACTAATTAGCAAAATTTTATATTTTGAAATATAGGGCTTGCTCTCCTCCCGTTCTTTTTCTATAATTTTGTTGCTGTTCTCATGCCTTTTTCTTCCAAATGAATTTTAGAATCCGGTGGTCAGATTCCATTTAAGAAATCCTGTTGGCATGTTTATTATAAGTGAATTGAATTTATAGATTTTTATGTTAGAGAACTTTAAGAAACTTGTTTTATTATCCATTGAAGTGATGTATCTCTTTATTTGCTTATGTCATCTTTTGTGTCTTTAGGCAGAGTTTTAAAAACCATCTTCACATCCTTTTACATTTATTTCTAAGGATTTTAGAGGGTTTGTTGCTATTGTAATGGAATTACATATATGTAGGAAAGCTGCTGAGTTTTTTTTGTTTTTTTGTTTTTTTTTTTTTTAGATTAGAGAGGGAACTCAAGCAGGAGGAGTGTTAGAGGGAGAGGCAGGCTTCCTGCTGAGCAGGGAGCCGGATGTGGGGCTTGATCCCAGGACCCTGGGATTATGACCTGAGCCAAAGGCAGGAACTTAACGACTGAGCCACACAGGGGCCCCAAGCTGCTGAGTTTTTATATTTATTTCACTATCTTATTAAACTCTTTTCATAGTTCTAGTAGTTTTTCAGTTGATTTCCTTGGAATTTCTAGGGAAGGAATGGTAGAACATAAAACAATGACGATGTTGCCCTTTTCATTCCAACACAGATAATTTTGTATTTATCTTCCTTTCCTTTATCTTCGTTCTGGTCTTAACTGAGATTTTCAACACAGTGTTGAATAATAGTAGGGTTAGTAGGCATCTTTACATTTTTTCAGTTGTTACTGAAGACAGTTCTGATGTTTTGCAAGTCAGTTTGAGATTTGCTGAGATTTTGGTAAATACTTTTCATCAAGGGAAGTAATTTTTATTCTCATTAATGTGTATTGCATTCGATCAGATCCTCATTTTTAAACGGGGAGGTTGTCTACTAAGGTGACGGTTTGGCTCTTTTCCCCTCTAACTTGTAAATGTGGTATATTACATAATAGGATTCCATACTGTTGAACCGTCCTTGCAGTTCTGGAACAGACCTTACTTGATTGTGATGTAAAACGCAGACAGACTTGATCCACTGGTATTTTATTTGCTGTTTTTACATCTGTTTTCACAGGTGAGAGTTCCCTACAGAGGTCTCTTCCCTGTAGAGACCACGGTTAGCAGGTCTCAGGAGACTTCGTCCCATCCTTACCTTTTCTGTGAAGTTGACCCTTTTGAAGTTTCTACATGGCTTGATTGGCTTTTGGCTATTTCAGCATCAAGACTTGTATGTGGTGTCCCTCACAGCATTGAACTTTATTTCTGTTTCAGTCTTTCCAGAGAAAAGGCAATGAGTTTGCTCTTTCAACTTTTGTGCTCTTGCTCCCAAGCTGCTTCATGGGGAGACAGTATGACTATTTCAGTGAAGCATGATGCCATACCTTTCTGAAACCTGTAATTGCCCCCTTTTCATTTGGCAAGTATAAATTCCCCTCTTCATTCTTTGCCCATTGAAGCTGTAGGTTTCTTTAGTCCTAATTTATGCCAAATGTTACCCTAGAAATAGACACTCAGTATTTTATAGTGACAGACACCTGGTCTGGAGAAAACAATATTATGTTTTTTTTTGTTTTGTTTTGTTTTTTTTTTTTAAGAATGTCAAGTGCGTGGCATGCCTGCCAGCACTCCCCCTTCTCCTACTTATGGCAGATGTCACTAATCTTAATGCATTTTTTTTCCTCCTCAACTCCTGTAGAGTCTTTTCAGCCCAGCCTGTTGAACACCTACCACCAGTCGATGGACGCTTGGAATGTAGAGGAAACCCCTTGCTGTCCCTAGTGTCACGGGAGAGGCATAGCACCGAAGCCAGGAGGAGTCCTGGGTCATTGCAATACTTCATCCTCATTTCCAGAACTATCCAGTAAAGAGACTAAGCTGGGTGATCTCTGTGGATCTTCCGCTTTGAACCTTTTCTGATTCATTTTACACACGCTCCTTCGACACCGTTTCAGGACCCCAAATTTATATATTTTCAGGATTTGTAAATCTCTGCCAAAAGGCACATTTGGAATTGTGATGCTACCGTTTTTCTGTTTCCTTGTTCAGTTATGTGCTTTTGAGATTCTAAACCCATCTGCTCTTCAGCTAATTCTGTTTTTGTTGTTTAGTACTTTCTCCTGCTTTTAAAATTAGTAAATGCTCATGGTAGAAAATTAAAAAATGATACAATTTTACAAGAAAAAGATAAAAATTACCTGCAATCGCACCACCCCGAGTTGTTAACATCTGGTGTATGATTAGAAAGATTTCAGGTTTAAAAGGTTTTTGTACTCTATCTTTTTCACAGAATATTATTTTGTGATCATTTTCTCATTAATTGCATTTCATTCAAGAATAACTTACCTCGGGGCGTCTGGGTGGCTCAGTGGGTTAAGCCTCTTCCTTCAGCTTGGGTTGTGATCCTGCTCTCTCTCTGCCTGCTGTGATCTCTCTCTGTCAAATAAATAAAATCTTAAAAAAAAAAGAATAATTTACCTCAAAATATACAATAATATATTTAACCAGATCTCTTTTTTCACCTTTTTTTAGAGTAAGGAAGGGGCAGCAGGCAAGGGAGACTCTTAAGTGGGCTCCAGGCCTGGCAGGGAGCCCCACTTGGGACTTGATCTCACGACCCCGAGATCATGACCTGAGCTGGAATCAAGAGTCAGACACTTAACTAACTGATCCACCAGGCACCCCTCTTTTTTCACTTTTATATGTTATAATAGATACCTAATCTTTGAGCCTTTATTGAATACATTTCTATGGAATTACGAGGTGAAAGAAAGTATACATTTTAAATTTGTAACAAATCATAGTACTTGATAAATGTGTGTGCTGTGAATGTTTGTATAAAACATTACCAATCTGATTTTCAGAAAGATGTTCCAGTTTACATTTTCATCAACAGCTTTTGAGAATGTCTCTCCCTTCTCATGTTTGGGAGTGTGGAATATTACCATTAGAAAAAAAATCTTGGGACGCCTGGGTGGCTCATTCAGTTAAGCATCTGTCTTCAGCTTGTGTCACGGTTCCAGGATCCTGGGATCGAGCCCCACATCGGGCTCACAGCTTGGAGGGAGCCTGCTTCTTCTTCTCCCTCTGCCTGCTGCTCCCCCTGCTTGTACTCTCTCTTTCAAATTAAAAAAAAAAAAAAAAAAAGAATCTTTGCCAAATTAAGGGTAAAAATTTACATATCATTTCATTTCTTTGTCACTACTATGGTTGGACATTTTTCATGTTTCCTGGCTGTGTGCACATGTGTGAATTTCCTGTGTCCTCTGCCTATTTCCCTCCCTTCTTTGGAGGCATCCATGTTGTTAATAGATATAAAGCTCTTAACTCATCCTCAAGGTGTTGGTGCCTAATTTACAATTATAACTAATGTTGGGGACAAAAATCCCAATATGGAAGTTAAGAAGTCTGTACATCTGATGTGACTTTGCCGTCACTAACTCTGCTTTCCTAGGTTCCATCCCAAGTTAAGAAGTGATAGCCTCCTAGCCAGCTCTTTTGGTAATTTCTGGAGCATTTTCTGGTGTTTGCCCCCTTCCCATTGACCTTCAGTTTGTGCTCTCCTTGGAGCCATTTGCTTCCACAGGGAACCTGAAGCCAAAGCGTACTGGCTCAGTACGTGTCTCCACACTTGAAAACCTGGCTTTCTCTGCCTTCGGCTCAGGTCATGATCCCAGGGTCTTGGGATCGAGCCCCGCATTGGGCTCTCTGCTCCACAGGGAGCCTGCTTCCTCCTCTCTCTCTGCCTGCCTCTCTGCCTACTTGTGATCTCTGTCTGTCAAATAAATAAATAAAATCTTTAAAAAAAAGAAAGAAAGAAAACCTTCTGCTCACTAGCAGAAGGCCACTCATGGTTCTTCTTGCCCGTGAAAGAACCAGACCTGCTGTCCTCAGCTCTGTGCACGTCCTTCTCGGGTCAGAATATGAAGACGATGAACCAGGCCCACCCTTAAGTCTAGAAGAACTGGTTAATCAAGAATTGAAACCCCACGACTTTGCCCTTTTCTGTTGTGATTCCTAATTATTTCTGACTAGAATCCCTTGATTTATTTCTCATCCTTCTAACCTGTTGTTATCGCGGTCATTTTATCAAACAGTTGTGAAATTAGTCCCTGACCTCTGTGTGCTGGTGAGGTTACTTAACAAGACTTCTGCTACCTGGAAACCAGAGTGGCTGAACAGAGAGGCCTGCTTATGCATTGGTCGCATTCTGTACTCCTCACATGGGTTACGCCCTGCATCCGGGCTCCTGCCTGAAGGGGCTGGCATGAAGGAGAGGGGCTGAAGCCCAGCCCACACTCCCTTCTCCAAGCTGGGAGACTTTGCTTGCCCACAGGGGGCGCCTTTTTCCCATTTGCCCAAAGATGCTGGAAAGACTTGCAGAGGCCCTGATCAGCAACTTGCATGACCTAAGAAGCGCTTCTCCTTCCAAGCAGGTCAGGATCCTCAAAGCTGCGTGTAAAACCTCTTGTTGGCAAACCCAAAGTCGCACCGAGCACCTTCCAACAGCATAGTCTGTTGGGGGGGACGCACTTTTGCTCTTGTACTCTGTTCTTGTACTCTGTTCTTATCAGAAGTTTAAATGGAAAGTTCTTAAGTAGAGAAATGACTATACTTAAATAGCTCAGTATACAACCATTTTCTTTCTTGTTGCAACACAGTTGGGGGTTTTGCCCCCCCTAAAGTAACCATAACTGGTCCAGGATTAGATGCAGAAACCACTTTCTGATACGCTGCATAATTACAGAATTCTAAATTCCCACAGATTGACGTTGGACACAAGTCTAAACAGAGTGTGGCCAGTTTTCCTCACAGATAACATGGGTTCTGCACAGCATTTCAGGCCTCACAAGCTGTTATTAAATTTGGAGGTAGAGTTGTGTCTGCTGTACTTCAATTAAAAAAAAGAACACTTATTTTTTTTTTTATTTGGAGGTAAAGTTCTAGTGGTATCTGGAAGCGAAGGCCCATACTCCTTTGTGTTCCCCAAATCATTGCACCAGAAAAGCCCAGCCATGTCCCTGCTAAATAATGTAGGTAGACACGAAGAAAAACCCCAAGGCCTTCTGCTTTTAAGAGCCTTTCTGAGTTTAATTTTAGTGTCTCGATCCTGGGCTTCAGAGAAGAATTAACCAAAGGCTCAACCCAGCACACTGTCTCATGAGAAAGCATCATGGAGGAGGAACGAGGGTTCCTCTCACTCTTGCTGTTGGTGAAGGTTGAGGGGTGCGCCCGGAGTGGAGGGGCACAGACACCGCAGCTGTACCTCTTTCCTCTCATCTGCCTGAACTTGCAAATACGACACAGTCGAGTGTCTTAGGTGAGATTTAGAGTGTCCTTTTCATGGTGGAAATTAAAGTCTAAGTGACTTTTATTAGTTAGGCCTTTTATTTAAATACCATAATCAGTGAGCAGATGAAGAAAAACTTCTCGGGGTGATATCCCTGTGCTGTAATGCCATAGTCAGAGGTGTTTCGATGAAATAGCTTGCCTGAGCGACTTCAGTCTCTCCTACACCGCATCCAGAAGTTACCATTATAGTAGCTGCCTGTTTGAACTTGTCCGTTCCCACCGGTACAAACCCTGTCTTCAAGTGACAGAATGCCCAGAAATACAGCCCTGTTGGAAGCTATGCCCCAAGAAACATAGACTTTTCTAACTGGGCTTTCCAGCTCTGGAAACTTCGTCACCTTTCACCTGAATCTCTAATATGTTTTGCAAATGAGGAGCTGGTGAGAAAAATATGCATCTTGAAGCCGGCAAAGTTTTAAGTGGGTAAAGCTTGTAGTGTTCAGATCATAGCCCCAAATTACTTAAGGGCTTCTGCTAACATGGAAATAAGACTCTTTTCTGCCGAGAGATTGGATATTCAGATAGATTTTTTTATGAAGGAAATAAATATTTCAGCATGCAAACACTACCCGAGCGGGTGGTGATGCTTCAAAACAGGGTCAGAGGTCAGGTTTTTTGCTGTTTGTTTTTTGGGATGGCTCCAAGTTTCAAGGTATTGCACATTACTACCTACCCCGAGCCTCACATGGTAAAGTAATTACTGCTAGCTAGTGCAAAATATGTACATTCATTTCTATTTCCAAAGATCCAGAGATTGCTCTCTGCATTTTTTTTTTTTTTTGGTGTGGTCCTCATTATAAAAAATATATCATGAAGAAGGATGGTTTTTCTGTATCATAACTGTAAAAAAGTCAGGCTGAAAATGCGTGTCTGATAGGTCAACTTTGAACAGACTTAATTTGGGAGTAGTAAGTAAGAGTAAATAAAAATAGAATGTATTTTTTTTTTTTCCTTTCGAGGAGAACTGTGTTTCATTTTCCTAGGTTGCCCACAGAACATGTGACAGACCCCCTAGGGACTCAGGTACCTGGAGGAGCGGCTGACCTCGTGGCCAGCCAGTCTGAGTGGACTGGGACCAGGATGACTTTGGGCAAGCTCAGGGATGTGTGGCATACGTCATTCTGAAATTCCAACACCAACTCAGTGCCGCGGGATTTTGGTCACCGTTGGAATTGTTCAGCAGGGCTGGGGGGCTTCTGAGATCCTTTTTTCTCTGCCTTCAAATAGGGAAAAGGATTATTTGCTGGGCAGTTAATTCGTAGTTACACCAAACACCAGAAATGATCAGCTCAAATCCATACAGGGGCCCTCAGGTATTGTCAGTGAGTGACGCAGGCTAGGTATGACGTGACGGGGACTTGAGGGGACAATGTAGAACCAGAAAGCACTCCTTAGCCTAAAGATGACAGCCAGTCCTCCGTTCCAGCCAGTAGAGCCCATAGTGGTGGACTCACCAGATGTCTTTTTTTCCCCAAAAGAAGCCAGGAGTCCTGGTTTTTTGTTTTTTTCTTTATTTTTTTCTGTCTATTTGTTTGTTTTTTAAATGAAACGTACTTACATAAAAACTTGGACAACTAATATTCCTAAAGTTGAAAAATATAGGTGAGGGCTGCATTTGGCCTACAAGGCATGTTTGTGATTTCAGTTTTCACAGATTGAAGAAAGGAGGATCTAGGTGGTTTGGGGTAGCCCCTTCTCTTTCTCCAGGGGAGGTGTTTATAACTTGGTAGTTACTGTTTTGTGGCTTCAAACACCATTGTGAAGAAGGCACTTACTCTGAAAATGAGAGCAACTTGTCACATTTACCTCTTTTTCTTTTTTCTTTTTTTTTCTTTTTAGTGACATAAATCCTTTGTCAAGGCTGACTTAAGGGAGTAGAGTTCCAGAAAAGTTTATAGGACAGAGTCGCCCTTAGCTTTCCTTTCTGGCTGACTTTTAACCCATTCTCAAAGTAATTACTTCTCTCCTCCTCCCCTGCCTCTGGCCTCAGCCTTTGGAATGTGGTTATTCTTTAAAGTTCATTCCGAGTTAGGACTTTATTCACATTTCCTTTCCCAGAGCTACTAAGCATCAGCAGAAGGCATTGTTTGTACCACAGTCAAACAGATAAATCATCACTTAATGTGTGCTTTTGAGTAACTACTGGTTTAGCAATGATCAGATAAGAAAAGACCTTGAATAAGTCAGTGATACTGTCATATGATTATTTTAATTTTGTTTCTTTTGGGCTGCCTGTTACCTTTTCTCCTGGCATCTGACTTTCTTGGGTGGAGAGTGGAATGATGGAAAGCTGTTTGTTTTGGGGGCAGAGAGGTGTGGTGTTGAGTAGAGAAATCACAGTGTGTCCTCAGCTGCCATGGGTGTCCTTTCAAATAGGTGAAGTTCAGTGTAAGACCTGCCATTAATTCTTGGCCCCTGGCAAGAGTGGTACAGGGTTGCCTCTTTGTTCCAGGGGGTGTATGGGGCCGGGGGAGAAAGGGCAGCCATTAGTTGATGACATTTATGACCGATTTATAAAACACAAATGAAATAATTGCTTACAAAATCACGACAAGCCTTCACTTGTTTTTCGCAAACTTGTTCTCAACACATTGTGAAACTTTACAAACACATCTGAGAGCAGAAAGCAGACAGCAAACCATCTGAAGAGAGGAAGCCAGAGTGCCCAGCTTGGGGAACAACTGTGGGATGAAAAGATTCTCCAAGTTAGGTTTCCTGTTCTCTTCCCAAAACCTCCTTGTTACCAGATCCGGGCAGGGAGTCACCACAGTTTTGGTGTAGGACGCCTAGATACAAAAAAGGAAGTTTTTCCCACTCATGTGTGGGAGCCCTTTTTGGTCTTTGTTGAGATTCAAGTATAGGCTGTTTGTAGGGTAGTAAGTGAGAGGCAGTGCGTGCCCATTAAAATACTATTAAAATACCATGTTGAGACAGCATTGAGGAGGAAGTGCCAGCTTTGACACCATGTGCTGGCCCCTGGGTGATTTTTCTGTTTTCACATCTTTTAGTGCTTCACCTCCAATCCTTTGTCTTTCCATTCTTTCGTACCTCTAGAGAGAGGACATTTGCTCAATTGAATGAAAAGGGGAGCCCAAAGCTAACTCTTAGGGTAGGTGTGTTGGGGTATCATTTAAAGCTCATTTTTCGAGTTTGTCCATGTCTCTGATAAGGATGTTCTTGGCTTGAAACCCTTAGTTTTAGGAGAGATGTTCCATTTCATTTTGTTGTTGTTTAATTCCTCTGAAACATTTCAGACCTGTGATCAAACAGGACTGGCTGGATCCAAGTTTTTATTCTTTATTTTTTTGAAGAATTAACATTTTTTTAAAGTTTATTTGACAGAGAGAGAGACCACAAGTAAGTGGAGAGGTAGGGAGAGGGAAAAGCAGGCTCCCCACTTAACAGAGAGCCCAATGCGGGGCTCGATCCCAGGACACTGAGATCATGACCTGATCCGAAGGCAGAGGCTCAACCCACTGAGCAACCCAGGCACCCTGGATCCAAGTCTTTTATTTTTCTGCATTCCTTTGCAAAATGCAGAAAAGCTGGCCAGTCTAGTTTAGAGAAGAAAGCGAATGGGAGAGGATTTTTAGCAGGCATTCCAAGGCTAGATCCTTTGCTTTTAGTGATGCACTGTTCTAATTTTGAAATAATTTTACACCGCTCGAATGCTCTGAACGTATAGTTTGCTTCTCAGCCTACTCGAGATAACAGCCACTGTCACTTACCACCTGGCATGGTGTTGCCTCTCCTCCTTTGTGAAGACCAACCAGTGTTCCCTTCTGCAAAGCTCCACATCATCCCAGATGCTCTGGATCCTTCCAACGAGCCTTCTCGTGGCAGGAAGGGGCCGGTCACGAGTATGCCATGACTGACGTGTGATGTTGTCTTCTGCGACAATTCCAAAAAGGGTGCTCTGATCTCAGGGTTGGGAGCTGATTCCTGATTTCAGCCGAGACAGGTCTGCTTAAAACTGTAATCAAGCTGATTGTATTGCCCCAGAATTCTCATTTCCAATTTAGAGTTTTGCTATATAATCTCTAGTAGAGTGTGTCTAATCTTCACGAAACCCAAAGTCTTTATGTAAACGCTATGGATTTCCTTCCATGTGTCTAGACTGAGCCGAGCCGCATCTTTAGGCCGCGTGGGAGAGACTTCTGAATGACTGGGGCATGGCCGGGGGGGGGGGGGGGGGGGCGAGCAGCGTTGTGACGTCGCTCTCTTTTCGAAAGACCAACTCAAATTCTATATGCTGTAGCTTTGATCCTTTTCATTCAATTCTAAGTACACTTGTTATTACAGTAACTGTTGTTTGTATGTTATTTTAGCTTTTTACTTAGGTAGCTATTTAGCAATTTAAATGAAAATGTAATTAGGTTACATCTGTTTTACATGCATGTAATGCCACGCAGATGTAAACTTCTATTAAAGCCATATTTTCTTTTTGGCAAGAAAAGGCAAAAACAAGATTGTACCAATCACTGGAGGACGTCCTACTCTTTAAAAAAAAAAAAAAAAAAACTATATATACAAAGCGCTGTGCTATTATTTTTGCGGTGGTGAAAGTATATCACTTCTGTTTTTCGAAAAGCAGAACAACAAGATAGTGCCTTATCATGTGTCTGGATACAGAGTTTAACAGGACAGTACTCTGTGGGTGTGCGCAGACATGCGTATCCATCTCTACGCCACGCACACCGGCTCTTACAACACCACGTGCTGTGGAAGGGGCCACGGAGCCACCAGGAGCCTTAGCCCCGCTTTAAACTGACTCCGATGAAACCAATTTACATTTCTTGGTTACTATTAAAAACCCCCGGGAGTGTTCATATTTGCCCAGCCTGCCTCTCGGGCTTGTCGCGAGGAGCAGAGAAGATAATGAGTGTGCAGGTATTTTGAAAAGTATAAAACGGAATTGTTAGAGACTCTTAGTAGTCCGTGGGTCTAAAAACAGCTCCTCCCCTCCATTCCCCCTACATTTTTGTGTGTGCAATGGGGATTGAACTCAAAAATGAGTTCTCCTGTTTTGGGAACCACTGCCTCCCTTACAGCCCATTAATAGGATTTATAAAACATCATTTCAGACAAAGTCACTTATCTTATTTGCTAACGAGACACAAAATTTGGACTGTCTGGAACCAGGTAGTATTTTAAGAGTTGGCCATTTGTTCCATACACGTTCACCGTTTCAGTGCAGTCATTTTTAATGGTGGTTTTTATGGTATCAATAAAAATATTTTCATATAATTCTTCCTTGTAAATACGGTTCAACTTTTAGGTTTCTGCTACTTGGTGACCTGTTAAATAACTTAATGTACTTTCAAATTGATCGTTCAGTGCCAAGACAATAAGAAGCCAGGAGGAGCCAGGTTCATGGTGTCTGTCGCTCTTTTATGTTATAAGGGGCCTTAAGCTGAGTTATAGGGAAAGGAAAAAAAAAAAGTCTAACAGAGTTTGCAATATCCAGCTTCTTAGAGTTTTTTCATTTCTGATTCTGAAAGAGAAAGCGCAGACTGTAATGCTTACTTCCCTTTTGTACCTGTTTTAAGAGGTTAGTGTTTTAGATGGCAAGGAGAGGAAATACTGTCTCCCATGTCCTGTCCTATCTACCATTTACTGACCACTTACTATGTGCCTAGTGCTAGTCTAAAGGCTCCGTGCATTCTTTAGTCCTTTACAGCAAACTCATGTTGTTATCCCTCATTTTTGAGGGAAAGGAATTGGAGCCTGAGAAGTTAAGGATCTTTCCCAAGATTATATAGGTAACATGCGGTAGAAGGAGGGTTTTAACCTTGGCAGTCTGGAACACATGACTAGATTTTTTTTTTTTTTTTTTTTTTATCCACGATGCTTCCTTATGCCTCATGTAATACTAGGGTTTTTCTCCTTGCTGTTGTTATATCTTTGTTTTTATTGCTCGTATCATCTGAATCAAGCATCTGTGACCTGCAGTGAATCTTCAGATAGTCTTCTCCCCGCCCTCTGTTTTCCCCAGTTCGGAAAAACCTATCTGGAAGACCTAGATGCCACAAAAACAAACAAATACGACATAGTACACGCGGTACTTACGTAGTATAGTTCTTATAGAGGGATGTGGGTCAGGGAGTCCGGCTAAAGGAAATGCCGAGGAGGATAAAGTGCATACAGAGGACTCAGCCCATGTGGTCTGGGAGCACCGGCGAGAGAGTAACCAAGGTCGACGGAAGCTTCTTGTGGCCTGGGCATGGAAGAATGTGTAGGATTGTGCTAAGCAAAGGAGGCAGGCAGTATTTCAAGCTTCAGGAAGAGAGTGAGCAAAGACTTGAAGAAAAGAAAAGGCAGGCTGGTCTGTGCAAGTGTTTAAGCCCAAAGGTGGCAGGACCTCACCTGGGCCCTGGCAGAAAGAGCACTACGCAGGAGGGAGAATGATATTGCGGAGATAGGGCGATGGGATTTGGCAATTGATTAGCAGTAGGGAGGGAGAGGGAGGATTTGAGGAGGGTCCCAGGCGCCCCAGCCTAGTAGGCTGGTAATAATGTTAATTATAGAAGGCAGCTCAAATGCAGGAGACTTGTGTATAGGGAGGCAGATTCGGGTCGAAGGTAAAGAACATGGACCCTATGTTCCAAGTCCTGGGTCTGAATCTGTGCTCTGCCACTTACTGGTACGGTGACTTTGAGCAAGGTGCTGAGTTAATTCTGTTTCTTTATCTCTAAGGTGGAAACTGTTAATATTTATTCCATAATGCAATTGGAGGAAAGTTAATGTCTGTAGAATGCTTAGCACAGTGCCTCCTGGCGTACAGTGAGTAAAGAGCAGCAGCCTCTTCGGGTGAGTAGGCTTTTATACTCATTTTATAGATGAGGCTACTACCATTTGGGTAGGTCGGCTCCCCTTCTGAAATTCTGTAGCCGGAGATCCCCATGCTCGCCTCTTGGTGCTATGCTCTGTCCTGCAAAGTTCTAGGCCCTTTGCTTCCCTCCCTGCCAGTGAGCCACAGTGAGTCTTGTAGCGGTGTGATGTTGACCTTCCTTCCACAGAGGGTGGACGAAGCCGAAGCAGACACTGTTTCTGCCCCTACCTTTATGGCCACCTGCTGAGTGTGGATTATGTGTCTGGGAGGCTGTAACATGTTTTGCATACATTTCTGATGACCGAATATAGATTTCCGTATTCTCCCTTTACTTTATTTCTATATATTACACATTCATTTTCTCAGAGCTCTTTTGGGCACACCAGCGGGAGTTGTAACCTTCTGTGTACGCCCTGCAGAATTTCCATAGCCATGTAAAGTGTCTGTCTCGATGACCCACTAGTAACAGGAAGGCCTCCTTAAACGCACCCTCGTCTGTAACCCACTTCTCAGTGTGAGTCCTTTTATCCTCCTCCTCAGTGCGCCCAAGTTAAGCTATTAAGTAGGTAATACACCATTAAGCCCAGATCATGGTGTTTTGAGAAAACAGCACCCAAGCCTCGTGAATAACACACTGTTCATTGTGAAGCTGCCAGGTGCCTGACCTCACAACGTTTGTGTTGTGACAGCTCTTTTGCATTGAGGAGGTAAACCAGTATCTGCCGTGATGTTAGGAGTCAGCGATGGGTCCGGGAAGCCTGGACCCCGTATCAGATCGTGTTTCACCGAGAGAACAAGATTGATTTATCGTGTTACATGCGGTGAGGTAGACCCGGCATCGCTGTACCACGAGCTTTTTTTATTCCCTTGTCTGCTAAGTATGCAAGTACAAACAGCTTTAACACAATTTTTTACCTAGAAAGGAGCCTGGGGCTGCGTCCAAGTACATTTAACATATGAAAATTGAGCTGCTTTGAACTTGTATGTTTTTGATAACTGCTTGGTATGCTTCCTGGAGGATCACCTGTAGGCTTTTCTCTCCAAATCCTAATCCCTTTGATTGAGTGCCAGGACAGATAGCTCTCATTGAATAATTCCAGCCTCATAATTCTTCCTTCATTCAGAGTTGAAAGGGAACAGCTCCAGATTCAATAGGCAAATCCTCAGATTTAGCTAAAGTAATTCAAACACTTTAAAACTGAAATTGTTTTGTTCTAAAATAGGGTTCAGATGGGCTACCGAATGTTTACACAAGCTAGTTGCTGCCACGAACCGCAGGGCGAGGAAGAAAAACACACTTCTCTCTGCCCCTTTCCCCCCAAACCCCCCCCCACACACACACTACCCTGGCCTGGCTCCTCTCCTCTCTGTCTCTGTGACCAAGGAAGACAAGACGTTTGAGGGTTCGAAGTTTCAAAGCGGCGCGGGCGTAAGAACATACTTGACTCTTGTTTTCTCTCCTCCATGAAGGCCTGGCTGAACATTCCTGCTCTCCCTCCCCAGCCCCCTCTCGGAGGAAGGAAAACAACCATGTTCTTTTTATCTTTACAAATGTGCCTGGTGGGGGCTAATCTAAACCAGTTCAAGATGCCTTTATTTAAAACTGTTGAGAGGAAAGGAAGGTGCCGCCGAATTAGAAATGAAGTGGCTTCTGGGGCCCTTTGCCATCCTGCTCCTGCCTGGTACCCTGCCCCCTTTCTGGCACCAACGGGATCTCTGCTGAGGTCTCTATTTTCGAGTCCTTTCAGAGATCGTGTTTACTAAAAGATTGTTCCTTTCGGTTGGACATCCTGTGTCTGTCCTATTTGGCCAGAGAGTTCTTCTGCTGGGAAAAGCCATCCTCTTTCTCTCCACGCCTCGTGCCCTATTTCAGAAGGAAGCCTGAAAAGCCATTTCCATGTTCCGCGTGTGGCCGGGCCCTGTGTGGCTCATCGGAGTGGACGTCCCCTCCTGGGTCAACGATCCTTGCCCCCTTCTGGGTCACCAGAAGAAGGGAAGGACTGTAACCATTATCAGAATATTGCGGATCTCTGATTGAGTGCCCCAGTCAGGTTGGATTCGAGGCAAGGCTGGGAGATCGATTTTCTTCTGGCCAGGTTCCCACGTAATGAAACGGGGGCTACTCCCTAATCATTGATACCGAACCTTGGTAAAGAAGCTGGTGTATCAGTAAAACGAGAGATGGCTACGTGGTTCTGAAAAGCTTCCAAGACTGGAAGGGATGACACCACGCGATGCAACAGTGATGCAGGCAGATCTCATCTGAACACCTTACAGCTGCGAGTTCTCCCCAGCTGTGTCCTAGGACTTGACCCTCCTTGCCTTGCGAATTTTGACCTCCCAATGGCACGAGTTTGTTAACAGTCTTCTTCATTAGATCCTCCCCGTTTCTCCTTTTCTGTGTCTCTCCTTGGAAGGTTTTTACAGCATCGTAACAACTTATAATTTTAAAACGCCTCTAGTAATGCTTAAAAACAGCTCTTGATTTTAATGAGTCCTGCTTAACCATAGAAGGTTTGTATCTGCATTACGGCCGATCCTTACAACAATACTTTGGAATGAAAGTAGAAAGTTTATGACACATTTTATTATATTCCTAAATGCGAAAGAGGATTCTAATTTAAAAATAAGTGGCTATACTTTTTAATTCTTATTTAGCCCGTGTAGCTGTTTTAATATCCCTTTTATGGTTGACTGGTCAATGTTTTAAAACAAGTTCTTCAGGGGCTCCATGCCCATTAGTCCCCGGCAATAAAATCTGAACTTTACTAAAATAAAACATGATGCCACAGAGCAATTAAGAGGAGAACTTTCAGAGATGACTGTGAATATGAAATACGGTGATTTATTTTATTAATGGATTTGGGGAAAACCAGCCCACCTCTTTTAAGCTCAACTATGTGTATTTGGGGGTTTTTATATTTTTAATTTATTTCTTTGTTTCTCTCAGGGCGGTAGGGGGCTCCATAGTGGGCTCTTAAGGTGCACCAGTCCTCCTCCTGGAGTCTGCTATTTCTGAATATGATCCTTTATTTTCTCATTTTATATGGAAAGGGGGGTGATGTCACTTCGGAAAGCATTTTTCCCCGAAGTGGTTTTGGGAACCAGAACCTGGTGATGTGTTATTTAAAAGCGATAATGTAGTAAAGCTACACTTTGTACTTGAAATAATTGTAGGATTTATGGGATGTATCCCTAACCTGTTCGGTTTTATGGAAGGACAAAACACAGGTATTCATTTCATGGGAGCCCCTGAAAAACTTAGAAGCGCACTTGACAGCTCTTTCTCAAACATTATAACCACTTCTTTGTTTATTAAACAGAGTCGGGAGTGCTCTAGGACTCCTACAATTTAGGAGTTATTTAATTTGCAAATGGGATTGGCCTCCCTAACCTTTGAAGGAATGAGTTATTTTTAATGTTTTGAAACTTTCATTGACTCTCCACTGCCGACTCAAGGATAAGGTACAGGTTTGTAAAATGCCTTACTTGCCTCTTGGCCTCCTCTCTGGGACGCTGCCCCCGCCCCCAACCCCTTTCCCTCAATGGCAGGTCTGCTCCAGAGCGTTCACCATATCCCCAATTTTCCATCAACTGTACTTTTTTTTCTTTTCTTCCCCCTCGCCACGGACTCCTTCTTTGCCTCGTCCTACTGGCCGTCTTCCTTTGCCTCCCATGCAAATGTTTCCTCCCTCGAGAGGGCTTTGGGCGTCAGTGGCCAGGTCTTCCCCGTCCTCCTCTGCAAGATGGGCAGAACGCAGCCCCCGTGGCTGTCTGCAGAAGCCCCGTTCGCATCCCTCCCCCCACACTGACCTCCTCTCTGGTCTGTGGCACTGTCTACAGATCTTAATTATGGCCCTTGTCATGTTCAGCTTAGCTCTTCGAGTAAATGTTTGTCTTGTTCACCAGACAGTGAGCCTCTTGAGGGCAGAGGTTGTCTTGACTATCTCTGTGACCCAAAACTGCCCCAGGGCAGATGCAGAGGAACTGTCGGGTGAATGCCTGAACACATGTTTTCCTGCCTTAAGAAATGTCACGAGATGCCTAACTTAAGAATTTGGATGAATGGAAGCCTCTCTTCTGTTTTAAACGTCATTAGTCAGCTCACATGATACAACAAGGACACCACCCATTAGAGCGAATGAACACCGCACGCAGAGGTCACGGGGAGCTGGCCGCTGGCCTGTGGCTGGTGACGGAGAAGTGGCAGCCTCGAAATGCAAAGCTTCTGGTTGCACAGCCCGGTACCCTGACAACCGTACTGGGGTTACTGTGGCAGGCACACTGTGTCACTCACCTGGCAGCCCGTCCCTCCGCTGTCCCCTGCCTATTGAAATAGGTACTTCCCCACTAAGAGAAGCCTAGTTTTGTTCAGCTGGTGGATAGAGGCCCCTTGATCTCAGGGAGGTTGGCCCCTCTGCCAACCTGGCTTCACCTGACTGGTAAATCCCAGTTAGGTGAAGCCAGTCATGGTGCTTCTGTTCCTTTGGACCAGATGCTCAACTTTCCCCGCCTGCCCAGCAAGCTGGGGGGCCACATGGCACAAGTTCTGACCTGGGAGCTACGTGAGAAAAGTGGGCCAAGGGCTCTGAAGAGAGGTTTTCTTCCTGGTAAAAAGACAGAGCCTCATGCAAGTTTCTGGCCTCGGCACACAGTGGGCAGACAGGATTCCGGAGCTGTGGCAGCCAGCCTGCAACCACGAGGTGACACGTTGGAAGACAGAGAAACTAATACACTGACGCTCATAGAACAAATGGAAGGAAAGCTTGGATCCACGATGACTGACCTCAAAGCCTTTCACCTCCAGACTTCTTAGATAAGTATCCTGATGGCTTAAGCTTTTGAGAGTTAGTGTCCTGCTACTCGAAGCAGAGGACATTCTAGCTGATTCACTTGCTTTGAGATGGAAAAATGAAAGCGGAGACAATATCCTAAGAGGAAGATAGTGACCGGGTCAAATGTACAGAAGTCAGGACAACACAGCAGTCAAGAAATCTGGTGGCTGACTTGTACACTGATGTCCCTGGAGAGGAAGACTGCTCTGCCCCACCCGCCTCCACCCCGGAGAAACCCTGCAGTGTTCATCAGTCACGAAACATTGAACTAGTATCTTTCTGATAGTCTCTGCACTGCCCAGGATATTGAGGACACAGAAAGAAAAGACCGTTTCTTGTCCTTAAGGAACTTTTCATCTACTAAAGGAGACCACCGAATAAGCAATTAGCTAAGATTGTGATAATTGCTATCTTTGGATAGGGGTACATTCAGGGAACTCTGGGAATTCAGAGGAGGACCACAGAAGCCTAATGGGCTGGGGAACAGGAGGGAACGGGAAAGGTTTTATTGAGGAGGTAATGGCTGAGCTGAGTCTTGAATAGGAGGAGGATGTAGCCAGGCAAAGAACGGTGCAGAAAGGGGGGATGGGATATTCAAGACAAAGGCAATGTGTGTTAAGATAAAGAGGCACGAGAGAAATAGAACATTTGGAAATCAAATCTTTCGGCAGATTCAATTTAGATGTTTTTCTTTTTCATGAAGATTTGGCAGAGCTGGTACTAGCTACAAGTGTGTTATGTTATGCTGTATACTTTTGGTATTTAAAAAGTTTTATAATTCTCTGTAGTGAATAAATGAGACGTGAGAGATGGAGACATTGCATAGAACTATCATTTCCCAACGTATGTTCTCCAAAAGTCTAGATCCTTGAGATGTTAAGTGACTTTTTTTTTTTAAGATTTTATTTATTTATTTGTCAGAGAGAGAGAGAGAGAGAGAGAGTGAGCACAGGCAGATAGAGTGGCAGGCAGAGGGAGAAGCAGGCTCCTTGCTGAGCAAGGAGCCCGATGTGGGACTCGATCCCAGGACTCTGGGATCATGACCTGAGCCGAAGGCAGCCACTTAACCAACTGAGCCACCCAGGCATCCCGAGATGTTAAGTGACTTTAAGCAGAATTAAAGAGGGGGTGCTTTCCATGGTCAGGTAAATTTGGAAACACCAGGTTAAATAAAATTGAATAGTTTTCGTCTCTGTAAGAACTCCCAGAGCCTTTAACACTCTCACATTAATTGTTGCTGTCCAAAAGGAGGCCACTGCCTAGAGCATTTCCCAAAATATCCTTGATGGTATACTCTTTTTTATATATAACCTTCTGCAGAACTGAGGCTTTGGGGAGGGTTGGCAGCTTTACCCTCTTCTGGATTCAGGACGGTTGCAGGTCCAGACCTCATAGCTACCGTCACATCATGAATCGCGTCAAAGAAGAAATACTTCTCTTTCTCAGAAGCCCCAGATTCTTACCATGCCTTCTTAGTCTGAAAGAATTATGTGTCCATTCCCAAAGCAAGCCCCATAACCATAGGGAGATAAGGCATATTCTGATTATCTGAAATCGGTCAGTCCCCAAGCATCCTCACCCGCCACCCCTGCCCCCACCTCCAAGCGGTGGAATTTCCCAAAGGAAAACCAAGAGTTCTGTATCTCAAGAATGAAATGTGTTAAGAAGGTAACGTCTTCCCACCTCCAAAAAAGGAAACTCCCAACACAGGGCCCTTAGGTTTTACGCAAGACGATTTCAAAATTCTGAATGTTAGAATGTTTAGGGTCCCAGATCCGACAGCATGAATTAGATCCCCCCATTTGGAACAGCCCAGTAAATGAAGGGTGCTGACAGCCAGCCGTCACGGGGAATGCTGATGCTCACTGAAGAAGTCCTGCCATAAATCGTCTTCAGAAATAAACAAGAAGCAGTTTCTGAGAACTCAGCTTTCACCGAAGACCAGAACCTGCCAGCCATAGGCAGAAGTCATTAGCAGGATTTATATGTGCCTGTATCCAGCACTGAGTCAAAGGGAGATCGGCAGAGGGGATTTCTCTCTTCCGGAAACCCAGCAGAGGAACGAGGAAGACTTTCTGGGTAAAGTTTCAGAGACCCTAATGCATAAATCCCCTTAGCAAACACTGGGATTTGGGCTTGTAACTCATCCCTCTCAGCCTAGGTCCTGTGGAGGCAAGCTGCCACAGGGCCAACACACCCGAAGCCAGCAAGAAAGGGGGAGAATCTATGGTGGAATTATAGAAACTGCTTAAAATGGTAGCACGTTCACCATGTGGCTCATTTTTGCTGTGAGGATCCTCAGACCCCATGCAAGCAGCCAGTTGCTGGCTGGTCGGTCGGTATTGTCCCCTCTCTCTCTGATTTACAGCTGCACTGACCTTCATCTTCCCTTTCATGTAGACTAGGCCAAAAATGGATTCTCCCAAACTCTGTTACGAGATAGGATGGGACTCTCTGGATCCTCTCCCGTCTGCTTCACAGACAGTATCATTAACTCGCTAAGTTTCTGCCTCAGTGGGAAATTTAAAAAACAACACACATTCCCCCCCCCCATCTGTATTGACGCATTTTCTTCCTGTAAGTACCTCCAGCTTTGAGTAACGCAGCCAGAGTCTGTATCCAGACCGTGCGCCTCGATCTTTCTGTACCTGTTTGTTGCAGTAGGTACGGAGCCAGAGCAAATGGTGAGCCCCAGAGGAAAAGATCGAGAACACAGCCTGCCGAGTAAGAGGACAGGAGTGATCCTGTGTGGTGATAATAAGTGCTGGCCTCTATTAGTGTTTTGGCCGTGGATTTGGTGACCATTCAACAGCCTCCATGGCCGGCTCTCCGCATGCTTATTCTTTTCTTCCCCCTGTCTGGTTGCAAACTTATTTTGACTGAGGATTTACTTGTCACCTCGTGTTGACATTTCAAGTTATTGCATTAAGAAAAACACAGGAGAAAGCAAACAAGCAAGTATATTCCAACAGGTCACCGGGCAGAGGAGTCCTACTCAGATTTCAAAGAAAAGGAGGAGGGTTGGGGTAGAGAATGGAGAACAGATATATTTATAAGGGGGAGGAAATCCTCCTAGCTTTTTGGGCCCAAGTCAGATCTTGATCTGTGGGTATTATTCTCAGCTACTGGTGATTCCCAGGACTGCTAAGGGGGATTCTGGTCCAACGGTAGTTGCTGTGTAATTCTATGGAATCATGCTAACGTTCTGATTTCTCTGATTATAAGTGACTACAACAACAAAGAGAATAACTCTGCTTTAACAACTCTTTCCACAGTGTCTCCAGGGGACAAGTTTGCTTTGGTCTACAAACTCCCCAAAGGCAAGCTGAGACTATGTAAATTACAAAAAAAAAAAACAAAAAAAAACCAAACCAAAAAAAACCCAGAGCCAGTAACAACCAGCTCTGTGGTTTTATTTGATTTTCCAAAACACATGTCCGTCAGCATGTTGTAGACAACACAATATGATTAAAGCCCAGCAATAATCACCCCTATATTGCATTTTAATTGGTGTAATGTGTGATGAATAGTGAGGTTGGAACCACTAGGTATTACTTTTACCTTTGAACTATTTCTTTGATTCATCAGAATTTGTAAAATAGAGGTCAGGCAGTCTGCACCCCGGGGCCCAGGCCCTGCCACTTCGCAGTCTTGTGACCTTGGATAAGTCACGGAGTAGCTTTGGAGCTGAAACGAGGGGTGTGGGCTAGATAAGACCTACATAGCCTTCCACTTTTAGGGTTGGCCCCTCACGGCAAGGTGTTTTCTAGTCTATGGAATTTCATTACTGAAACCTGTGATCTCACAGCCCTTTGGCAACTGAGTCTCTGCCTTTATGATCTATGACAAAGATGACTTTTGTCTGAACTTTGGATTTCTGAAACTGATTTCAGTGAATTGCATCATACATATCTTTAACTAGCTTATGTTTAATGACAGAGAAATAGCAACCCAATGTAGATAGTTCTCTCTGTGCGCTTCCATTCCTTGAGTATTTGCCCTGGAGTAAATGTGAGACAGAGGCAGGAATCCATGCCCACTGCTCCAAGGGTGAATTCCTTCCTCTTCTGAGTATGAGTCTATACCTCGAAGGTATGGTGTTTTGTGGTTTTGTTCTTTGTTTTCACCAAATGGCCCCTAAACAGAAGGCAATTATGTGCCCCTAACTGATCATTTGGTGCTTCACTTCACAAGTATTTCTGTCCCAGTGGTGGAGGAAAACCTAGCTTGTTGGGCTTACTGAAAAGTCTATTGAACTACAAGGGGCAGGTAAATATTTGTGTTCAACTCAAGGGATTTTTTTGAATGTAATTTTTGACTCTTTATAGTTTTTGCTTACTCTGATGACTTCAGGATTTTCTCCCCTTGCTCCCCAAGCATAAGCCAGGACTCAGGTAGGCAGTCCATTGGATCTCCTGCTCGTTCTCTGCTTCTGCTGGGCCTGTGCAATGATGAGGGTGAGTTTGGAGAGCATGTCAATCCACCTTGGGTGCTTTCTGGCTTTTAAGACCACTGCTCGACTTGCCCAGGACTCAGTCCTTCCCAGCACCCCTGGGAACTAGCCTTTCACTGTATGATCACGGGGCTGTGCTCTCAAGAAGCATGGAAGCCACCAGCTCACGCTCAGCATTCCAACCCCAGGAGGCTTTGGCCTCAGAAAGGGCTTCCTTTGGGCCACGTGATTGGTAACATTGTGTTCCAAACACTTCCGGGGGGGGGGGGACAACAAATAAATTTCTACTTGAATGCTTGCCTTTTGCCACCTACAAACAAACAAGTGGGATAAAACTAGAAGGTACTGACAGGAGTGCAGTAGTCCCTTCATCTGGTTATGAAGCTAGATGCATTTTGAACAAATTCTAAGCAAATGTCTACGTTCCACTTTTAGCCTCTCCATCCTTATTTTCCAGTTGGTGGCGGTTTCATGGAAGGAGATCTCTGCCCTTCCTGCATATCACATTACCCTATAGAATTCCAGAAGCACTTCAGATCTTCAAAACTCTTAATAAGTGGTGACTTTTACAATTGTTTTTAAAAGCAGCGATCCTTAAATGTTTTTTGGATCTTTTAAAAACATATCTGTCAGAAAGACAAATATACCAAGTGCTGCTGTTGATAGGGAAAAATTAGAGCCTTCATACATTGTTGGCAGGGATAGAAAATGCTGTAGGCTCTTTGGAAAACAGTCTAGAAGGTTAAACATAGGATTACTCCATGATTCAGCAGTGCCACTCCTAGTTCTCCGGGAGAAGTGAGAGCATGTATCTGTGTAGCACTGACACACAGACGTTCACAGCAGCATTATTCCTAAAAGCTGAAAATGGAGCCAACCCAGATGTCCATCAAGTTGAATGAACGATCAAAATGTGGTATATCTATACAATAGAATATAATTGGGCAATTAAAAAAACCGAGGTATTGATATGTGCTACAGTATGAGTGAATTTTGAGAACATGGTAAGTAAAGAAGCCAGTCGCGAAGCACCACATATTACAATTCCCTTTATGTAGAATGTTCCAAACAAGCAGATCAATCAAGACGGAAAGTGCCTTCACAGTCATCAGGCCAGAGTGGGCGGAAAGGAACATAGTAGAAATCATGCCAGTGTACTCTTTACATGGGTAAATCCTACGGCATTCAGATTATATTTCAATAAAGCTGTTGCCAAAAGTTTTTTAAATTAAAAAACAATACCTTACGGGAGCTCATGTCATTTCCTTGCTTCTCCGTCACATCTAGAACAAACTCAGTCTCCTTACCAGCACCTGGTTCCTGCCTGCCCCTCTGTGCATTGCCCCCCTCCACGCCCCCACCGAGTCTTACCACAGTGGCCTCTGTACTGTTCTGCTCTGTTCTGTTCCCACTCATAAACCGTATTTTTGTCTCCAGGCCTTTGCATTTGCTCCTCCCTTGGCCTGATGTGCTCTGCCCTCTGATCTCCGAATTTTTGTCATTCAGATGTCACCTTGGAGAGGCCCCCCTGACCCTTCCTGCGGTACAATTACCTCTCCATCCCCCGCACAGGCGGTTGCATCATCCTGTCCTGTTCTTTTCAAAACACCCAACTGTATCTGAGAAATTATGATTTGTCTGATGATTTAGCCGGTGTATCTCACACTAAATGAAACCCTCTCTCCTGAGAGCAGGGACAGATAGATCTCCAGGGCCTAGCTCAGTGCCTGACATATGTGCACTCAATGAATATGTGAGGGATGAATGAATGAACCTTAGAGCGCGCCCTGCTGTCAGCTGAGAGTGGATAGCCCCCTTTAGTTACCGTGGCCCCCTTGCAGTATGAATTGATCAAAGCTGGTTACCTGGGCACCTTTACTGCCTTTCTCTGTTATATCCTGATAGAGGGAAGGCTAAAATGCCAGAGAGGACCCAGAGGCATGGGAAAAAAACTAATGGACCTTGAAATTGTGATCTAATTGAGGGTTTGCACAATAACTGTTCATAATTCAATCTACTCACTTCCATCCATTCAGTCTCCAAAATTCTCTTCCTCTTCTTAACACTTCTGTAATTTTACATTGTATTTATGTCGACTTAATTTTTTTTCTTTTTTGGTCTATAACATCATATCGGAAGCTCTTCGAAGACAGGAAATGTGATTATTCCTTACTCCGTGTTCTCAATACACATACGTCATGTGTCTCTTAGGCACACAGTGTATCTTGACTGTCATTTGTAAACTCAGATAACTCCAACATCAGGATGTCAGATTAGATTTTAGAGTTTCATTCTGGGAACTGGACACTTTTTTCCATGCTTATTTTACGTTATAGAGTCATTCAACTTTAAGTTATTCTTTAAGGTGTTCAGAGTGTTTGAAGTTTACCCACTCAGCACCTGGTTTGCTGGCAGAGTAAAGAAACACAGGCTTGGGTTGACTTTCCAGGGGAAGCAGGTGGGCTCACTTTGGTGCGCTCTCCCTTGGGTGGCTCTCAATGTGGCAAGCCAGCTGTCCTGCCATTTACACGCAGCCTGGTGCTGGGTCCTGGGGGAAACAAGAAATACTATGGTATATATTGGCTCAGGCTTTCCAGTGGCAACCCCTTACGGAATGCTAGGAAGAACGAAAGAGATAACAGTGCCCTTTCCTGCCTTTTATCAGGTCTGGAGGAAGGCTCTGAGACTGGCTTGGGACTGGCCAACCTGAAGGGTTTCTGGCCAACCACTGATGCCTCCTTCAAGAGTTGTTGGTTGGGGCTCCAAATAGGATCATACGGTCCTAGACATGGATGTGTGGGAAGACGGGGTCTAGCCAACATCTGTTACTGGGCATCAACAAAACTAAGCTAATTCATTGATATCACTTGCCATCTCTTTTCACCCACTTATATTCAATTACCCTTAAGCGTACAGTAGAGAAATGAGCTTTATGTTGATTTTCTTGGTGTTGCATCTCCATGTAACATTTCCTTTCCTGGCCTTACATGTCTGTGCAGAATTCTCTATGGAGTTACTGTCCTGGGAAATAAGATAGAAATAGTTTAAAATTTTAAAAAGAGGTCTCTGCATCTTCTCTCTCTCTCTCTCTACATACACGCATGCACATATACACATCTCCGTCCTGTGTTTGATAGACTTGCTATAAAAAAATTATCTGAAGTCATTTTATATTCTGACATCTCTTTAGTGGGTGCCGTGGTTAATGTTATTACTTCCTAAGAAAGAATATAATTTCTCTGAGAACATTAAGCTATATTACTCTGAAATAGAGAACAGTAGCCTCTGTACTTTAATTCTTGATAGGATAAAATAAGGTCCATCCTACATGACTTACCAACTACCTTCTATTTGCATAACACTTCACGTATTTTTTATTGAAACACAAAACACATTGTACCAAAACTGATGTTACTTCTGATTTCAAAGTTACAGATAATCGTTATCGTGTGGTAACGTTTAGAAATGATAATTGAGCATGGAGCACGGGGTGTGGTGCATAAACAATGAATCTTGGAACATTGAAAAAATAAAATGAGATTTAAAAAATAAAGATGATAGGGGCGCCTGGGTGGCTCAGTGGGTTAAAGCCTCTGCCTTCGGCTCAGGTCAAGATCCCAGGGTCCTGGGATCGAGCCCCACATCGGGCTCTCTGCTCAGTGGGGAGCCTGCTTCCTCCTCTCTCTCTGCCTGCCTCTCTGCCTACTTGTGATCTCTGTCTGTCAAATAAATAAATAAAATCTTAAAAAAAAAAAAAAAAAGAAGTCAAGTCATGTGCCCTGCTTACCTAGCTGGCTCGCATTCATCCACTCATGATTCATGATGCATTTATCAAGCAAGTACTGTCTGTTATTAGGGTCGAAGGTGCAAAGGAGGATCAAACCCAATCCTTACCTTCAGAGAGCTTAAAGGACTGTGTTGGAGCAGAACTTAGTTGTCGTTCCAAAGGCAAAGGAACTCAAATTAGGGAGTTTGCTGGCATCTGCCTTAGGACTGTGGGGCCAAGATAAATGTGACGTATAAAAACAACCATCAGTGTACAAGTGGGAGGAGATAGCCTAGAAAACATTTTCTCAACTATGTCTGTGACTCTTGGGAGCTCCTCGTTCATTATTAAGTTCTTTGATGACACCGACCACTGCATAGGAATCTCTTCCCAGAGCAATTTATAAATATCAAATAATTTTTATGGTGGGTAATTCCAGAAAGGGTTAAAGTTAGCTTCTCTGGGACACATAATGGGAAAGTAGCTGAACGTGATTTCAAAGGGATTTTTTAGGAGAGAATTCCAATTATAGAGAAGTAATTTCCCTTTCTAGCTTACTAAGCTCTATTTCAGACTAATGCAGTTTTCAAGATCCATATCCCTTCTCCCCTTATTTCAACAGATATTTTGAATATGAAAATCTTATGTCAAAACTTAGCTGAAGCCTTCATCAGGCTTTTGAAAGGCTAAGTAAGAATTCTGTTTCTAGGAATAAAAAGATTTGGATCAGAAAGATTCCTTGCTGGCTAGAGTCCCTTTTTGGATGGTAGTTCAAGCAGTCTTTAATCATATTTTTGTTGATTATTTATTAGTTTCCCTGGGAAATCAAAGACTCGGTAACGTAAAAGGTGTTTTCCTTAAGATATTTTATGAATCAGAATCCAGAGTAAAGAAATAATGGAAAATACATCTCCTTTGCTGATATGGACTGATTGGGAATTAAAATACCTTTCTCTAGTCAGTGCCCCACATGGAAATGCTAAGTGCCCTCCCTGGCCCAAATGTACCAACCGCAGTTTCTGCCCAGACAAAACTCTTATGCCGCTAGTAGATAAAGAGAGTACTTTGTCAGGAAATCAAAACTGTGGAGCACTAGAACTAATTTAAGTAAAAGGATAGGCTCTAGGCCAGCTGCTGGGGTAAACCCACATTGAACCAAATGGGAGACGGAAGAAACTTAATATGTGTGCCTTCCAGTCATCAGCCTAGAGTGTGTGGAACACCAGCTTGTGGTGTTTGTCACTGTGAGACGTGTGAAGGCAGACCTCCATTCGCAACAGCATGGGTTTTCAGTTTGCGGCAGCTTTAGTCAATAATGGGTTTGCTCTTGCGGGGGCCAGACTCCGGCTAGTTTCCTGATGGAGGTCAGGGGAGCTTTCCTTGTTCACATCATCCTGATCAGGTGACATCAAAAAGCATTTGAGGAAAAAAAAAATCTGCTAGAGTAAAACACAAAGAAAATAGGATGCCTTTTGCGTTGTTGAGGCCAGTGTCCTTTGGGGGGAGATACACAAGATAAACACACATGACAAATGAGAAAACAGTTGGGAACAACAAACTGTCCAGGAGACAGAAGCAGCAGAGCACTGAGGTGAAGGGCACGACTCTGGAGCCAGCTGGTCCGAGTTCAAAACCCATTCTGCCACTTATTAGGTGTGATTGTGGGACAAGTTATGTAGCCCTTCTGTGCTTGGATCTTCGTCCCTAAAGTGGAGATACAAGAACATCCACCTCACGATCACTCAGATGTCATTTGAGACATATGTAAGATCCGTGACCAAGAGAAGTAGATCACCAGGGCTATGAGAAGGTCACTCCTCTGTGTTTTGAAGCCCGGGGTAGAAATGTCTTCCTTAAGTTGAACCAATACTCGAGTATCTTTGACGCTATAAAAAACTGCCAATTTCTTATCGTTCCGTCTACCAAAGAGGGGCTCAGTAGGACCGCATGGATGGAGAAGGAGATTGTTCTGGTTTTCTGGAGATAGAAGAAAAAAAGAAAGAACACCCAGCTCATAGGAGCTCATAGGATTGTTATGAATTAATGGCTGTAATGTTCAGCATGGTACCTGGCCCGTCGTAGGCGTTACAGAAGTTGGTGATTGTTATTATAGCTTAGAAATCAGAAGCTCAGATGCCTCCAGGGCCCAGGAGCACCAGCCACTGATCACTAGCAGCAGAGACCATTGGTGTGGAGATGTGAGTGGTCAGGACAGTGGCTCTGCTGCTCAGCTGTGGCCACCACTCCGCCCTGGCTGTGGCCTTACGAGAACACTGGTCCATGGCTGCCATGGCTTCTGGTATTTCAGAAAACACTGGAAATCTGTATTTTGCTGAAAATCTCCCAACTGTTAAATCTTGTTGATTTATCTTAAAGCCCTCTACAAGCCAAATAAAACCCTGTTTGCAGGCTGTGGGCCACCAACTCATGACATCTGCAGTCTAAGAATGAAACATGTGAATGTAACTTAAAGAAGAAGCCCCTCTGATGAATTTCTTACCTTACTGTAAGTCAAGAGATTTGTTTTGATTCTGGAAATACTCATGGAGTTCTTACTACATGTCAGACTCTGCGCTGGTGCCGAAAATACAGGAGAGACCAAAACAAGACCGTCCAAGGAACTCACACACTTTATAAGAATTTTGGAGAGAAAGCAACAGCTAGCCCCTAATCGAGATTCCGTGTTGGTTCCCAGATCCTTCCGTTACCTCTGCTAAGTCTAGACCCGATCCAATGAGTGCTTGAAAGCGGATTTAGGTTTTTGAATAATAATAGTGCGATGCAGTTTAACACTAATAAATCTGCCCAACAATATTGCAGAAATACTCTACTGAGGTTCTGTTCCTCTTAGTTTCCTGCTTTTTCTCTGATTAATCATCCTCTTTCATTCACTATCACTTCATTACTTACGGACATGGACTTGGGCTATGATATTTTTCCATTGTCACACCTTTTTTCTCATTTTGTCTTTGAGAGTGTGAACTTCCTTCACACTTCCAAGGGCATTCAATGGCACATGAATCCTCTGAGCTAATTCAGTGTCATTTGGGAAATAGGGAATATTATACATCCCCTCCCTTTCATGGAGATTCGCAAAGCCCATTAGCAAAGCCCATTAAAGGCTCCGAGGAAAAACGGCCCTTTATAAAGCTACTTGATAAAACTTGTCTGAATAAATGTTTCCCAAATGTATTGGACCAAGGCCTACCATCCCTTCCTTTCCCTCACTTCCTGCACCTTAATATGCCAAGTTACTGATAATTGTTTGGCCCATTCAGGGAAATGCTGGATTGCCAAATTACAGTTCCTATTGAACAATAGTTTCTTTCAATTTCTTCTCTGCCTCAGTATGTATGGGTAAAGATATCTCCAGGAGCTCAGTCTTTACGTTCAAGGAATCTAGCAAATGGATTGCGGCGGTGGCCATCTTGTTGGTGCCTAACAACTGAATGAGAAATCTTCGAGGAAAGAGACTGTTGCTTGTGCTGTCTGTGTGGCCCCAAGCACAGGGTCACTCTGCTGTGGGCGTGGGGCACATGTACATGAACTGACCAGTGACTGCCCGCAGCAAAAATACTCCAGGAGATGTTAATAGTCGATGAATTCAGATAAAGAATAGATGGGTAGTTTCTTCGGTACTATTCCTGTAAGTTCTCTGCTAGTTTAAAATGAGTTCCAAATTTAAAATTCTTTTTCATCTATGAGACTGTATTCCTAAAAGGTGTCAATTATACCTCCCTTTAAAAAAAAAAAAAAGTATCATAAGGCTTGGCAAGCCTGAGAGATAAGAGCAAGAAAAAAAATGGAGGATGCCCATGAGCAGGTCAAGAAAAGGGAATGAAGACGAACAGGTGTGCAGTGGAATCAGCAAGTTTGGGTTATTGCAAAGATCAGTGTCTGATACTGGGGCTAAGACGGTGTCATCCAGGGGCCCTATTCCCAGGCTGCATTCCAGATTGGGTGTGCCCGAGTCTCCCACTGAGTCTTGTGGCCATGGAATTTGCCAGTACTTTTGCCGCCCCCAAGCCCCCGAACTGTTGACTCCTCTATGATCAGCCTCCCCCGCCCCAGCTCCCCCTCTACCCCCCGCCTCCTGTGTGGGTGGCACATCTGGCCTTTCTGCTTCGCATCCAGGTCGGTAATCTCCGCTGCCATCATGTCACTTCCTCCAGGACTCGCCACACCTAGCCACGCTGCTCAGTGCCTCACAGCAAGACTCAACCTGACTCTTCTTTGGAGGAAGAGGAATTAGCTTCAGATTTGAGGGTTCGGCGGTAAAATGACGTTTCCCACACTCACAAACCTGCATACCGAGGAGAAGGCTGCGCTGATTGTAGGCTGCTGGTGCAGGCCCCGAATGAGCAGGGAGCATGGGGCAGATGAACCATCCTTGTAAGCCTCAGGAGCTCTCTTGTGTCTTCTTGGTTGTGGGCAGAGCGCTAATGCTTTGGCTTTAATACAATTCCTTTCCTCCCAGCTCTTGACATTTGTAAATCTTCAGGAAAATGTATGTGGGAAATCAATAGGACATGCTTCAACCCAGTTACAATAGCGAGAGGAAGACCATCCTGGCCTTTAAGATCGCTCCCGTGGACACTAATATTTTTACAACCTGTCTCTGGGCCCCCATGCCCACCTCCTGATTTTTAAGAAGGTGAGCACTGTAGGACAGTGAGAGTCGCAGGCTTTGACATAACTTAACTCCTAGGTGTGTTTGGCATGAAAACAAAGATAACCCTGTTCAGCAGTGAATTTGTGCCTCCGGGGTGAATGGCCAGGTGTTCTTTCAACTGAACTGTGAGACTAATTTCTTCCTGGCCCCTGGAAGCCAGCTGAAGCAGTGGGCCAGCTGGTGTACCTTCAGTCTTGCATACCAACATCTTTCTCTGATTCACAGATTTCCTTTATCCCCAGCACTTCCTCTGGTATGTGCATCCCCGACAGTAAGCGATATCTCTTATTGGATTTGGGCATTTTTCAACCGTGAGTCTTTGGGGTGGGGAGGGGAGTAGAGGAAGGAGGGGGGCTACATTAGAATATTTCCAGAGGGAGCCGTGCTTTAATCTCACCCACTCCGACTCTTGCACATCTGATGGTGTCCACATTCGCAAGGAGATGACGCCGAAGTCAGGGAGGGTGGCCTTAGGAGCAGAACTCGTTTTAATATTTAAGTGGTCTCCCAGAAAATGAAGTCAGTTTACATCCAGTGGTTGAAACGTCCACCATGACTAGAGTATAAAACAACAAGAAGCTACAGAGATTCTTCCCTAGAAGAGAAGTTCCTTTCGGAAACTTTCCGATGACTTTGATTCACAAACCGCAGCCTTTCCGTAGTCATCAATTTCCTTTTCAGTGATCCGAGCTTTGGAGAGGCTCAGAGATTTACCTGGTGAGTCAGAGTAAAACTTAATGCTTGGAAGCGGGAGCCTATACCTGGCAGTCTGCTGGTTCTCAGGATACCAGATCATATCCGTTAATTTATTTGCCCAAATAGCTGTGACATACAAGATTCTCCATGCACTAAAAAGGGTGTTTGAAAGTCACAAGGAAATGGCAGAGGACCTCTGGTGACTTGAACGTGTCCACCTTCAGCAGAGTGTGCCTGTTGGTACTCCTGGGATAATCTGGACCTATCGTACAAGTTTTTTTTTTTTTTTTTTTAAGGGAAATGCATTTCTCTTTGCTCGTGATACATACACATTTCCGTTTTCGGGAGGCTGCAGTGATTGTGTTGAAATGGTGCCTGTCTGTTTTTGAGAGGAAATTGCCAGGAGCCTTCCAAAGCGAGCTGCACCAGGATGCAAACCGTGAACCTCCTTTACTCTGGTGTGTGAGAGAATTCTAGTCGACTGTACCAGGCAGTCTGCGTCGGGGCTCAGCTTTTTTGCAAATGCCCTTCTCAGCCGTTCTCACAAACCTAGCTTGCCTAAAGGCTGTGCATTGAAACATACGTGACTTCTCAGGTACTTTTATTCTCTTTTAAGATTTTATTTATTTGTTTGACAGAGCGAGAGCACAGGCAGGGGGAGCAGCGGACAGAGAAAGAGGGAGAATCAGGCTCCCCGAGAAGCAGGGAGCCCGATGCGGGGCTAAATCCCAGGACCCTGGGATCGTGGCCTGACCTGAAGGCTGATGCTTGACAATGGAGCCACCCAGACCCTTCAGGCACTTTTAAATGTACTGGACACTTCAGTTGCAGATTCCCTTAAACCAAATCTTAGCAGATATTTACATATTATAAAAGCAATTACGTTTCGTGCAAAGTACAGTAGCAGCTTTCACTCCTAAGAACATATGTTGCCTGTACTGTTTACACACAGAGTTGTCTGCTGCAAGAGTTCTTTGCCCTCGGTGACAACTGTCATAGTTGAAGCACCACCTTAAAAAGCCACATAGATGAATTTCCAAAAGGGAAAATTTCCAAAAGGGAAAATGGTTCATAACTCAGAATAATAAAGCTATGCCCATGGCAAAAATGCCAATAGGGAAAGGGATGGGACAGGAGCAGGAAATCTGGACTAGCTTTTTAAAAAAAAAAAAGATTTAAAAATTCTAAGACTTTGGGGAAATTCAGCTTAAAAAATAACGTGAATAACGATTATTAGTATTTGTTGAAGGTTTACCTTCTGCCGAACGCTGTGCCTCATGCCATGTGCCGGTTTTTAAATTTCACCCTCACAACTCTCTATGCTGCAGGTGTTTTATTATCCCTATCTGTTAGACAAGAAAGCTGAGGCTTCCCAAAATGGCTTACAAGGTCATCCGGCCTCCAGCAAGGAGGGGAAACAGAATTCTGACTCACACAGTCAGCCTTTGAGCAGTTGCTCTTGGCCATTTTTCTGTCCTCGTACATCATCTCTTCCTACAGCAGAGGTCACAGACTGAAAGCCATCAGGCCAGATCCTGCCTCAGATAACAGTAGTCACTGCTGAGCCCTTCCTATGTGTCAGAATTATTGTATGCACACTTATTCTGTCATTTCATCCTCAAAACAACTCCATGACGTCGGTGGTGGTTGGCATCCCCATTTTACGGATGAGGAAAACTGACATTCCGATGAAGTCGTGTGTCCCAGAAGGTAGCGGGACTGCCACCCGCCTCCAGGCAGTCTGGTCCCAGAAGCCACTCTCTTAACCATCACGCTAAGAACTGCAGTCATCTGCCAACATTGGAAAACCGAGATATTTCACACTACACACAAACATGTCCGACTTCTCTGGGAAAACCAGACGAGACAGGAGATTGGGTGTACCTTCCACCAGGCAAGAGTCGCTAGGCAGCTGTGGGTGGCGCTCTTGATGTGAGAGTGGTGTCTCCCGCCGCCACCTGTCCCTTTCACTGCTTTACTCCTGGTGACTCACTTGGACTTTGGGGGCCTGTTAGTTTGCATTTGGGGTCTGGGGTCTTCATGGGACTGGAGCTGCCTCCACAGGGGCCTGTCTGTTGAGTGTGTTTCATTGTATATGCTGTTCGGTGCTAATAGCATCCCCCCAGAATAACAATAGACTCTCGCTCTATCCCCTTCCCCCAGAGAAGGGGACTGTGGGGCTCTAGCGTTTGTGCCCAACCACGTGTTGGGGATCCTATGATATTTATACCTTCTCCTCTCTCCACCTGCTTGGTAGCATTCTGGTGATATTTGGTTGGCCATAACCAAGCTGGCATATAGTTTGGTAGACTGTCGTGTGACCCAGGGACCCCCCAGCCTCCATCTGCGTCAGAGCGGAATACGACTCTAACACCCAGAAATGAAGAGAAGGAGCTGGCAGGTGCCTGCGTCCTTCACAAACCAGAGACTTACGTATTGAACGGGGCATTTCTAAGAACTCAGTCTTGATGATTTGTTCCGTGTTGGGCCAAACCAGTGTATTATTGGTAAGATAATGATGGCATTCACCCAAGGGTAATCCTTCCAGGGATTTTGATGATGCAGTAAATCACGAGTGTAAAGCCTGAGTGGTTTATGCCATTAAAACCTCGGGATAGAATTAGACTTGTAATCACCACTTGCCCATGTTTTGTCATTTATGATAATTATAGTAGTAATAATCCGTGTATTGTTGGGAAGTAGCAGTCAGAAGCATCCATCAATTTTTTATCGACACCAAATCAAGTTGATACTTCATCTTTGCTGCAAAAATGTAGATTGCACCAATTAGTCTAAAGAAATTGGGCAGTCATTAGCAATGAAGGAAGCAGTTCATCTATGGAATATTTCTGGTTCCTCTGATGCCAACAATCCCTCTTAATTACGTGGAACATCGTGAGCGTCTTTGGGACTCTTGTCAATAGTGCCATTGTTGGCTTAGATCAGAAGGATCATCCGTGTCCCTGCTTTTATGTAAAAGAATGCACTATTACCTCCCAGCCCCCACCTTGTACCCTTCTGCGCTTCCAGGCGAATTTATTCTGAAGCAGAGCACTCAAATCAGAGCACTTGGCTTCTTTTTTTTTTTTTTTTTTTCTTATTTGGAAATAGGAATTTTCCCCAGTGGGCTGCTTTCAGGGATGGTGTGTTAGCTACCATCCCATACTTGTTAACTATTCTCATTCACCTTACCCAAATCATGGAATAATCATCTGCTTGAAAAGAGAGAAAGAAAGAAAAAAAAGGCGGGGGGAGGAAGGAAGAGAGAGAGAGACAGAGAAAGAGAGACGGAGAAGAAAGAGAGACCAAACTAAAGAAAGAAAGAAAAGAGTCAGAAGTTAAAAGAAAATCCAACTCGTGAAGAAATCCTGGTACTAATGAGTGTTCCACATTTGCCTCAAGTCTTTTCCCCAGGCTATCCCACTCTCCGTCTCTAGACATTTTCAATCGGCATTGCCCATAAATTGTACGAAGCAGCTGAATAATGTAGTGTGGAAATTGCAAATATATATATATTTTTTCGATTTAGGAAGTTTGGAAGAGTAAGACTAGGAAGGAAAGAACTCACCCCTCACCCCCCAACCATGATGCCAATCTCTGTAACTGGTTTTTGGTAGGTTTTATTCCAGACTCTTAAACATACACATATGTTGAGTTTTGTGGTTGTCGTCGTCGTCGTTGTTTTCATGTTATTATTACATGTGATCCTTGAGCAATGCAGGGGTCAGGAGTGCTGATCCTCGGCACAGTCACAAATCCCTGTAGAATGTTGGACTCCCTAAAAAGTTAAAGTAGACTCCCGTTGACTGGAGTCTACCAGTATTACCAATACCATAAACAGTCAATGAACACATATTCTGTATGTTACATTTATTATATACTGTATTCTTACCATAAAGTAAGCTCTAGGAAAAAAAAAAAAAAACCACTAAGAAATCATAAGGAACGGACTTAGAGTACAGTGTTGCATTTACCAAAAAATAAACCACACAGAAGTGGACCTTCACAGTTCAAACCCATGTTGTTCCAGAGTCAGCTTTATAATGGGGCGCCTGGGTGGCTCACTCGGTTTAATGTCTGGATTTGGGCTCAGGTGAGGATCTCAGGGTTGTGGGATCAGACTCTGGGCTGGGCGTGGAACCCGCTTAAGATTCTCTCTCCCTCTGCCCCTCCCCCCAAAGAGTGAACTCTATGGTATTCTTTTTTTTTTTTTTTAACTTGTCAAAATTTTTTCACTTTACCCACAATTTCACTAATCATTTTTCACGTGTGACTAGTACTTCATCAAATATAAGGTATCTGCTTCTCCATGTTTTGGATTATTGCCCTGAGGTAAAAAGTGAAATACTAGATCAAAATTGATTAGTTTCTTTATAACTCTCGATGGAAATTGACATACTGTGCCCCCAAAGAATTAGACCAATTTAAAAAAAACCCCACCAGTAATATATAGATACCAGCTTAATTTTAGTGAATGAGATTTAAATTCAGATGTGTGGGCATGCTTGTATCTGAGCTAAAAATATAAATGGTACCCTTCCATAATTTAGCTAAAAATATGAATCTTACCCTTCCATGGACAAATGGGTATAGTAAAAAATTGTGCTCTGACTCAGACTGGCTTAAACCAGGCAATTATTCTCTCATGTTACAGAAAGGTCAGAAGTAGGACAGCTATAGGTGTGATATGATCATAGGCCCAGTGATGTCACTCAAGACCTGGATTCCTCTCTTTTAAGCTCACCATCATAACCTTTACCCTCATGCTGGCTTCCTTCATGTTTCAAATGGCTGCAGCTGCTCCAGGCATCACATCCAGATGTTGAAACAACAAAGATGGAAAGAGATCAACTCTTCCAGTGCCTCCCTCTCAAGAGTGAGGAAATCCTCCCTAGAAATTCCCCGTTGACCTTCTTTCCAGTCAGTCTCATTGCCCATATCTGGGTCAGATGTGCAGTGCTAGACCAAAACCTTCCAAGGGAAATGGAATCACCATTTTTGGCTTTATTACCGAAGATTTACTCATGAGCTGGCAGTGGCATCTGTTTTCTCTGAGTTGAAGACATGAGTGGTTGTTGGGGAAATAACCTGTACTGTCTACCAAGACACCCTGAGTTTTTTCCTCAGTCTCTGGTTCACTCTTAGAACCATTTAGAATTCTGTAGTAACAGCATATGCATTTCATGGATGTTTGCAAGATACATGCAAGTCCTCGGCTTTGGCCTCTGCCTAAGGCCCTCATGTACTGTGACTGTGCTTACATCCCTTACATTTTCCTAAAAACCTGCCTCGGTGCTATGCCCCAAAGATAAAAACCAGGATCTCTTCTATTTTTAGAAACCTTTGGTATATAGGTCTCGTATGGGAAAGAAGTAGAGCTGGCTTTCTGCTAGAGAATTCCTGTTTGGTCAGGACTGGCCAGCTAGCCAGCCATTGCAGGGTTTCTGCTGAGACCGAAGGCTTACAGAAAATTCTCACTGAATTACTAGGCTCCATGCATGTTATTCTACGGCACAGCCCAGCATTTTGAACATTTCACTGCTCATTAGCACCTCCAGTGAAAGACCAGGGAAAGGAAGGGTGAGGATTGAGGAATTCATATCAGTCAAATACTTTTTGTTTTATCTCGTTGGAGAAGGGGCTGGAATTACTGCCTCAAAGAGTGCTTTGAAAATAATCTACTCTATTTCTCCACTCATTCTCCCCCTGATTGTACAAATTATCAGCATTACATTTTAGTTCAAAAAAAAAAAAAGAGCAGCCATGTAGAAAACACGCCCGTGGGTTGAAGAAACCAGCCGAGCTACTGTATACTTGAGAAATTCCGTACTCTTTTGCATTTCATGTACATAGTTGAATCATAAGGTACAGATCCTATCTTTTTATTAATGCCTGACTTGCAAATATTTTTTTGGCACCCGAGACATCAAGGTGATCTTGGATCAAACCTGCCCATTCCTTTAGCCAAGTAGATGAAAGTCCAAAATACCCCCATTTCTGAGAACGCCATGATGGAGTCATCGCTTCAGTCGTAATTCTGGGTGAAGACACAAAATGCAACAAAACACCCCACCTACTGTACCTGTATACTTTTTGTTTTACGGTTTGTGAGGTTTTTTTTACAAGACAATTACATGTTCTAATTATGAGATTACATACATTTCTACCAATTATGTAATCAAGTGTAATTATACTGACTACTTGAAAAGACAGTGATAAAGGATTACTCGAAGCAAAAATTAGACATCAGAATGCCATTTCAGAAAGGCTTTTGGAGCCTGTATGCCACAGGTCCCAGAAGAGGTGGATGAAGGTGAACACAGTAGCCTCCAATAGCTTACTTTTATATTGGTTATGGCAGCAAGAATCACTCCTATCATTCTGGAAGGTTCATCTTTTTAAAACTATTTTTCAAATAATAAAAAAAATTTTTTTTTTAAATCTTTAAAAAAGGGGGGGGCACCCAGGGACACCTGGGTGGTTCAGTCAGGCCACTGCCTTCGGCTCAGGTCGTGATCCTAGGATCCTGCGATCGAGTCCCACATCTGGCTCCTTGCTCGGCAGGGAGCCTGCTTCTCTCTCTGCCCGTCACTGTGCCGGCTTCTGCTCTTTCTCTCTCTGATGAATAAATAAAATCTTTTTAAAAGGGGAGGGGGCGCCTGGATGGCTTAGTGGGTTGGGACCTCTGCCTTCGGCTCAGGTCATAATCCTAGGGTCGTGGGATCGAGCCCAGCATCGGGCTCTCTGCTCGGCGGGGAGCCTGCTTCCCCCTCTCTCTCTGCCTGCCTCTCTGCCTACTTGTGATCTCTGTCTGTCAAATAAATTAAAAAAAAAAAAAATCTTTAAAACTGGTTTTCAAACATAGCACCCATGATGTGTACCTTTGCTACCTGTGCAGAAGGTAGTTGAGTTCTGAGTTTTGTCTCCTTCCCCTTACCTTATCTCCCTCCTTCTCTGGCTCTTCTTCCTTCCCTTTCCTACCTTCCATCCTCCCTACCCCTGCCTTTTATGTAGAGGCCTGAAGAAGGGCTTGAAACAGTAGGCTAATGGGGCCAAATGGACTGGATTCCTGGGACATTATTTCCCACTCAAGTAATCCTTGGATCCAAATGTTTGAAAGCAGCTGGCTTAGAAGAGTTCATGTTATCCTTAAAATTGTCTAACTCACTCCTCAGAGGGCGGACTATGTAGAAAGTCAAGGTCCATGGGGTTTCACGGCCTTTAGGAAGGGTTTTAGCATGGTGTCGTTGTTCTGCGAGAGAAACAGAGTAGAGAGAGGAACGTAAACACACACTACAGTGTAAGCAAAACCAGAAACCTTTAACATGAAGTACATGATGCTACAGACAGTTCCTTAGAATAATTGTTTCTTTCATCACTGAAAACAAAGTATATTGAAAGGCTAATTTTTCTGCAGGTCAGCTCCTTTCCCTCCAGTGTCTTTTTTGAGGACTTTTTTTTTTTTTTTAAAGTAAAATGTAAGAATTTTAAAACTTATTTGTGGACTACCATAACGTTGCTAAGGACTTCTCCAAAACCTTTTCACCGCTTCACATGTTCACTCGTTCTTGATTTAAAAAAAACAACAATAATAAAATTCCTAATCACCGGTCCTGAGTCGACAATTCAGAGCAGTTTTGTTGTTGTTGTCGTCTTCTGTTTTTTTGGACTAGCTAGTCATGTTCTAAGGACAGCATCGCTGAGGTGTGCTGTTCATCGCCCATATGGAGCAAATTAGAGAGAGAAGGAGGGGAGCTGCCACTGTTTATGATTGGTTACGGTAGTATTAAAAAAAAAATTGACTTGCCCCGCTTTGGAGAAGAAAGATGGATAAAATGCTCTTTGAACACACGAGCCTTTTTTTTTTTTTTTAATGTCGGTACAGAAGGGTTGCCTTTATATTTGGCTTTGAAGACCTGTCTCTTGACCTTCTAATTACTTTATTTGAAACAGCACTGAGGGTATAATAAACCTGGAGGTTGCCTCTCCTTTGCTTTATCATAAATTAAAGCTGCTGGTTTGTTGAGGTGAAAGTGGAGGCAGAATGTTCATTACCGCTCAAGTGACGGCTTGTCAATAATAGTGCTTTTTAGTTTGTTCTAGTCAGCACTTGCTGTGCATTTTGTTGGGCCGCTGGGAAATAAATACAACAAGATTATACGTTTGGAATACCACAAGAGTTCACAGAGAAAAAAACAACAACCCACAAATGATAAATTATACACTTGGTAGAAAGTGACATGCTATCTTGTGCTATTAACAACCAAAGATAATTGCAACGAATTGTAATTGCAGTTTGCAACTTACAGTACAGTGTGTCCGACATCAATCTTAATAGCGAACAAAGCAATTTATATTAAAACTTAATTCACTTGGTAACTTTCTGCTGTATACACGGGAGCTAACAGATGTAGCTTTTCAGAAAGTTCAAAGGCATTTGAAACGTGGCAAGAAATGCTAATGCAGTAAGCCTTGGAGAAATATTGCATTACTCCTTGTAATGAAAACAAATGTATGTCATTATCTCCTACTTTGTGTTTATTTAATAAAATATGCAGTTTGCTTGTTGGTGAATTCAGTGTTTCTGAATGGATATGGAATGATGTTCCATTCGGAATCAGAGGCCAGACAGGACTAGCAATTATGCATCTGCTATAACTAGTCTGCTTTACTATTTTGGTAGCATGCCCCTTAATGCTTCAGTAGGTTTTGTATGCGGTGTAACAGCAAACTGGAGTAACTTTATTCATGACTTTCCTTAGATTGGATGTCTTTGAAGCAAGAAAGGGAGATCTCCTGGAATTACTTAAGAGAACAAGCATATTTGTTTTGTGAGCCTGACTGATGGCCAGCAGAGCAGTTGAGTGAAATCTCTAAACTGATTAGGGCTTTAGTTCAAATAATCTTCTACCTTTTTCATTAATTTATTCCTTAATGCTATTTTGCTGCTCTTCTACCAAGGATAATAATCTCACACTCGCTGACCTCCATGAGTGGGTGACCTGGAGCCCATAACTAATCTTATTTACCCTCCTGACCAGCCGAACTTCATTTACCTTGACTGGATAAAGAGCCTCGCGTTGCTAAGCTTCCCCTCCTTCGTAGCTTTCTGGTTAATCTACAGTGAAGGGAAGATGATAGGCTTTCCCCATCAAGATCCAGAAGCATCCGGGGACAGTGGAAACTTCAGGCCATTCCTCTTCCTCGCTGGAGTCCCACTCTCCTAACGCAGATTATTTTCATTTTGAAAGTCAATTTCCAGCCATGGGCTATAGGAATCCGTTGCTGGATTTAGGTTTAATTGTTGAGGGTGCATACGTATAATTTTATATCCTGCTTTTAAATTTAATACCAAAATGTTTCCCATGTTGCTTCATAATTTAATAACTATGCACTTTAATGACAATAATTCATTAAGTTTGTATACCGTTTTTTTCTAATCATTCCCCATTACTAAAAAGTTGAGTTACTTCCACTCAGTTTCACCATTACAAATATTACTGCAATAAAAATTTCTTTCGATTTTTTTTTTCTTTTTCATTTAGAGCGTTTCTTTGGAAAACATTATTAGAAGCATAACTATTAAGCAAGACATGTAAACATTGCATGGCTCTTGCCCCACATTACTAAAACGGGTTCCTGGACTAGTTTATAGTAGTTGATAGTTGCCCACAGCAGGGTTGGAGGAATATATAATTTTATCATGGTAACATTGAGATTTATCCTGGCTCTTCCATTTCTAAACTAAATGATATTGGGCAAGTTCCTTAACCCCTCTGCCTCACCGGAACCTTGTTATTCCCCAGCTGAACAAAGGGACTAGTAATGGGGGTTAGCTCATGGATCGTTATGAGTATTATATTTCTTCATATATATATAATCTGGGGAAGACTGCCTATCACATAGGAAGCTCTCCGTAAAGATTAGCTATTATTATTCTTATCCTAGTTTCATTTTTCTCCTAATTTAATATCACTTTCTATTTAAGATGCAGTCTTTAAAGGAAATGTGGTAGTCGTCCACGGAAGCTGAGCAGTCCTTAGGCTCCACAAGCAACTTCTACCCGCACCGAGTGAGAACTTCACATTGCTTGGGCACAATGAGCCATTAGGAAGAACTTGGCAGTAATGAGCATTCTAGCTGTAGAGTAGAGGCTGGCTCAGGCGGTTACGTGTCTGGCTTGGTTTCGGCTCAGGTCATGATCTCACGATCGTGGATCAAGTCCCAGGTTGGACTCTGTACCGAGTTGGCTTCATATTCTTTTCCCCACCCTTCCTCTCCCCCTGTGCTCCTCCCTCCCTCCCTCTCTCTAATAAATAAATAAAATTTTAAAAAGAATAATTAATGTCTCTAATCCCAGAACAATCTAAGTGCCCTTGAAGCCTTAGGCTTCTGGGGTACTGATCCTGTGATTCTCGTACCGCGTGAGAATCCAAGCCCCGCCCCCCACTCACAGGAAGCGGCCTCTGCAAGGAATAGCAGCAGCTATTTGTTGGTCTTTAAGGAAGACAGAGAACTGGTTTCCTGGATTCCTTCATTCTGGAAAATTGACTTCAAGTTTCTACATTTTCAAAGAAACACTGTAACTAATGGTATTATTCCATGAGATGGTTTTGATGAGATGCATCTGGTCCATCAGGCAGAGTTGAGAACAGCACTGTCCCAAGCAGAGAGCTGGAGCGGCGTGCCCCGGGCGACCACGGAGCCCCTGGTCAGACCGCCCCCAGCTGGGCAGTAGCTACCCAAGGTAGAGGCTAGAGATTACTTCCTTGAAACCTTCTTTTAAACAAAAGGAACGTGGATCCCTTGTGTTCCCTTCTGATGATGAGCTCTGTGTTAGAATTCTTTGGTCGTGAGCAACAGAAAGCAATGCTTAGGGAGCTTGGGGAAAGGCAGGAGAGCAGGAGGTTCTCCTCTGGGAGGGATACAGTATTGTTCACAGTAGCCACAGAGAAGAGTAACTCAGCAGGAGAGGGAGCAGTGCAGCTCCAAGGATCCAGGCAGGGGGAAAACACAGACACTCACAGGGTGCCGGAATGGGAAGGAGTGAGCCCTACTCCACTCAAGAGGACCCCGCCTCTCGGCTAGGAGACACCATAGCACCTTGACGACAGTCCCACTAAGACTACACAGTCCTGGTGGAAGACATTGCCCCAAACAAGATTGGAATCCTCATCCTGGAAGAAGGGGAAAAGGACGCGGGGGCGCTGAAGTTAACAAAGGTACAGTGAATTTCTTAAAAGACTGGATTACTATAGTAATTCCTCTGCAGTAATGATTAGAAAAACAACAAAATGGCTCACAGACACCAGGAAGTATTTGGACCACTCAGGGGCCATTGCCTAGGACATTAGCCTTAGCAGTAACTACTTTTTAATTACTCAGGGTGACACGGAGGGCCCACATAAGAAGGCATTTTGTAAGAGGAATGTCTCACAGTTGGCTGCAGATATCATAGACCTGAAGAGCAGTGGCTTTGACCTCAGACGGATTTCTGTTTCCTCCCTGGGAAAGAAATCCACAAAGAGTAGGGCCATTACGGGTCCCCCCATCACCAGTGTTCACGGTTCCCTGAGTCTTTCTGCTCTGTCCTCTTCTTGGCATGGCTTCTCTCTTCAGATGTCCTTCATGATCACAAGAGAACCACGGCAGCCCCTAACAGGTCATGTACGTGACTGGTAAGAAGGAGGAAAGGGAGGGAGGGCAGATGTGCCTGGTCCTTGAGTCACCTCTGTTCCCCTGGTAAGGAACTTCCCCAGGAGCCCTACCTAACAGTCTCTGCCTAGATTCCATTAGCTACAATACAGTCACTTGGTCACCCCCATTGATAAAGGCAACAGGAATATTTTTCAGTCGGGTACCTTGCTACTCCCAGCAAAATCAGGGTTCCATAAGGGAGGGAGAAGAGGAGAGCGGATATCAGGAAGGCGACCAGCAGTTTCCGGCACAGCCCCCTTTGCTGAAGTGCACGGTCTTCAGGTCCGTGAACTGTCCTGCTGGTCCCCGCATGACCAATCAGCAGCCAGGAGAGTGATAATGAAGCATTTCCTTGGGTAGGGAGAGAAGTGAGCGGATTGAATGATGGAAACTTTAGGTCATTAAATAAAGTTCCAACATTTTCTTCTTGCCCAAAACATTCACCACAAACTCTGCGGGACAGGAATTGAAGGGAAATGTGCCGTGCTATTTTTCTTTAGCCTTTTTGCAATGCAACAGGACAATCAATACAAATCTTTGTGGTAATCATATATTGATTTTCCTAGAATATAACTCCATTTAAAGCACTTTTATCCCCAAGAGTAGAAACATTGGAGGCTATCAAAGGAGGAAGTAGGTTTCCTTGACCCCATCTGCAGTGCACAATTGATTAACAGAGGATAGTTATGAGAGAGAGAGAGACAGAAAGAGGGAAGAGAGAAGTCACCGAAAGGTTAATACTAGCTAAAGAGAAACATGGTTATAGGACATTAGGCTTTCGGTAAAATCATAAGGTCGGCAAAAGATAATGATACTATCTAAAATTGCATGAGATTTTGAGTACTTAGCATCCTCTCACTGTGCACCCCCATGCCCCAGCAACAACCACAGCTGAATTTGGGGGATCGACCAAGCTGAGAATGCACGGGGACTGATTGATATGTTTGGGTTCAGGGCCGATAAGCCGGCCTGATAAGGGAATGAGTGATGCTGTTTTAGTTTTTCCTGAGTCATGTAGTCATGAAGTACTAAACTGTAGTGTGTCTCAGATTGAACGTTTCTTGGCTTCAAAGGTAAAAGAAAAAAAAATATATATATATATTTAATATATTTATTGGCTTTTGAAATTTTTTCACGAAAAGTACTTTAGAGGCACCTGGGTGGCTCAGTGGGTTAAAGCCTCTGCCTTCAGCTCTGGTCATGATCCCAGGGTCCTGGGATCGAGCCCCACATCGGGCTCTCTGCTCAGCAGGGAGCCTGCTTTCTCCTCCTCTCTCTCTTCTCTCTGCCTGCCTCTCTGCCTACTTGTGATCTCTGTCAAATAAATTAAAAAAAAATTTTTTTTTAAAAAAAAAGTACTTTAAAAACTCTCCTTTTTACTCCGTTTTGTAAGGACATAAAACACAAGCGTGCCACTCCCTTCTCTCCTCCTCCCCACTTCAGCCCCTAACGGATGACCAAAACAGTCCACCTTCTGCCAATCCCCAAGAGTTTAGGTCTGCTGCTGACCCTTCCTATGCGCGGATGTCTTCATCCCAGAGACAAGGAGAGGGATTGGATGGTAACGTTGAGAAAGACAGGCGGGTTCTGCTCTGCCTCTGGCTCCCGAGGCTGGGATGTCGCCCAAACTGAGGGTGACGCCTCCGGAAGCAGTTCCGAGCTGCCTTCTCTTCCACACTCTTCGTGGAAAACGCGACAGAGTGCCCCAGGGTTTACTTGTTCGCAGTATATTGTCCCCGGTGTATTTCCCTAAATCCCTCTTGTCTTTTGTATCAAGGCTAGGTTCGCACAAATGAGCCCTTTATCAAATTAGAAGGTGCATGCCGCCTCAGTATCCTTCTCGGTGTGTTGTACTTGATACTGTTTATTTTACTAGCAACTTCAGGAGTTGGTGTTTTGCTTTGTTTTCTGCCCCCCCTTTTTTTTGGCTTCAGGCAAAGCAACTAATACACATTGTCAGATATAGTATCTTATCTGTCAGCAGCACCCTTGTGAATTAATCATAATTCAATAGGCTTACTAATCAAGATTTGAGATGAATGTTTTGATAGAGCAATCAGATTTGTCTAATCTGTCATTATTTGACAGTCGCTGCAGGCAGAGTGTGAACTTGGCAATGGTAGACCTGTTTCTGATCCCTTTGGCTGGGCCCACCGGTTGGGTAGCATCGCTGATGGTAGCTGTGGACCCAGGCCTTGCAACCAATTAAGACCTGTTTCTCACTCTCCTCCCCCACCCCCGCTGCCGCCAGTCCTCTCTCCCACCAGTTTTCAGAAAACATTGGGTGGAGTTCTCTTGTGACCCTCCTGCCCAGGTGATCAACAGACTGGGGACTCGGTGTTCCCTTTGTCATTTTCACCTGTAAACAAAGGTATGCCAAGCCAAGTGATGAACCTCAAGGGTGATTCATCGCGTCCCTTGCAAATAGTGGTCAGAGAAAAAAAAGAAATGTAGCAGATTATTCAACGTTATTGATTACAGCTCTGTGTCGCCCACCTCGAAACTCTATTTGACAGAGTTGCATGTTCTTGGGGGCAATTTACAGCATAGTTTGCTCATTTATTCAATTTGATTATATAAATGGAAGCTCTAGTTGTAGATTAATATCTTATTGTACATAATGTTTCAAGTTCTGGGATAAAATTCCGAAATACCAAGTTACACTGCGAAGATGGCATGGTCGTTGCTCATGAGTTACTGTGAGGAACTTAAGAATGGGATTATTTTATGGAGGACGCTTTAACCCGTCTGTTCCTTCTCCTCCCCTAGGTTTATATTAGCACAAAGATAGGTCCTCATTATAGGAAGCTTGGAAAATTCCAAGGGGGAAAAATATCTAGATTTCCTATAATTCCATCAACTCACAGCAAGTCAATATTAAGAATATTTCACCCTATTAAAACGAAGTGGACGACACCACAAAGACCTCAGTGGGCAATTGCCTGACACTATCATCCACAAAATAGAACTCTCCCCAGCATGCTGCTGTGGCCTCTGTGGACCACGCTACAAGAAAATCCAGAAGAATCCAGGAAGATGCTACTTCTCTCAAATTTTAGCCTCTGCGAGCAAAGCGTATGGGGAAACTCGCTTAGGCTGTTAGTGCGTCTGCCGTGTTGGAAGTGACAACTTTCCCATTTCACAGGCATGTCACAGTCCTTACTAAATTAATACTAGCCACACTTCGAGAGATTTGTAGCTTGGGTGATTCAGACAGGGGACATCGGAGAGTCACCTAATTAGACTCTAGGTGTAATTATGTAAGGCGATCCAGGCAGCAGTGGGCTGTGTGTTAATTAACTTTCATGCTGAACATGCAGTAGCACCTGAACAAAGAATGGTTGACGGCTGAGGAGAAGCTTTTGCCCTTGCTGTAGCTTTAGTCTTCTCCTTCTAGATCTTCCTTCCCTGTCCCTTCTCTTTTTTTGTTGTTGTTGTCACATGAGGCATAAGGGCAAGTTGTTTTGCAGAGTCTTCATCATCTGCCCCTGTAAGTCCCCTCCTACTCTCCTCCATAATTCCAGCACATTCTCTGGAATGCACTTTTACGTAGCAAAATGTGTCTGTATTTGCTTACATATTCATCTGTCCCTAGCTTATAAAATCCATAGGATTTCCCAGCCACGACTTTTCGGCTTTCCACGAAGCTCCAAAGGTCTCTCTTTGTGATGAAGAGAGGAACGACGTTCACTGAACCATATAGAATGAGCTCCCATCTGTCACAGGGTTGGGCCATAGCCCTCCTCGGTTGCTCCCACCCGTTCCTGTCTCTTAAGGAACAGCAAGGGGAAGGGCACCAGTTAAAGAAGTTTCTTTCTTCTAGCAAATTAATCCACGGCTTCCTTTGTGCTGGCTTCTGCTGTCAGCTGCTGCCCGAGTTCTTAACAAGTGCATTAAAGTAAACTTTGCAAATTCATACAAATCAACTCTGCATGCTTACACGAGGAGAGACTTGAGGTCATCAAATAAGCGCTGGGTGTGGATAGAGGCCAAATGATTTTCCGGTCCTCTCCCTGTTCTCAAGTGGGGAAATCCCATTCTGAGGTTTTCTGCTCCTTTTAAGCCTGCCTCCTTGACATCACCCTCTGCTTTCATTCTGCTACTAATGAAGTCTAGGACGACACACAGCACTATTCCGTTCATACAGGAGAGGAATGTTCTAGAATTCTTCTAAAATTCTACCTACATTATCATGATATTAACACAAATCAAGGAATTGCCAGAAACATTAAGAATAGATCGGATTCAACACCCTTTTTTACTCTAGTACCTCTTTACCAGTTATGAGAAAGAAGTATTTCAATTTTAGTACCGGCAGTAATAAACAGGCTCAGTTTTTATTGTCTAATTGGAAAAAAAAGAATAATAAAAACCTTTGTTGTATGAAAAGCGTTGTTTCGGAGCTCCATGACTGTGTGGGAAAGGCCTTCGAGTGGTGCCACCCTAGTGAGGATAAGGGACATTGGAACAATTTCGGGGCTGCCTTCGTGTGATTTTCAGTTTGATATCTAGTGAAACTCTGTCTTCGCTGTCACCCCCCATCTCGCCATCCGGTGTGGATCAGATCAAGCCCATATAGTCAAAACCAGAGCCACCAATTTTGACCAGTTCCTTGCTCTTTGCAAGATTATGTTTGGTGCCTCAGGAGCCCATAGTAGTCTCAGGCAGGATTCCTGTCCCCAGAGAACTTACCGTCTGTCTGGGAAGATAAAACATAAAAAAAACCTAAAAAGTAAAACTGGAAATAACAGTTTGAGACATTGCTAGGGAAGGGAAGGTAGGTCACGTGACTATACATGATTGTCAGATGCATTTACAGATTTCTTGGAGAAGGAAAACGTTCTTCGACCCTTCTGACAGTAGGGTCTCATAGACCCCACTGTGAATTCTGAACTGAAGTATTATCACGTAAAAATGCTTTTCAATTTTGAAATGGCAGTGCCAAAGAAAATACCTGGTCTAGGTAATTGGTAAAGAAATTATGTTAGATTAGAATTGAAATAAAGGCATAAAATTGAAAAATTCCCATGAATCGCAAAGACTTCTGAGAAAATGCCAGAGCTCATCAGAGACCTAGGGTAGGTGGTCATTTCATGAGTCAGTTCCAAATTCGAATGGTAGGTTCATTTCAACCTACACAGGTAAGATTTCAGGGGAAAGATACATTTTAGGTAGGGCGGGATATAGACCATTGTATGGGAAAATAACCTTTCAATTAGGTAGACTTTATTGTGAGGGGCAGAATGAGAGAGTATAAAACCAGGTTCCCCGTGTGTCTGACCGAGACAGAATCTTCAAGAATATTAGACCAAATGTGTGGGAAGTACTAAGAGATGCCCGAGTTCTGGGAAGCCTTCAATAGTTTCCAAAGCTGAGAAGTGACATCACGCCGGAGATATTTTAGGGAAGATTAGTTGGAGGCAGGATGGGCATGGATTTGGGTGGTTCTTATTTAAAGGGTCGTATTTAGATACAAGCCTGGTTCCTAAAGGGAGGTATTGTGGGCCTGCGTTCTGGCAGAGCAGTGATAACAGAAGACAAATAGGAATTTCGAAGGACCTCTAATGTGAGAACTTCATAACCAATGGGTTATGGGGATGAGGAAGAGGAAGGAGTCAAGGGTGGTATATGATCTCAAAGTAAATGGACGTTTGCTGGGAGGGGATTGTGTGCTCCCCCACCTCCGGGAGCTTAGGGGAGAGTGTTAAGGATATAGCCCTGTAAGTCGCAATGGGCAAGACCTGAAATGCAAAGAAAGAAACACAGCCTTGACATCCTCCTGGTTGTGAAAATTAGAGTTACCTTGGGAAAGATTATTAGCTCTTTGTGTCAACTCAGTGGCCTCAGGTATAATCACAGCTGAAGCACAAAGTGAGCTATTGAAAGTGAAAAGATTTCTAAATATTTTAAGGATTCTGCTCTTGTATTGTGGGTTAGTAATCACCTTGACTTTCTTCTTATGGAACTTGTAGTTAAGGGCTTGTTTGTGCCCTCAGCAGTTGACAGCCGGATTCCCCCTTCGTTCTGTTTCGGTTAAAAGATTTTTTAAATCACCTTGGTTTTCAGAAACTGACAAAGTACCAGTGGCCTGTCATGGGTGGACTGACTTTTATCCACTTGCTCACAGAGATACTATTGTCTTTGGAGAACTCGTGCTTTTCTTCAGTGATGTGACTAAGCCTAGGTAATCTTTGAAGAATTGGCCTCTTTATGTCTCACGGAGAAATGAAGGCGAGGCCTTGGAGCTGGGAAATCTTGGGGCAAACACCTTCAAGTCTGAAGTGTGAGGGAAACTGAAGCCAAGCCCGTTGCCCAGATCTCGAAATCTAGATGTGGGCAGAGGTTGAATTGAGCACATTCAGCTGTCCTAGCCGTAAAACTGTCTTTACAGACTACGCACTCATCCCATTCCAGAGAATTGGGAAAGTCCCATGTGGTCGGACACGACTAAGTCCTGTGAGCCCCAAGCGATGTGACTTTTTAATAGACGAATTGCCTTTAAAGATTTATTTTTTATTTGGGGCGGGGGTGGTGCAGAGGGAGAGAGAAACCCAGGCAGACTCTGCACTGAGTGTGGAGCCCGTAGCGGGACTCGATCTGAAGAGCCCGAGACCGTGACCTGAGCCAAAACCAAGAGTGGGATGCTCAACCGACTGTGCCACCCAAGCACCCCCAGGTGAATCTCCTTTTAAATCCTCACAGCTCTTGGAGCGTGTGACTTGGGATTTGTGCAATATGGTATCGCCTCGCACACATCATCACTACTTCGGCATCACTTCTGAGCCAGGAAGGGATTAAAGTGGTGCAGCCAGGACCCACCACCACTTTGTGAGGGCATAGCCGCGCTTGCCAAATTTCTAAACCAGTTATGAATCTGAAAATAAAAAATTAAAGACACTAATCATTTCCCCTCTTACCAAATGGGCTGTACGTGAAAGCTTGCATTCACCTTTTTAAATAGGTTTTACAATAAACATGGACTTCCCTCTCTCTGGGAAAGCAGATGTTTGCCTAACAAGGAAATAAAGCTGCTCTCAACAGTACTTTCCTAAAAAAAAGATCTAGTTGCTTTTCCATCTTAAAACCCAAGTTTAAGAGTTTTTTTATGATTCTAGAATGAAAAGAATTCCCTTACTATTTAAAAAAAAAAGTGATAGAAATTTTTTGCCAAAAAAAGGTACCTTACGTTGCCATCTCAATATAGCCTGTTTGTCTGAATGCAGTGGAAGGAGGAAGCTTTTTTTTTTTTTTTTAATTTTTTTTTTTTTATTTGACAGACAGAGATCACAAGCAGGCAGAGAGGCAGGCAGAGAGAGAGGAGGAAGCAGGCTCCCCGCTGAGCAGAGAGCCCGATGCAGGGCTCAATCCCAGGACCCTGGGATCATGACCTGAGCTGAAGGCAGAGGCTTTAACCCACTGAGCCACCCAGGTGCCCCAGGAGGAAGCTTTTATTAGGAAATAATCCTTTCCAGTTCTGTAACAGCCCTTATCCAAAAACTTCTACCCAAGGCTGTGGACAGCTTTGTGCCCTGGAACCTCCATCACAGGTGGGAGATGTACTGAGCTTTTGAAACCAGTAAGGGTGGTGTGAACATAAGAGCAGGCAAAAAGAGTTGTTCTAGTAGTTGTGGGACCTTGGAAAGGCCTCCAAGCCAGGAAAGTTTCTTTAATTCTTCTGGCGATATCCTTTATCATCTCATAATCCCAGTTCCCGTTTGCTCCTGAAGGAGCTTGAATGAATTTGTAATAATAAGCCGGTATCTATGCTGTGTGTGTTGGGGTCTCAGCCCCCATCAGCAGAGTGTGATTTGGGAATGAAACACCTCGAGGCACCAGAAACACAAAATTGGAGAAGTAAATCCCTTCCAAGATTGTAGTATATGGTCACCATGCTGAGTGTATAGAGCTTGGGATCATCTACTTCAGTATTCTTTTTTCTATTACTGTGACCACTGAGTGGAGAAGACGCAGAGCTGACCGCACGTTCCTTCCTCACAGTTTGAAAGAGCGCATACACGTCTCAAAGTGACCGCTCTTCAGCGGGAAGTGCCTTATTAACGGAACAGGATCTGATTTTGTCAATTTCTTTATTTTTTGGCTCTAAAACAAGACACACTCTTTGGTGAAAGCCTCGACTTTTATTCCAAGGTATTCCTTAGACAAACTTGGAAGGTAAGGAGCCACACTAGTACAAAAATTAAAGCACCAAAAAAACCACATGTCCTTTCCAAGACCACGTAGCCATTCACGTCCAGAGATGAAATGAGACCCCGGCAAGGCTGCTGTCTCGTCTCGGCAGGGTCACTGTGGCTCTGGCCCTTCGGTCTGGCTTACGGCAACATAAGGGGAGGTCTCAGCTGAATACAGAATCTTCATGAGACGTCCTGTAACTATGTCTAAATGCGACTTCACAAAGACCTCTTAACTAGACACTGACTAGAATGACTCTTCCCTTGGGAGAAAAGGGTCTTTAAGATATTTTGAGGGGAGGAGAAGGGTTAAGAGGTCTAATCCATACCTCTAAATTCCCGCGCTTGGGGGAGCTCATTGACATGGTAGGTTTTAAGGGCTTCTATTGGAGCCATTATGGCCTGTCCTGCTGAGGCCCACCAGAGGACACTTAATTGTAGTATCCCAGTGTGTTGCAAGGCCTTTTTTTTTTTTTTTTTTTTTTTTTTGGCAAGACCTCTTTGAGCTCTTTGACAAAGCAGCTCACTCCCACTGATGGGAAACCTTGGGAAAGTTTTGAGGCACGCAGACCCAAGGACATTCTTTAGGTTTGTGCTTTTTAAGTTAAAATGACTGGGGCTATCAGGAATTTTAAATCTTCCCGCCACTTCCTTCCTGCAAGTTGTACATGGATTCCTGGGTGCTGACTATATGTTGAATACATTTCTTCCCCTTTCTAATTTTTTGATTTTGAGGTTGGGATTTTTCTTGGCAGTGGTGGTAAAGATGGTGTAATGAACAAACACAATTATCACATCCAGGGACTGCAAAAGCCTTAATTTAGAAATATAAGTGAAATCACATTGTTTCATATGGAACCAATTCCTTCTTGACTCTTTCCCCCCAAGGAGTGAAGGAAATATCTCTGGTATATAGTTAAAAACCTGGTAGATTAGACCTTCAGATAGGTGAGTGGATTAAGGCAAGCACAAGGGAAGGCTCATGTTTTCAGTCATCTCTCCTATTTTAAAGTTCCTATTGCCCCTCAGTATTCCGAATTTACCAGATTAGTCCTAATCTAATATGTAGTTCTTTAATGTTTTAAACATTTTGGCTGGACTCAGTTCCTAGCCTCTGTGTTGCCTATCTCTGTTAACATCTGCATGCATAAGAGGGCATTCATTAGGGCCGGATTGAGAGAAAAACACCGAAAGACCAGTCCGCCTTTCTTGCGGCTTGGGACTGCAAGGCCATAGCATTGAGAACGCAATGAATTGAGAAGATCAGGAGCTCAAAATTCAAAACCTTGAGCCCCCTCCCTTTTTTTTTTTTTTTTTGGCCCAGAAATCCAAGTTCATTCAGAATTGAGGTCATTTCTGAAAACACTGAAGTTTGGGGGTCTCTAGCTCCTTCTCATGGTTTCCCACACTGTAAAGCAAAGTGCAGCTGTAGGATCGGAAATAGTTAACAGCGTCTTTGCGCCAGAGTGTGGGGATTTCTCTTTGGTTTGGGTTTTTGAGAGCTCATTGCCCCAGTTCCTGTTCTATACATAGAGCTAATATTCCTGCTTTGTTTATTTCTTTTAAAATCACCAAGAGATCTAGATGTGTAGTAATGCAGAGGACACTTGATGAAGGCTGTTAACTATGGGGCCTCTTTGTTACATGAGATATTCTGTCAGCGAAATAAGGGACATGATTGTTTTGGTAGGACTCTGTTATGGATACAGGATATCTTAACCTTGATCTGAGGCATAGATTGGGAGGTCGTCTGTCTTTGATTTCTGCTCCCTCCGCTCGTCTGCTTGCTTTCCTCTTGCAGCACACCAACTGCTCTATCTTTGGTCCACATGGCTGAAAAATGGCTCCCGCTTCTGGAGCCATCACCTCTGGCTAGGGGGTGGGGCCCGGCCAAACAAACATGGCTGCCAGGAAGCTGCCACTGAAGCCATGCGTGTTGGAGAGGTCAATTCCCAGAAAGGGGGAGCCAGGGACACAAGCCTGGATTTTTCTACCGTAGTACTCCTTCAGGGAGTAAGGCAAAGTACCTGTGATTCTTCGTATTCCTCACAATAAAGCTGCTTTACGGAACGAACATAAAATTTTAGAGCAGGAAAGGATTTTAAAGTTCACCCAGCCCTACCCTCTGTGTCCCATTAAGGAAGCTCATGCAAAGGGAAAGTGATGAATTTTCCAGAGGTTCGAAAGCGAGTTAACCGTGTCCTGTGCTCATGCTTTTAGGTCAGAGCTTCTAATGCATCGCTCCATCACCTTGCTTTTGCTGTATCTGAGCTTTCCGATGTTCTTTTTTCTGCTATTGCGTAGAAGTTTTTGGAATAACAAGGAATGTATATTTATAATCCCTCACTTAAATAGCTGGTTTTCGGTTGTATAGATTCCTCTGCTCTAGCAAAATGCAGATGATGTTTATGAAGACAACCTAGAAATACGTGGGGAAGTGCTTCCGACGTACTGTCACATGAGAACAGCAAAATTGTGGTTAGGTAGCCCTGAGATACAAAAATAGGTAAAAATTAGGTAGGCGTGTGGATGTTAACTGGGTGTGTTGGACCGGTGGGGTTATGTATAACTTTAAATTTTCCTTAATACTGCCATCAAATTAGTTCTAGAGTTTTAGGGAGCACATTTGATAAGACTACATCTGGCTCTACTTCTCATCTTAGAGCTACTTGAACATGTATGCCCCATGTTCTTGCTCATGGAAGAGAACTCTCACCAAGGCAAGGCACATATATTTGGGGCACACCTGGAACTTTTATTCCAGCAGTGAACACATTGAGAACGAAATCCTCGTAGCTATGGCTACAGCTGCATTCCAGTAGCGGCTGAGCGGAGGCTTGGCCTCAGAAAAATGACCCACAGAGACAGACAGAGGATAAGATGTCCTCAAGCACAAACAGAAGCAGGATCTAGGAGTTGGGAAGAAAGTCACATCATATAACTTGACGCCCATGGGCTTCAGAACGGGTGGCGGAAACCTAGAATAGTTCAGGTCTGTAGAGGCACAACTTGGTTAAAACAAAGTAGACGACTCTCAGCCAAGTTCTCTCCACGGCCATACCGGAAGCACCAAGATGGCACTCAACCTGGACTGTGTCTCTCCCAGGAACCAGCCCCCCCCGCCCTTCCAGCCCCAAATTTCACTATCTACCTCAGACTGCAGAACCAGGGGAGAAAATGCAGTCTCTTCAATGCTGTCGGATTTCTAATCTGCCCTCTCAGCAGTCAGGGACAAGAGTTAGCCAGCAGGGCTGTGAGAGCAGGGGGGCCCACTGGAAGAAGGGGGCCCTTCTGGTCGCACTGCTTCTTCTGCTGGGGCTTCAAGAAGGCAACGTTTAGTGAGCTTGTTGAAGAGGACAAGTTGTCAGGAGCAATCTCTGAGGTGCCTCTGCTTCCCCAAACGCAGGACTCTTTGCTTCCCAGCTGACAGAGGTAGGGGAGAGGCAAGAAAACTAGGCTGAGGTGGGGCCAGAAACACGGGGATGGAGAATGGGTAGGCAGGTAAGCGTTTTTTTGCCTCTACAGGATTAGCCACAGTTTATCCCAGTTGTAAGCGCTGCAGACATTCCTGTCACGTCTTTAGTCACCAAGTAGGCCTCTCACTGCCTGGAGGACTTTGTTTTCCATACCGATCTCATTTAAACTTCCTTTCTTCTGGCCCCAGGCTGGTCCCCGGTGTGCAGGATTGCCATGGGCGCTGGCTGGTCAGTGCCGGAGTGATGGGAGCCCACGATGCCTACCTTGGCCACGGTTGTACAGAGACTGTCCTCTCTGCAGCTGCATTAAACAGGGATTTGGTGGAACTTGGGGAAACCTCAGTTCAAAGCAGAGTTCACACTAGCGAGTGAACTGCTTTAATACTAACAGTGAAATAATTGACTTTAAAATAATCCCGTGAGGGACATGAGATGCGGTGGCTTGACCTTTTATTAATATTCTTTTCTTTCCAATAGTAACAGCTGTGAGTCAACACCAGTCAAATGTGGTTAATTTCCTTAGACTCACTCCAAAGGACAGGTTCCGTCAATGGCTTTGAAATTCGAACGGGACTAAGAAAAGTCATTTGTGTGGTAAAAATCTCAGTTACACTAACCAGATTAAAGACTTTCTACTGAATTAAAGAAAAATGTGACACATTGATTATTTGAAACCAATTGTAGATGTTTTTAGGCACATGGAGAAATCTACCCTGAATTTGTAGTATTTCCAAGTTCTCTTGGAGCTTAACATTCCAGTGCGGTGGGGGGCCCTGCTAAATGAAGTCATAAAGAAGACCGTTTCAGAAAGTGAATGATGAGGTAGAAGCCTGAGTAGTGGTTAGAGATTTGAAAGAAGGTGTCTCCGAGAAGTGACACTAAAGCTGAGATCCGAAATTGAAGAGGGAGACAGTCCTGTGAAGACACAGAATTAGTGCTCCTGACAGTGGGAACAGCAAGTGCAAAGTCCCTGAGGTGGGAATGGGCTTGACCCCGTAGAGGAATAGGAAGCACGTGGGAGCAGCATTCCAGGGGGGAGTAGAGGACGTAGGAATAGTCAGAAGGAAGGCCCTAGGAAGACATCTAGATTGTATTTGAACAACGGAAAATACTTTAGAAAGCTGAACACTGTTCTGAGCCATCCACAAAGGGAGAATGTGCCTGAGGTGGGTGTTTTATTTAGTTCCAAAGAAGGAAAGTGCTGTGATTATTCCCCTTAATATACCTCTACATTGAGTTACACAAATATTAGTAAAATGAAGTACTATTTACAAAAGCATTTTAAAAAATTTAAAGCACCATAATTTAAGGATATTTTCCTCATTAAGGTGTTTTTAACATAATCGAGGGTCTTATTACTTTATTGTAGAAAAATCCTGCTAAACTTGAAGCGAATTCTCCCCTTATTAGGAACCGCACCCTGCCCAGCAATTCCCCGAGACCTGCGTTGCTATGAAAAGCTTCCGTTACCTTTTTCTGTCTGTTGTGAAGGCCAAAGGGAGAAGGATTCCCGCTGCGTAGACCAAAGACCCTCAGGAGAGAATTCACTTTTTGGTGCCCTGGTCTCCCCTGTGAGTCCACGGGGTCAAAGGTAAGGCTGTCCTGAGACTGTGACTCCCAGGATGTCTCCACTTCTGGGGCCACACCAGCTAAACGGAAATTATGAAAATATCCAGGGCCTGAAACCAATAAATGGGAAGTGACAGGCATGGCATATTAGGGGATTATCGCTTGCACGGATCTCCTGCAGGATGCACGGTGAAGGTGGAGGGTGTCTCATAATCCCCCTGAGATGTGCTGCCCGACGTGCTGGTGATGCAAAGGGAAATCTGGTTTTTTGCAAGAAAGGGCATCAGAAGATGGATGTCCCCTGGATGACCGTTCCCTTTGACGTTTATCTGCGTTCTTGGTGACCTTTGGTTTCTAAATGTAGTTCTTGGCTCTGACCTCGGGCAGAGATAAAGGAATAAGTTCCAGGTTTGCTCAGCGGTACCACGGATGACTAAGAGTGGAGTTTCTTAGCTGATGTGGGCATAGGATGGCTGCCATCTGGGCCCGGCGGTCTCCATGAAGGGGGCCTGGCAGGGATGCGGTCATCACGGGCTCACTGAAAGCAGAAGTCCTTTGGAAACTTCTTGACTACATGACTTCACCAAAGTTGCCCAAGCCATTGAAGTGGGACACAAATTAATGGGGCAAAACCAGTAGGTTGCATACACGTGGCACCTGTGTTCTTATTAGGCTCAGAAAGAACACCCTGGAGGAAGATCATTTCAGGAAAAAGAAAAAGGCATATGTTACTTATTGTTTTGGGTGACTGTGTTTCTGAGAAAAGGGGATGCCACGTCGTGGATAACTGGCACGCCACCCCAATTCCAGCCGGCCTGGTAGATTAAACATCAGCCCTCTCTCATTACCCCGGCAGCCCTGGCTTTGCCCCCCGGACTGATATGTATTCCGCGCACAGTCAAGCCTCGGAGTTGACATCTTCTTCTAAAATTGTTTGGCTGTGATAAATATAAAACTTTCAGCACTGATGTAAAGCATTGCTGGTTGGCATCATTTCCTACCCCCTTTTAATTATTCCTGACACTGTGGAGAAACATCTAATATAAATCTGTAATGTGCACTGATGACAGACTACACGGTTGGAGAACCATGTAATTTCTCCACAATTAATTAAAGTGCATGGAGATTCCCCCCCCCTTCTTTCTTTCTTTCTTTTCTTTCTTTCTTTTTTTTTTTTTTTCCCTCCAGCAGCCAGATGCCACTGACTGGTTCAAATAACACTGCTGTCAACTGTAAAAAATTAAGATCCAAACCGTAAGAAAGGTACTTAGATAAAGAAACCAGATGCCGGGAAATTGGCGATCCCCGCGTCCTTCATGATGTGAGCCCCCATTGTTCGACATCTGTAGCCCCAGAACCTTCAGGATGCGCAGATCCCGGCCAGTCTGTCAGCGGCCTGTTTCCACCGGCATCGTCACTTCGGTCAATCTTCTATTAAAAAAAATTGAACGGTGCCAATCAGCAAGGGGAAGAGGGACACTGGGGCCTGTTTACACCTGTCACGCCCGCTGGTGTTTATGGGCACGTGCGTGCGGTCACTCAGAGAGAAAGGAAAAGGAAATAAAAAAGGCGCTGCTCCCATTTCAGGCGGATCTACCACCTGGAATTGATCAAAAGCAAATTAATTTTCATTTTCAATTAGGAATACAATTAAATCCAAAGTGTGTGTGGGGGGTGTGGATTGTAGTGTTTCCATACAGCCCCTGTGGTGGGAGGCAGGAGGTAAAGCCAGACTGAGTGAAATACAATTCTTTGTGTCTTTTTGTTTAATTCATTAAAGTGTTAAGGGGGGGGGCTGCTGCTACTGCATTTTACCTCCCCAGGAGCCACCACTCCTTCCCCTCAGGCAGAATCTGAGGAAGAGGGAAGAGGGAGGGCCAGTCAGGCCCTAGAAGCTGCCAGATAGCCTGGTGATGGGGCCCTGCGGGTCTGCCCGCGCTTTTTCCCAGGGTTCTGCTGTGCATCAAGGATGTGGGTGTTTTAACGGACAGCCTGAAATAGGAAACAGGAGTTTGGCTTTGCCTTCTGCCTCCAGCTTGCTGGCTCTCCGCATCGAAGCGATACCTGGCAAACGGATCCCCCTTCCAAGTCTGGCCATCATCAGAGATATTGAGTGATTGTGTGAAAACAATCTGGCTGGTGAATGCCTCATGTCACAGGATCCTCGCTCTTTTCACTTGACTTTTTCTCCACATTCAACTGCTGTCTTTTGTTGGAGCCACCGAGTGGGGGCCTGTGGGGCAGACAGGATTCCTCCCGGCTGCCTGGGGAACAGTTGGCCCAGTGTGTTCATCACCAAGGGTGGTAATTTGGGGAGCTCTGACCCTGATTTTAAGGAAAGTCAATTATTTGTCAATTATGAGACCTAGAAATTCAGATAGAGGACTCCGATGTTAGAAGCCCAGCTCTCCGGTTGGGGACGGATCACAGCGATCACAGTGAGGACGAAGACCAACAGAGAAGTTTGCTCTCCCATCTACCTGCCTTCCTCCCGGGGTAGCCACACTCCACTTGCCAGGAACATGTTGCTCCGCTGATGGCAGTCTTCAGAGGGTCCATCTCGGAGATGACCTTCTTGGAGAAAAACAGTGGGCGATAAATCGTTTGCCTTATGAATAACAATGAAGAGAGCCTCAGATAATAGCTTACGTCTTTCCAAAATTCTTTACGTGATGGATGAAGAGAAAGAGAAGGTCCTGGGTCATGGAAACAGCTGCCTTTGGTGAAAGCTTATCCAGAGTGATGTGGTCACCACAAATCCCCTGTGTTCCAGTCCATATTTTACTTCGTACCACCCCCACCTTCCTGGTCCCAAAGCAAGGGTTTACGTTTCCTCCCCACATGGTATTTGTGCTTTAAAAGAAGATTTTTATTACTTCTGCTACAGTGGAATTTCTCTTTTTACTAGACAGTTGGCATGACCACAGCCTGAAACCGCAATGGAGTTGTTAACACGCTGGGATCAGTTTTTCCCCCCTTTAAAGCTATTCTTTTCTTTTCTTTATTTTTTTTTAGAAGGGGGAAGGGAAAAAAAAAAAAAAAGCTCCAACAAATCAACAGAACTATTAACTTTCTGATTTATTTGCTCCAGAGAGCAAAAAAAAGTCAATGTGAAGTGACAGAAACACCAGCACCGACAGTAGGAAAACATTCTCTGTGCAAGTTTCCAACTGAAATCGTACCGCAACCCGTTGGTTATCTGGAGATAGACATCTTCAATTTCCTGATTGCATAATAGAAATGGGATTTCTTTTTCCTCTCCAAAAAAGCATTATCCATAACGTCAACATAAAGTTGTCTGTGCTTTGGGTTCCAGAAGGCCCTCCTCTCGGGAACAGGCTGAAAATTTTCTGAATCGCTAACAGTTTCCAGCATGTCTCCCCCTTCAAGGGGAAAGGGAAGCGTTGCTAACATGGCGAAGGCCAGGAGAGGTCTTCGGGAGCCTGCCCGATCAACCCCGGCCACCTGGCAGATCCCGTGGCATTGAGTAAATAGACACATTGCCCCACCATAAAGCTAAGTAGCGCCGAGAACATTCATCTGGTTACGGACTGTGTCTAATGGCGGCACAGCCAACACACACGATTGCTTTACTAGTAACTCAGGTTGGAAGTCTGTAAGGATTTGAGACTGGGGTTGGACAGTTGGGACACTTGTCCTGGAGGGGGTTGGGCCAGGCTTGTGTGGTCTTCACGCTTAACGTGCCTTCCCAGTGCATTTTGGTGACAAGGCACTATGTTTTCCTCACCACCTCATGCCCCCTCCCCACTCCAAGTTTCTGATGACCCATTTCTGAGACGGAAAATTCTTGGCTTTGGCTGACAGCTTACATCACTTTTGCACTTAAAAACGCCCATGATCCCGGGCGCCTGGGTGGCTCAGTGGGTTAAGCTGCTGCCTTCTGCTCAGGTCATGATCTCAGGGTCCTGGGATCGAGTCCCACATCGGGCTCTCTGCTCAGCAGGGAGCCTGCTTCCCTTCCTCTCTCTCTGCCTGCCTCTCTGCCTACTTGTGATCTCTCTCTGTCAAACAAATAAATAAAATCTTTAAAAAAAAAAAACCAAAAACGCCCGTGATCTCAAAAGCAGCCCTCATTTTTAAATCACTTTGTATATCAATACTTCATTTTATTTAACACAGTGTTTTAAAATTATATTTAAAAGGCAGCCTCTTTCGTCTCATGTGCCCTTGGCTGGGAAACAAAGGAAGTCTTTTTTAAGAGGTGTTTTATACTTTATGACTACTGAGAGAGAACATAGTTCTTTAATAGGTGTATATGTAAGAGAGTTCCATGTCATAGGTTTGCAGAGATTAAAAGCTCTGGAACAGGGCTGTTTGATAACATCTTTGAAGGGCAGAGGAGCAAAATGGAAGCCTCGGAGATTTGGATGCCAAAACAGAACACTCCCGAAACCTGTGGACAACAGGAGCTTTTCTGAGATCATATTATTCTCACTGATAATAGCGTTCTGCCTTGACGGCGGGCGAGGGCCGTGCAGGATGAATCATTCTTGTCTTCTGCTTCATGGTTATGGGCATGTAATATGTTCTTCATTGAACCAGGCAATTGACGGAGACGCCAGTGCATTTAAGACTTGAGTCTACTGGAAATGAGACTTGCATTCTTGCCAGAAATGGATGCTTTTCTGTGTCCACCACTATCACACATCTTGGCTTTTTTTTTTTTTTTTTAATCCCGACTCTTAAAACAATAATATCAAACAACTCCAGGGGAAAAAAGTTAAATATTTCCATATGAAGAGCTGATTAAATTTGTATGGTTTTCTTTTCAGTAAAAATTGATATGTGATGAAACACAGTGCAGCTGGATGGCTGGTTTGGGCTGATATGCCTGCATCCTCTGATCTCTGGACCCAGCAGCTCTCCGAGCCAGTGCCCCGTGAGCTGCCGTGCCATGACCTGGGCTCTGAAATGCCCATTCCCAGGGCGTCCAGACTGAAGGGTGCCAGCGCTAAACACCACCAGCAGTCCCTTGGCTTAACAGTGTGGTCGATAGGGGATGCTTGATGCTCCATTATTAGGATTCCTTCAGCGAAGGTGGGGGAAAGAGCCTGGCTGGAAGGTGGGGGAAAGTAGTGCGGAAGATGATTTATTGGCTCATGTGTTTGAAAAGGATGAGAATATCTGGCTTTAGTACAGTTCGATCTTGGGTTCAAATGAGGTGGCTGTGACCTGTATCCCTTTTGCTCTGTATCCTGCTTCTGCCTCCTTCATGTCGGTCCCCCCATCGAACTCTCCTCTCTGGGTCACAGGATGGCTGTCAGCAGCTCTCAAGTTGCTTCTGGGTTCACATCCCATGGGGAGAAGCAAGGGCCCTGTCCCGGTGTTCCCAGCGAAGGGGCTCCTTTGTTCGATGGTAGTTTGGGGAGTAGGGTACTGCCAGGGCTAGAGGGGACGGCGCTAGAAGCTTCTGGGCTTAGTCTGGGAAGGATTCCTGGCGGGGAAATTAGGACAAGGTTACAGCTTGAGCTGGTGACAAAACAAGAACGTCCATCACCTGTGCCAAAGACCGTTCCACCAAGACACACAGGAAAGTAGACCTCTTTGACCAGGAAACTTGAGTCACATTGACTGCTTCTATTTTCATCCCCTTTAAAATATGAAAAATAAGAGGAAAGGGTTTCTCAATCATTTGTGTGGATGTACAGCCTGGACTTTGGCTTTGGCCAGTGTTTGGAGTCGGGGGGTATGGGTGGGGTGCTCCTGCTGCCATCATCAGTGGTCAAAGGTAACGGCAGCATATTTTTCTTCAGCAGTCTTGAGGGAGATGAAACCATCCTGATGCTTCTGTGCTTAAAAACCATGCCCATCTTTCTTCTCTGCCGAGAGCAAGTTGCCAGCGACTCAGGACCCCTCCAGGCTTGGCCTGCTTTGGCCCTTGCTTGTCACACCTTCTTGGGGCTCCCCTTAACTCTACGACACAGTGGCATCTCCTATCTTTCAGCCTTCCTTCCGAGGCTGCTTATCTCTCTCCACCCTCTGTTTCTCTCTCCCAGAAGTCTGATAGCTCTCGTCACGGCTAACTGTGATCAGGTTGCCCCTTCTGGTTTCCCAAGATCACCTCCTGCTGGGTCTCAGCTCAGAGTTAACTTGGTGCTGCGGCCTTGCTACCAGAAACGGAACTGCCCCAAACCCACTCTGTCAGTGGTGACTTCTCCTGAGTGAGGTCAGCCACCGGAAGACTGGATAGGCGACATTCACTGTGGGGCTTCTTGTGTACATCCCTGAGACAGCGATGGTAAGCCCCTCACCAACTCAGGGACTTCAGTTCTGGGATAGAGAAAAAGACAAATTTGACTCTCAGCATTCGTCAGGCTCCAGGGAAGCTGTGTGTGTTAACGGAGCTATTCTAGATCTCTGTTTGTCAAACTGAGTGTTTACTGTGGGCTCCCTTACAGCGCCCCCCAACCGCCCCCACCCGCACCAGACAACCAGTCTACAAACAAAGCATTTACTCTCGAGGATTCCTGCCTAATTAAAATTTTACATATACTAAATAAACAAGGACACTTTTGAAATGTAAATCTGTCATTTTTCGGAGGCAACTTAAATCAGCTCCACCTACCCTGAGATTGGGCTGTCCTCCCCCACAAAGCCCCACACGGCCCTGGTTCGCCTTGACTCTGGTGCAGCTCACATTCCCTGTGTACTTAGATCCTGGTGTGGGTTGGGTTTTTTTTTTTTTTTCCCCTTGAACACTTTCTGCAGTTTAGTTATTTGTTGTAATTATCAAGTTCATTTTTCTCTAATAGATGTGATTAAGTATATTTAGCACTGTGTAATGAGTTTTCTGCCTGGTTGCATCTTAGCTAATAAGGAATTCCTTAGCGGCATCTCTGACAGCTGCTGCGGATCCCAGGCCCGCGCTGCCACCAGAGACCTTTTCCATGAACTGCTAGCATTAGAGAAATTAACTCCATTACACTCACCGTAAAATCGAGGCCGAAATTTGATTACTAATAGATCCTCAATTCCACTAGAAACTAAAGAAACGGTGTGGCCGGTGGGGAGGAAGGTAAAGGCATGCGAAATGCCGGTGTGTACATTTTCATCAGTGCGTGTGTTCAGAAATTTGCAGCCGTCCCTCTGGTTTATTTCCCGGGCGGGACCAGAGATCCGTGAGCCAAGCCGATGAGCTTCTAACGAACGTTGCGATCCGCCAGGCGTGGGGCCAGAAGGTCTTTGTACTGCCGTGATGGTAGCACCTTACTCATCAGGGCCTCTATCCTCGCCAAGCTAAGAAACCCCTGGGTGGGTTTTTGGCCACAGCAACTCCTTGCCATTGTTGCAGGCTGTCCAGATTGTAAGGCTAAAGTGCTGAGGACAATTAGTGGTTGGTGAGTGGCTGCTCTGATGTATCGTTGCTTAGCAACAGTCTCTGAATTAAGTCTCTGGAAAGGGGCTACAGGAAGAGACAAGACAGAAGGATGAACTAGGTACCATTTCAACGGGGAGGTGAGTCAGCAGCGGAAAAAAAGTCAAAGGTATTTGTGATCACAGATGTGGCTGGATGGGAAGCGGAGGATAAAGGAAAGAGAAGACAGAATGTAGCTTCTCTCTTGCTAAGTAAAATCAGAAGAAGTGGCCATTGCACGAGCCGCATTGATGGAAGAGCTCATTCTCTTTCTTTGCCCCTGGACGGTGATTCCCATGCAGAACTCAGAGAACGTTACCCCAGATGCAGCATGATCATTCAGATTGTTGAAATGACATAGAACAAGCTTAACTTAGCGTTCGTCGGTTCTCACCAGCGAAGTAGGATTCAAGGTCGGCGGGGAGAGCGGGGCCCGATTTGGATGAAGCCATGCTTTAGGAGCCTGCAGACTTGGCGCTCTTGTCTACTAACACTCCGTCTTGCTCCATTTGAAGTAAGGAAGTATCTTGAAGGAGCAAGCGTATCCATTTCAGTAGATTAAGCTGAGTTTAGACTCTCAGCTGACTAAGTTATCACCCTGAACTCCGTGATTTAGTGAGCTGGGTTAGCCTCTGGAAGGCCAGATGAGCAAAAGAAAGTGGAAAAGCAGTAAAAGACCTTGATCCAGATACTGAGCCTTGTTAAGGGGAGGCCTTATCTACACGCCAAGCTCTGTCTGGAGGTCTGCAAAGGTCCAGGGACTCATTACTGTTAGTGAGGGCTGTTTTGCAATTAGTGTTGAAACACTGAGATAAAGAAAGGATATATAGGAATTAAAAACAGATAACGTAAGCACCAACAAAGAGTCCTGATCCCCTTGGCTGAGTGTTTTGCATGTTTACCTCTGATCAGAATTCTTAATAATATCGAGCGTGTTGCAATTCGATAAAGATCCCCTAGGAAGAAAGGGGTCGATTCTTGGAATTAAAAAAAAAAAAAAGAACAAAACGAGAAAAACAGAAACAGAAAAAGCTATACTCCTATCTTGTATTGCTTTAAAAACAAAAAAATTTGGAGAATACAGAATAGCCAGTAAACTACACAGGAAGGTTGTGTTTTGGTTTCGTTTGGTTTAGGTCACCTGTGGGCAGAATTCAGTCTCCTGTTATCTAGTGACTGGAAGGGTATTTCCAGGGCTCAGAAAGCAGATTTTCTGTCTCCACCTAAGACTTGTTTTCTCTCTGAGGATTGGTGGTGGCAATCAAGTTCTTTGCCCTCCTGGCCTGAAGTTCCTCGTTGGGGAAAGGAGGTTGGTGACCACCTCTGATTCGTGCCTAGTACCTGTAAAGGGCTCACCGTCACAGTAGAGCACTATATTTTCAGGACAATGTATAATTATTTGGGGAAAAGCCAAAAATGATGGCTCGCGCATGCCTAATGCATTCTGTCTAATGGCCTGTGATTCCCATTTAAGTACCTTAAGCTTCGAAAGCTTTGTGCTTCTGGGTTGTCCCCGCCCCGCCCCGCCCCTGTCCCCCATTCTCATGCGCTGGTTGTTGAGTACAGCTTCCCTGCGGGATTGTAAAGTCTGGGAATGCAGGGGCCTTGTACCTTGCTTTGCACTGACCCTCGTATCCCTGGCACCCAGGGCGGGGTCGGCTACCCAGAGGGAACTCAGCCAGTGTTGGTTGAATTTTTTACCTTAGCCTCTAGTGGTGGTCACCAGCCACCGGGATGGCCCCTCATCCCTATAGTCACGGCCTTTCGTAATCCCCTCCCTTTTCAGTAGGAGCTAGACTTGGTGACTTGCTTCTGATGGAGAGAATAAGGGCGACAATTAGTTCATAAAAGGCAATTCGGCTACTTGCAATCTCTTTCTTTCTGGACCACTCGCTCTGGGGGAAGCCAACTGCCATGTTGTCAGCCACCTAAGCCTCCAGCCAACAGCCACACCAGTGACCTTGGAAGTGTATCTTCCAGCCCAAATCAAGCCTCTGATGACCGCAGTGCCAGCTGATAGGTTCATTGTGTCCTCATGAGAGCCCCAAGCCACCCAACTCCTAAATTCCTGACCCCCAGAAACTACTAGATAATAATGCTCATTATTGTAAGTCCTTAGTTCGGGGGGTAATTTATTACACAGCAGTAAATAATGGAGACGATGGCTGGTTACTGGAGGTGTTTGCTGAATGCCAGCTCTGCCAGGGATCGTGCTAGATGCGGGGTATGCCAAGGCAAATAAGGCCTTGGAGGAACTTCCGTACTGAGGCACCAGCACGGTGGGCGTACAGCGGAGGGAGTCGGAACGGGCGGGACCATAAAATGGACAGCGTCGTCTCCTGTGTAGCCCGCCGGCATCCCGGCACACATACCCCACACTTCTTCCCAACTATACCTTACCGTCGTCAGTGTTGAAACAGTTGCAGCAAACTTGGGCACTGCTTTGTATAGCATTGGTTCCTGACGGAACTGGTGGGCCATTTGAGAAGAAGGCAGATTTTCCTAAGTTCTCCGCCCGGGGCTCGTGGCATCCCATGCTGAATTTGGCCCTGTTGGAACGGCTGGCCCTCGTCTGACACTGCGCCTTATTTCTCCCTGGCCTCTCTGTCACTCACCACCCTGTTAACGAGGAGTCTGTTGATTAAAAACAAACTATTTGATGATCTCTAAAAGAAGAGAAGCCCCACGAGATTGTGTTAATGCTCTGTACGTTTGCTGGCCACGTTAATGCATGTTTCACTGTGGCTTGAGGCTGAATGCGGCAAGAGGAAGAGTCACGGCTTAGGCCTAGCAATGGAATCCTTCCAGGGATGCTGAGAAGATAAAGACAGCAGCCAATAAAGTGCTAATATGATGGTCAGTGACAAATCACAGTGGGAGGAACACATCTTCAGGGGACCCTGCTCTAATGGCCCTTGTGTAATGGCTGATTCATTAAGAGACCCATCCCCAGGACCTCATCCTGTAGGCTACACGGAGCTTGCTGTGTACACGGATGGCCTCCTGTGGCTGCCTGGGCCCCGGGTGAGGAGAAGCAGAAGTCACGGAGGGGGAAATTCACTCTGTAACAAAGAAGCAGCTCCCCAGGGCCTGGGTCCTTTGCCCTGTAGGGGAATGGGGCTCAGGACCAAGAAGGAACAGGACCAGGCACCGGCGAGCCGCAATCATTACTGTCAAGATGCTCCCAGGTTTAGAGCCGACTCCGAGGAGGAAGAAAGCCGACAGATTCTTTTTTCGTCAGCCGCAGGCCGCAGTGGGAAAGCAATAGAATCCTGATCCCATCCGCTTGCCGGTATAACTGATTTAAGTGGGAAAAGGGAGACAATCTAGCAGACACACTGGAACTCCTTCGGCTTCTCCCCAGCTCTGGTGCACCAACGGGAGAAGGACGGAACAGTCGGTCGCGCTTAGTGCCTTCCTTCCCCTCGTCCTCCCATTGGGGAAAAAAAAAAAAAAAAAAAAAATTCTCCCTTTGTATGCTGCCACTGCGTCGATTTTTGTGGTGGTGGTGGTGGTTTTAAATAGGAGAACTTGTGAAATGAGCCTGCATAAAAGATGGCCTTGTCTTATATATGGGGCTATTGCCTGTCCCTCAGATCTATGTGTCTCGCTTATGGAATGAACCAAAGTAGGACAGATAAACTAATATTTTGTATAAGCTCAGCCAGACAATACAGATGATAAAGATGTTTCATCTTCTTATGCATGCAGAAAATATGAAAAATCGTAGTTTACACATATTTGCTCAATTCAAGTGTAAAATTGGGCCCCTCGATTGCCCTGGGCCACAGTGGCTGTGTTAAGGAAGCGCGATTTACCTTGCAGCCGAGTGAAAAATGATCAGAATATTAGACTCATCTAGCCCACATTAAGGAGCCATTGCATTTCCCGACAATTTTATGCTATCTCAATATGAAAACAGAGCAATTTCAACTCATATCAGGTTATGATCGGCAATTACAGTCGCATAATTCACCTAGGCGCCTCGACGCTGGGCCTTTATTTTCCCTCTTGGTGACATTCCTGAGAAAGTGCCTGATAAAAATGTCATATATCATCCCAGCTTTAGAAGTCGTGAGGGGGTAATCTGCCATGCCTTGCTGAGCCCATATTCATCACCGGATTTTTGACTTGGAGGGGTCATGGCACTTATAATTTCCTGTTTGTTACCGTCCTCAGCAGCCCTGACAAGGGCTGTAAACGCGGGGTGGGAGGCGGCGGGTAAGCGCTGTTCCGGTGGGGCTAGTCACCGGCAATAACCGTGCGTGACTGCGGCTCGTGCTGTAGTTGGCCGTTTCGAAGATAATTAGATTTGATGTCAACATTTCTTTATCACCTGCATCCTTTTGTGCATCTGTGTGTCAAGTTGTTATTTCCGGATTTATTAGCACCCTCGGAGCTACTCTCTATCTGTCAGCCTGTGTGCTGTTTGTGTTGACAGTTGTAAAGTTAATTACTAGTACTAATGAGCATCGGGCTTTTGGTGGACATGGCGTTTTGGACATTTAAAACTATAATTAGTTTTTTTTTTTTTTTCTTTGTGTAGAGCTTCAGTACAGAAAAAAGTGTTTGGTGGCAGGGGGGGTGGGGGAGGAGCGGAAATACCTTCCTTCCACTCAGTTTTGACATTCTGTGTGCAGTCAACTTATCTTTTATTCAGAGGTTCCAAAAATTCAGTTCTGTTTATTTTTAAAATAGACCTCTTTGCATGGTAACTCCATGAATAATTTCTTTTGTTCCTCACTTCTCTTCCAGCTTGATAATGTGACCGTTCCGTGTGCCTTGAGAATTAAGGTAGTGCTGGCGGGATGATGAAAAAAATGCGCTGGGTGAATGCTGACCTCCACGCAAGCAGGCTGCAAAGTCTCCACTTAGACCGCTCTCTCTTTTTCAAATCTTAACGCTGGGCTCTCCCGAAAGAGTCCGTGAATGAAGAAGCATGGAGAATATTCAGAGCGTAATCAGTAGTTCCCTGGGTGGCGGTCCCTGACTAATTGTGACGGCGAGTACGAGCAGCGAGTACTTACGTAGGGTTCGCCCCGAGCAGAGAAACGTGCTCGATCTTTCTACCAGCGCCCCTCGCTCAGTCCTCACCTGAGAGGCCCATACTTCCATCTTCATGGTACAAATGGGGAAACTGAGGCTTGGGACGGGGAAGGAACTTACCCAGGGCCTAACAACTAGGCAGCTGGGTTGGGATTCGAACCCACCCAGGCAGCTCAGAGCCCGTACTGGGAACTATGAGTCTGTAGACACCGGGAATGCTTTCAGGAAAAAATTAGCAGACCCCTGGGGCGTGTATTCTAGAACAACAAAGAGCAATCACTTACTAAATCAGATGGGCTCATTTGTATTTCCCTCCCAGCCGTGGAGGGACGCTAGCCTCAGTGTCGTGGCAATTATCTGTGGCATGTACTTTATGGAGGGATTTTGTTTGGTCTGTTGTGGCAGCAAACCACCACTCCCTTGCTGCTATTCATATGTACTTTCTATTCATCATTATCTGCCATTTTGCTAAATAACTATCCTTCCTGGACATAAATCATCCATAAAAATACTCTGGCTCCGAGAAAATTTCGCCCTGGCACTGCAATGATGAGATAACCATTTTCATCTCTTGTTGAAGCATTGAGATTTATTGGCTTTCGATGGGCAACAGACCAGGCATCACTCTCTGCTAAACAGACTCCCACTTGCATTTATTCTTATTGTATTTAGTGATTCAAAATGGAGCTCTCGGAATCCCTCGAGGGTCCGTTCCCAGCCTGGGTGGGGTGTTATTACTTTATATTAGATAAGGGAAGGACACACAAAGAAACATGTGGCGATTCGGATGATTTTTTATTTCCGTTTAGCAGTGATGACAGAATGTCATAGTGAAATGACTTCAAAAGTCATTTTTCCCCACTGCCCTGGTTCTGCAGCCTTGTCCCTTGAGGGCTCTTCCATTGTACAGTGTTATTAATTCTGCTAACTTTCAGACTTCATTGCTGACAACAGGCCTCTTGGCTTTCGCAGCCTATTACATTAAATTTCCCATCAAACCATGTCAGCCTCTGAGGTCACAGATTTCGAGAGAAGCTTTAGATATTTTGCCATCTGACTTCACGGGCAGGTGTTTTCTAAATTGCTTTTAGGTTTGTTTTTCCAGTGTCAGAAATCAGATTGAACCTATTTAAAAAAACTCAGACGGCAAGCGCTCATCAGGGTAAGAACAAAGCGGAGTTGGAGGCACGCCTGAACTGGAGCGTTTGTGTGCACCTGAGCGCGCGCCTGTGTGTGTGTGTGTATGCGTGTGCACGTGTGTGTGCGCGCGCGCACCCACGCACGTGCACTTGTATTTCGGTTGACCTTTCAAAGGGAAAGCAAAGCCTTCCAACCAGACTTCATCCCCGACCCCACCCCGGTGAGTAGAGTGTCTTGTTGACGATCTGTTTTTCTAACACTTACTGAAGCCCCCGAAGTCGGGGCGGCCGCCCTCTTGAGCAGGGCTGTGCGCCGCCGACCTTGACTTTGGAGGGATCTGTGAAACCGTGGAGTGGCATTAGAAGGTCGCTCCGGGTAGGCCTGTGAAATGATTGTGGACCTGGTTGAGGACTAGCATGTTGTCATGTGGGATCCTCGAGCGAGTTTCAGGTGGCCAGAAAAACGCACTGTTTCTTCTGATGCATTACTTCGGCCCTGCTCCTGTGGGATTCCGGTCAAGGAAACGCAGAAACCTTCCTTCCCAGCGACATGGCCACGGGCACCACATTGCTGTCAGAATTACATTTGGAAGGAAGCCTGTGGAAGAAAATGGAACCGGGGGCTCCATTTAAAAACAGAAGAGAAATAAATGAGCTGTTGGTTTTTGAAGCCGTCAGCTCGTGACCATGATTACAAATCATTTGGCGCACCCAGAGTACCCTTGCGATCGTCATTGATTATTAGTTCCAGTTAATATTTCTGCTTGAAAAACGACAGCGTGAAAAGCTCCCCCATTGCAGGTTGGATTTCCAGGCCTGGCACTTAGCAGCCTCTGGGTCCCTTCCCTGGGGACCCGATGTGTGCCTTGGTTGGTGGTGGGGAGGGGGGAGGGGTGACAGCCTTTGGGAGTTGAAGAGGAGGGAGGACCCACTCTCTGGCTTCCTCTTTGGTAGGTGTTAAACCCTCGGGTGCCTCACCTAGGAGCAGGAGGCGACAAGAGCTTGGGCACCTTGAGGGAAACATTATGGTTCACGCTCACCCTGCCCTCTTTGTCCTTTACCATTTTTCGAGCCCCTCAGGCTCCTCTTCCCCAAACCCCACATGAGCCAAGCCCTCCATGCAGAAGGAGGTGCTGAACCAGGCTGGAGCCGGAGAAGGACGAGGGAGGCGAGGCCGTGTCGCTGTTTCCCCTGCTAGCAGCCAGAAGGAGAGAGAATCATTTGTGGCACTCTGGGGACAGTTTTGTCACCCTGACAGTAATGCTGTTATGCGCTGGCTTGACACACAGGATGAATCCATAAAGACAGATAAGTAACTGTGAAAGTGGCTGGGGATCAGGCTGAGTGCCACCACTCACCTGCAGTGACAAATAGATAGTCATGAAGGATTGGAAATCCTGCCCAACACGGAGATCTGTCAGCAAAGAGATGGACTGCAGCCCCGGCGACACAGGCAGCTGGAGGAGAGCGTGCGTGTGCACGTGCGTGCCCCTGCAGGGGGTGCGAGGGGGTGAACTTCAGGGCCTGGCTTGGGGGTGGGTTGTGATCAGGCTTTACCGGGGGGGGCGGGGGGGGGGGGGGGGGGCTGGTGCAGGTGGGAGGAAAGGATTTCAACTCTGTTTTTCTTGGTGAACTGCAATTGTGGGTGTTGCATCTTTTTATTGGTAGGTTCAGGCATATTTGGTTAAGAAGGCTGTACTTCGTTTCCATTTTCCCTGGGATTTTTTTCATACCAATAGGGGTCCCCATCTGCAAATGAAATGAATCCAAGTTTTGATAGTTAGCAAAATATTACTGTTAAGCTGCGGGTGTCAGAGTCACCAGGCAAAGGGCAGGCGGAAGCAGGGGGCTGCGTATTTATCTTTTATGTTGGAAAGGTTTGTTATTTCTGGTTGGGAATCTGCTTTTCTTCAATGAAAGAAACTCAGAGGGACATCGTTGGAAAAAAATGAGCCGCGTGCTGGATCTGCTGTCTCCCACTTGGGCTTGCGATCCAGACGGCGCTGCGTCCCACAGTTGCGAATCCCACTGTTGATACAAAGCAGAATACGCTTTGTTTTCATTATTCTCGAAGTCCTGAATGCCTGGCTGTGCCCTGTGAGATTCCTGGGAAATTAATGGAAAAGATTTGAGGTGAAAATAAGCATAAATGGTAAGAGTGAAAGCTCCCCAGGTCACTGTTAGGGGTTGGGACAGAAACCCCGATATGTACCACAGCCATTAAGAGACTCTTTTCTTTCTTTAACCAACCAAGAATATTTTGGCCCCCGGGGATGAGCATACCTGTGTTGAGGACCCAAAGGTTTCAGACAGGATGGGTCCTGTGTCCTACGTGCATTTTAGCAGGAGGTAGGAATGGAACCAAACCAGTATCCAAGCATCTGTTTTCTATAACAGTGACCAGGATTGTTAGCATTCATAAGCTGGCTGCATGAGAGGTACGGAGAATCATCTATCAAGTCCTTGTTCTGTCTGTTTTTAGTGTAATAATTAAAAAAAAAAAAAAAAAAGGACTTATAGTGCCCAGCTTCATCTCCCCCCGCCCAGCCGCCAATGCGTTCTCTTGCCCTATTCCTGTGCTGTCATCTTTGGCCATCTGCCTTGGTCATGGTGGAGATGTACTTGATCTAGCTCTATGTACTTAGCCTGCTAATTTGACTTCTGGGAACTTAACAGTAGGGTACTGTGTCTCCAAAGCTCTGTTTCCTCCAGAATGGTTTTGTGTAGCTCCAAGTATTACAGCTACCATTACTATTACTACTTCTGTTTGAGGGCTGTGTACTTAAGCGTTTACTCTCCTGTCTAGGTGGGCCCTTGCTACTTTGCATTCCTTTAGAAAATCCTGGGGCCTGCTTGTTGGCTTTAAGATACTTTGTTTTAGCTTATATTTTTTTGGAGGCTAGGACTGTTTTAGGGCAACTCAACTATAATGAAGACATTTTTTGTTTTGACCCTAGGTTCTCAGTGTGACATGTTTTGACCCTATCATTCTAAGCTTGATTTAAATTCTGAATTTCCAGAAGCCTTATTAAATATGTCAATTTGTGCACCAGAATGGTAAATGTTCCTGTGAACTTTGACTCCTAAAGGAAACTCTATTTCGAAAGAATAAAAGATTTTCCTGATAAATATGTTCCTCATTTTGGGCTAATACTTTCAGTCTGAATGCTGGAACGGGGAGGGGCCAACCCATTGCCTGACCCCAGCTGGCTGCCTCATTCTGGGATCCAGCATGATTTTACAACCACGGGCATTAGATTTTTATTTTGCCAAGATCATTTCATCCTGGGATATAAATCTCCCGAGCACACACCTGATTACATAGGCCTGCACGTGAATAAGAAAGAGAGTGAGCTGCTCGCCATCACGGGAGGGCCGGTAACCATGCCAGAGAGCCGGCGCTTGGTAGGCTGACAGGGGCTCTACGGCTGTTGTTAGGAACTTGGGAACTAAGGTCACCTGCCTTCCCAGGGCCTTTGCGATGAAATGCAGTTGCCCTGGCAGTACATCTCCTCACTTTTATTTGCACAGACTATTCCAAAGTTGTCCAGCTCCTGTCCACCTGTCTCATGGGATGGCCATGAGGTGGGGGTGGGGAGGGCACCCCAGCCAGCAAGAGCTTTGTGCTATCACTTGTCACAGTTACTCTCTTCTGTTGTCCTTGGCTGCCTTTGCTGCTCCTCAGTGTGTAGGCCAACTCTGGTCAAGACCCTGAATACTAGCATTTGTCAATAAAAAAAAGTGTCCCGTGAGGCTAATACCCTCCCTCAGTTCTAGCTCCAAACCCACCGTCTCCATGAGAGCATTTTGGGAGAGAAATTTCTCCTGTAGGGTTTGACTTACCTGGTTATTGGCGCTCCCTTTTTGCTCCCTGGGTCGAACTCTTCAAAGAAAACTGAGCCACTTTTCTTTCATACTTTCTTTTCTTTCATACTTTCCCAGGAGGGGAAAACTTGTTTTGGAAATAAGATACAGTTTTAAAAGATGGATGTGTCCAGCCCCTTTCACATCTGGCCCATCATCACGTGGTATCATGTCCGCCTCCTTGAAGTCCTGCCCACCATCTGCCTCTGGTCCGAGTGGTCCTGAGGACCTTTCGTGTGTTGGGAACCCGTGGGCCAGCAGTAAGTGCCTTCAGAAATGATCAGGAGGCGACCCGGCTCAAAGAACTTACCCAGCCATGCCCTTTATTGCTGATCAACCGCTTTTGCACACGTCTTTCTCTTGACCCTCTTAATGTGGCGAAGAGAACATGGCAGACAGCAGTGGCCCGGTTTCACAGTGGGGCACCTCAGAGGCAGAGAGACCCCACTGCCAAGTGGCTGCGCTGCCACTCGCATGGCACTGTTGGGGTCCCGGGGAACGCTGGGTATTGTTTCCTGGAGTCCTCACAGCAGTCCCTGTGCGCTAACTAGGTGGGACAGGCCATGATGTCCCACTTTGTAAGTGGGGAGGCTGACACTTAGGGAGGCTGACCGGTCCTCTTGGGGACACAGCAGATAATGAGTGACACAGTCGGGAAATGAACCGCAGACCCTTCGCCTCTTAGACCCACACTGCTTCCATTACACCAGGATTAACTCCACCGTCCAGAAAAATCTCAAGAACAAAGCTGCTTTTAAGTCTCCGTAGAGCCTCACCCTTTAGAGGATTCCAAATTCCTACGACAGCCAAGCTGGTGCCCCCCGGGGAAAGCTCCAGAAGGGAAGGTCTCCCTTGACTGGCTCTTCAGGACTGGGCCAGGGAGGACGTAGCCGAGGGCCCCACGACTAGGGCACACTCACCCACCCCGCTGGCCCCGCGGAGTTGCTGACGGTGTAGACCCACATCTGGGCCCTGCTCGCCTTTTTGCTGACTCATGTCCAGAGTGTTTGCAGAGTGCACGGGCTGTGACCCAAGATAGAGCAGATGTATGGCAGAAGAGTGTCAGGCGTTGCTAGGGACCAACAGGCAAGATGTCCCTGTCAGTGGGGACAGAGAGCAGACGCTGAAGGCAGGAGCCTGCGCCGTGGAAACCTCCCATCCCTGAAGTGTGTGCTTGGATGGCAGGGGAAGCTGCCACCCATCAGACCGGGCCGCATTTGCAAAGGTCAGTCTTTAATTACATGCACAGTTAAATGGAGATACTGTAGAGAGGTCACACTCATATTTCTTCGGCCTTCATTAATGTTATTGCTCTGTCACTTTCTCTCTCCTTGGGTTTGTAAATGAAAGTTCCTTTAATACATTTGAAAGGATTATTTATTTTTAATTGTTTTACCTCTAGAGGAAGAGGTTACTTTCTTTCTCCTTCTTTTTTTTTTTTTTGAGTAGTTAAAAAAAAAAAAAAGAAACAACTTTGCCTCTGCATTTCTTGCTAATTTATTTCAAACCCTGTGCTTTTTATAGTCTTATCTACTAATGCTTTTGATTAAAACACAAGCAAAAACCAGCCAACATGAACAGGTTGAATGCCACATCTGTGCAGAAGATAGCAGCTCACTTATTTATGGCTCCAAGAAATGGAGCCTAAATTAAGCTAGCTATTGCTGGAGAGTGGATAAGCGGCCATTATGAATTATCCTTAATTATAGCGATTTCCTAAACTAATAAACCTGCTAAATCTTTATTGCAAAGGTTAGTTTACGCAGCGCATATAAAATCCGCATGTGCTCCGCATCAGCCACCAGCTGTCTGACAGTGGGTTGCGATTTTAGTGAGTGTTCACATAAATTTTATGTTGGTTATATTAACAGTCAGTCCATATCACTACCCACAGATGCCAGTAGACATAAAAATTGCTCTCTAGTGAGCCTAAATATCCCTAGAAGCTAGTTGTGTCTAATGTTCCATGTAGTATTTGTACGTGAAAGCACCAGATTGGAGGGTTATTTACAGATGAATATTTCTATCCAGTCAGTTCATATAGGCCTACTTAGCCTTCTTTGCTGGTTTATTTGTATGCTAAATAATTCACCAAAGGTTCCTGTTTACTTTCTATAGTAGTTTCTATGAAATGCAAACAAGGGAGCCAACTTTAGGTGTTCAAAAGGCTAAGCAGCTCTGTGTTTAAATGCAGGTCAGAGCAGCAAACGCAGCCTTGCCCATGGGCTGTCACTCAGCCTTACACATCCTTCTTTCTTTCTTTTTCTTCCCCCTTCCTCCTCCAGATATAACTGGAGCTTGCTGCTTTCATAGGAATTTTTGGCTGGACTATCTTTAGTCTAAATTTATCTTTTTCAATACCTGCTATATGCTACCTTCGGCTTGCACAATTAACCACCCAACGCCAGCAGCAAAGAACACATTCTTGGCTTGGAGAAGCTTCCTCACAGCCCTCTGGGCTGACAAGAATAGGTCAATTCTCTGCTATTGAAATGCCCTTGTTTTCTTCCTTCTTTTTTGTTTTTTTTTTTCTTTTTCTGTCCCATGATTTTTTTTTTTTCCTGGTGCATTTCCAAATCTCCAGATTTGAAAGGACGGCAAAGAGGACCTTTCTCTTTTCCTGGAAAGCCCCGAGCGAGCCCGACCTCTGTCACCCTGAAGGACAGAGGAGCCAAGTCCAGCTCTAAATGATGTAGCCTTTAGCAACCCTCAGAATATCTGTTCACCTGGGCGGGAAGGATCATTGTTCCCTAGCGAAGGTAACAGTTACCTGCCCCTATTGTTCACAGGCCCCCATGGCTCCGCTTACGTGTGAGAAAGATCTATCTACCCCTACATTTTGCAAATGTTTATGATCCTAAACATTTGCCCCTAAAGAGATTGGAAAATAGCCTCCTTCATTTTCAGCCCGGCGCTGCCAAGATCATGAGAGTTCAATAGCAGTGCTAACTTTTTATTTAATAATATTGATTTTATCATTTTTACTACTTACAATGGGGATTGGTCGGCTGATAGTTATTTGACCTCCCTTTGTGCACGGCTGTGGAGTGCTTCATGAAAGCTATTGACATATATCTCTCTTCCCCCCACTCCTCTTCCAGTGGCCCATCTCGGCAAAATAATATTGAGATGCAGTAACTGTTCCCTGATATTGATTTCAGATTGTGTTCATCACACCCTTCCCGGGGCCAGGCGAAGAGCAGCAGCCCCCGTTCTGTAAGCCTTTGACTGCTGCAGGCTGAAGTATCATTTCCATCTTCCAAGCAAGAATATCAACCATCTAGGTTTCAAAAAAAAAAAAAAAAACAATTACCCAGGAAAATGAAAGTGTGTTTTGATCTTGATTACTTTTTACGCATACATCATTAAACCGATCTCTTCAGTTTTATGTTGGGCTTTTTCCGTACATTTTTTTTTTTTTTTTTTCCTTAAGGAATACTAGGAGACCCGTGGTTCCCTGAACTGGTAGGAGGAACTCTGATTACATTTTAAGCTTCTGGGATTCAGAGTTTGGCACATTCAGCCAGACCCTGGGCCTCTTTGACCTGCGGTTCTCAGCCAGCTGGGGCCGTTCTCACCACCTGGGCCTTAAAAAAAAAAAAAAAAAAGTTCCGTGCTTTGCCTCCGTGGAGTCCGTTGAGATGGCAGTACATTTAAAAGAACCCGAGGTTTAATGTTCGGGGAGCAGCCAGCCTAATCTGGTGATTATAATCACGTTTATCTATAGGAAGGACATGACACGTAGTCTGGGTAGATTTGCATACTCATTGAGAAAAACACCAAGCACAGATCAAATAGTACTGGAATCCTAAGTTTTATAGGTCAAAAAAAAAAAAAAAAGGCAATAGAGAATCTGCACCAAGAGTGATTATATCTGGGTGATGGGCCTGCAGGTTATTGATTTTGTCTTCTAAGGGCATTTCTACATTTTCTAAATTTTCTTTTGTAGTTAGAAAAAAAAAAAAAACCCAACCCACTCAGAAGTGTTATTTTTGAAAATGGAGGAGTCAGTAGAAGGATCGGAACTCTCCAGAAGCTCCCCGACCACCAGAGTGAATGCGTTAGCCTAGGTGGAGATTGCCTCACCGCCGTACTAATCTTGACTCTGGGAGAAGCAGGACAGACGTCACTTCTGTCACAGTGCACCTGCGAGTTCTTACATGGTGAAGCCGGTGGGGGTTGTGCTAGGCTTCGTCACCGTGGCAGAAGCTCAAACCAGTGAGGAAGGAGGGCTTTGGAGTCAGACAGGCCTGGGTTTGGTTCTTGGTCCTTTTCTCTCACCAGCCATGATGTCGAGTAAGTGGCTTAACATTCTCTATACCTCACTCTGCTCATCTGGAAAATGGGTTATCGAGAGGCTTAAATGCCACAGTATATGCAAACCCATGACGTACTGCTTAGAGTCTAGTAAGCAGTCAGTCAATGGTAATTTGCACTGCTGGCATCTGTATGGCAATTCCCTCATCAAACCAGAGCCATAATGGGAATTAGCATAGTCGCAGTCCACAGAATGGTGATTTTTTTTTTTTCCCTCTGTAAGTCCAACTGGGACTCAATTAAGATCTATCCAGTGTCTAAAACATGTCAGATTTCCAGGACAAACCTGATTTCGTATAGCACTCTTCGATTAGAGGCAATTCATTTATAAGTGTTATCTAAACAAAATTTTGGCTGAATATTTTTGGGAGGATTTTTAGAGCAATCAATGTAAACAGTCAGGAAAAGGAGTTGCAGGTCTTTAATTAAGGGTCTGAAAAGTAAGATCACCGTGTGGATAGTTCTTTGGTGTAGAACGTACCCCCCTCCCCAAACACAGGCATGTGCACAGACGTGCATAGATGCCCCCCCCCCTCCATTTCTCCAGCAAGGATTCTTCCAGAGCAACACTAGAAAACGTAACAGGAGCCTTTGGAATATTACCTTATTTTTGTTGCGGGGCCAGTTGTGCTCCTCTGGAGCGTTTTCCATTTGTGTGGTCGGAAACCCTTCCCGATACCTCCGGTGGCGTCGGATCCTTCCCTGCAGGTAGCCATCTTCAGGGCTGAAAGCAGAGCATGAAAAGCAGCCAAATTAGAGCCTTGATACAGCTGCTGGGACTGGCTTAATGAGAGACAGCGAACATTTTGCAGGCTACTGAACTTCTGAAATGTGACAATCCAAGCAAATGAAATCATGGTACCTTTCATTGTAGTTTAATTGGACTCAAACTTGGCGCGAGAGGCCGCTGAAAGCTGTATTCACTGAGATAGACGGGAATTGTACAACTAATTCAGCCCACACAACACATCTTACAACTGTCCAAGCTCCACACCGCGCTCAGGACTGACTCTGGCGGTCAAGAGAGAGAGAGAGAACAGCTGTGCATAAAAGCCGAGATGAGGAGGCAGACCCAGTCCTGGCGTTATGCACTGGAAATAACTCAGCCTCGTGGCAGCCAGTCCAGGCCAATTTATTTTAAAGAGGCAGAAAGGAGGGAAACAAACTTGGGCCCTCTCCTGTGCCTGTTAGGGTGTCAAGATATCAGTGTCAAGGAATCCTCTCACCAGAAGGGTGAGGGTGAGTTGAGCATAAACACGAATGAGGAGAGAAAGAGGCACGGGCCTCCCGTTGAGTGGAGCGAAATGGGAATCCCGGTCGAGTAACCCAAAAAGCAGGAAATTACCCAAGCTGTCAGGAAGGGGACTAGAATCCTGTCAAGCAACAGTGAAGGCAATGGGAACTACGGGAGGCAAAGGTACGTCAGGGTGGGGGTGAGGGGGTGAAGGGAAGACTCAGATCGTTTTAGGATGGGCACATCTGGAGCCTGGAGGCTCTGGAAAGTTCCGAAGGGGATCTTGGCTTCCTCCCTCTGTTAGCGCGTGGCGTGAGTCCCCCCCCGCCGGATTGAAACTGACTCTCTTAATAGCCCCTTCTGGTCTGACCATCCCACCTACCACTCCAGCCCCCGTCCGCTGTTGTTAGGGCTCCGGGTTTAGCCAGTAAGGCTGGGAGAGTGGACAAATTGGGTGCCTGCATGTAACAGGCCATCCTGGACATTGATTTTTGAAGGTTCATTAGATAAATGCTGACATCACAGATTGATGTCTCTTTAAACCAGTACCTAGCGCAGGACCATCGAGGGAATCAAAAATATTGATGTAACATGTTTGAGCAGAAGGCTCACTGGAGAATTCCCCTGCCTAAATGGGATCCATCAATTTAGGCTTTCTTTAATTATTCTAATTTCTGCACACCGCGTCAGGCAGGGAGTCTGTCTGCAGGAACTGGTTTTTATGGGGAACGCTGCTCCCACTTTAGGGGCCAAGGAAGGCCAGACAGGGGGCGCACATCTATTTTTCATTGTTGTTCGAGCTGCTGTTTAGTAATTAAAAATTTTTGATCATAGCCTAATTTTCCCATACAGTGTGGCCATGGAATTGACAAGGGACTGATTAATGGGCCGACCCTGGGGCCAGGAGGCTGCTAGGTTGTTCTCTTGTGGAAGGCATGCTGGCAAAATAAAGTTGATGGTTTTGTTTGTGTTTAACCCTTCACCTTGGCACCATCAATACATTGAAGACATCATTTGTATCTGCAAGTGTTTCTTTAATTAAGACCTTCTAAAAATCTTTCCTATTGATTCGTTCCATTATCCTATTGATTAACTGCAGTGGATCATGTACTTGGTCTTCAGCGGAAGGCAACAGTCTCGGCCGTCTGTCATGACTATAGATGCAGACCACAGGCAGCTAGCGTCCAGCGCCCAGGGCTGGCAGGAGTGCCTTGCGTTCTAATGAGGCGGCGGCGGTGGCTCAGTGGGGCTCGCTGAACACCACCAAGAAAGCCGGTTGTCTCCTGCTGGAAGGGTGGCGAAGCATAAAGCATTCCTTCCAGTTATATATACTGCTGCCGCTTAGCGAGCCGTGTGCGGGGATGGGGTGGGGGGCCCGTGCAGGCTTGTATGGGGGATGGGGACAGAGGATTCTGCTCTGCATCTGAATTTGGAAATCTCGAGCTTTGAAACAAAAGCAAACTCAGAAATGGAGATGCTAGGCTTGGTTCCGAGACAGGCTGTCCATCTTCCTTGGCCCGGGCTCTCTCTTTGCTTCTGCCCTTATGTTAATCAGCTGGCTCCCCAGACTGGCTACAGGTGCCACAACGGGCTTCCTGTTTTAGAAGAACTCCCCTCTGCCTGGTTCAGAAGGAAGAGCTGTCCGCTTTTGTACCTTCTGCCATTGGCCTTGGATTTAAATCATCCCCTGGTCTTAAAAATTAAGGAAACTGTGGCTGAACTATGTTCTTTTAAACTTTGTGTTTTGAAATATTCCTTAATATTGACAGTCAGAAAGAATGATCCTGGCTGGGTTTTGAGGACAGGTGAACTTTGGTATTGTGGGATATGTAAAATCACATGAGATCACACGCCCCCAAAAAAGAACAGAAAGCACTCAGCACATAGTAGGACTCACTCAGTACATCAGTGATTGCTGACCTGCCAGCAATTCCTTTCTCTCCCTCTCATACATGTCCTACTGCATCCTCCATGCCTCCATCCTGGAAACAGACCAGAACAGATGGCTTTCTCAAGAGTCAGGATGCCTCTTTACCCACATGGAATCCAGTGGAGAAGAAACAATGTAGAAACAGACCTGCTGGACAGGAGACAGATTAAGTTAAGGGAGTATACGACAGCTCTTGGCTCTGCTCTCCTTAGTAAAGCGGGTGAATTAGTTTTTACTTTCAGAGGGAGAGGTCCTAAGACTTCGAAGCATCTCACTTCAGCAAGCTCACAGTGGTCTTCATCTTCATGGTCCAGCTTGGCCTGGCTTTTCAGTAATGCATGTGGCCCCTGAGCTCATGCCAGTGTCTTCTTTGTCCCTGAGAAAGGAAGCAGAAAGCGCCCCGCCCCCGGGTGTGGTTGGGGGTTGAGAAGGTGGGAATGAGAAAGCAGGTGGCTGCCAGGAGAACTCTTTTTTTTTTTTTTTTTTTTAAATAGTACTTCAAATAAGAATTTCCACCTTTATGGAATTTTAAAATAAAAATCGAGTACAGGGGCGCCTGGGTGGCTCAGTGGGTTAAGCCGCTGCCTTCGGCTCAGGTCATGATCTCAGGGTCCTGGGATCGAGCCCCGCATCGGGCTCTCTGCTCAGCAAGGAGCCTCCTTCCTCCTCTCTCTCTGCCTGCTTGTGATCTCTGTCTGTCAAATAAATAAATAAAATCTTTTAAAAAAAAATCGAGTACAAATTCGTGGCCGATTGCTGTTATTAATAGCAGTTGTTTTTGTTTTTGTTTTTTAAAGATTTTATTTGTTTATTTGACAAACAGAGATCACAAGTAGACAGGCAGTCAGAGAGAGGAAGGGAAGCAGGGTCCCTGCTGAGCAGATGCAGGGCTCCATCCCAGGACCCTGGGATTATGACCTGAGCCTAAGGCAGAGGCTTTAACCCACTGAGCCACCCAGGCACATCAATAGCAGTTTTTTGTGCCAAACCAAATGCTCAGTTTCCCTTGACACCCAATGTCATGTTTTGGGTGTCCTAAGTTCTGTCCAGTGGGTTAACCTTGTATAATGAGTGAACTCTTTGCTCAAGCTGGGGACTTGACCATCCCAACTGCCGGGTTCTACCCTGGTAAACTTTTGTAAATGCCTCATTTCCACATTTCTGTAAAAATTTGTCATTGTGTAGATACTCCAGACTCTTCTCCCAAAAAAAAGAAGAAAGTTACTTAGATGTATGTGGGCTTTTCATAAGCTAAATTCTTTAGAAAATAATATCAGCATTTTTTCCTTTTTTTTTTTTAGATTTTATCTATTTATTTGAGAGCTAGAGGAGAGAGCATGAGAGGGGAGAGGTCAGAAGGAGAAGCAGACCCCCTGCTGAGCAGGGAGCCCGATGTGGGACTAGATCCTGGGATTCTAGGATCATGACCTGAGCCGAAGGCAGTTGCTTAACCAACTAAGCCACCCAGGCGCCCCAATCTCAGAATTTTTAAAGGCTCTACTTCTGAGTTTGCTTTTTTGATGAGCATGTCTTAAATTAAGATATTTTATCTGTGCTAATTAAAATCATTTTTTGAAAATCCAGGCAAGTATAAGACAGAAAAGAAAAGCCTCCTATGGTCCCACCGGCTTGAGATAACCACTAAGAATGTTTTAGTGTGCTGTCTTCCAACCTTTTTTCAGTGCATTTGTATGTACATATGTATTTTTATATATTTATTAAAGCAAAATTCAGGCCATAGTATTTTATAACCAGCCTCTTTTCACTTATTGCATTACGGGCAGTTTTTCATCTCCTTACACATTCCCTGGGAACATGATTGTTAATAGAAACTTGTATAAATATGCCGTCTATATTTAATTTTTCTCCTTCCATTGGACGTTTGGGTTGTTTTCCTCTTTCTCCCTGATCATATGAGATGCTGGGATGAATATGCTTATCTGAACATTTTGTGTGAATATTTATCACCTTAAGAGAAATTCCTAGAAATTGGATTGCTGGGTCAAAGGATGCACACATTTTTTTAAGGCTCCTGACACATATTACCAAAATGTTCTTCCAAAAGGTTGAACCAATTATATAGTCCCCCCCAGCAGCCTGTGAGCATGCATGTTTTCCTGCACCTTCCCCGGCACTGGAAACCGTGTGCATGTGCGTGTGCACACGTGCGCGTGAACTGCGTCTGTTTCATGGATTAGGAGTTTTCCTAGTGTCACCTTGACTTCATTCACATCGTTTTGATTACTAATGAGGTAGAGGCTTTTTCTCATATTTAAATAGCTGTTTCTGTTACTTCTCTTATGAAATATTTATCCGTGACCTTGCCCATTTTTATTGGAATGTTTGGCTTCTTCTGAGTGATTTTAAGAATTTTTTTCTTTTTGATTAAGAACTATAGGCCCTTTGCATAGATAATCAGATTAGGTTGTTGTAGTCAGGTTGGATTTTTCAAGTGGACGTTAAGCAATATTTGGAATATCTGTTGCTAATGGCAATGTCATTAATGCACTTTTTACTTTTTAAGAAATAGCTAGTTTTGGGGACGCCTGGGTGGCTCAGTTGGACGACTGCCTTCGGCTCAGGTCATGATCCCGGAGTCCCGGGATCGAGTCCCACATCGGGCTCCCAGCTCCATGGGGAGTCTGCTTCTCCCTCTGACCTTCTCCTCGCTCATGCTCTCTCTCACTGACTCTCTCTCAAATAAATAAATAAAATCTTTAAAAAAAAAAAAAAGAAATAGCTAGTTTTGCACTGATAAAAAAGACATATGAAAAAGAATCTGACAGCATCAATCCAGCTTGAGTTAACTATCCCAGGACATTACCAGCATTTTATTACAGTTGTCAAAAAAAAAAAAAAAAAAAAAAAGGGAAGGAAAGAAAAGAAACCAACAATTTTATTGTGTTGATTATTGAGATCCAGCCACAGATCAACTGAGCAATTAAAATCTGTAAATAACATTCTCTGAATTGTCAAACAAAGGATTAGTTCCCAGTGGAAAGGACTTTTTTAGTTTTCTCTATAATGTCTGTGCCAGTAAATGGTTGCACTAATTGGAATATACAGAAATATTTTACCAGTTTAACAATGCATGACACCCTAATAAGATTGTGATGACAAGCTTTTCTTTTTATGAAAGGTGATGTTGCTGCATGCTTCTACTATACATGGGCTCATGTGTCTTTTTATGACATGTTATAAATGAAATTTTTAGGAGAAATTAATCTGCTTTACTAAATCTTTCCTGTCTATGAAATGATTTTTTTTTAAAGCAGGACAACAGAATCTCAATTTCCGTTGTTTTTATTGAAGTTCTTGGAGTAATATATTTTAAGGAATCTTGGAGTTGAATAGAAAGGGATCACAATTAAATGCATATTAAACTGCTCATTCCAAATCCCACTAATCTGCCACGAGAATGTGTGAAGCCAGGTTCCCCCGTCTTCTCCCAGCTCAGGTGGCTGGCTGAGTGCAGGCTTGGGACAGTTAATGACAATCTTCCAAGACAAGCAGGACTTAACATCAATATCCCTCTCCCTGGTAATCTATATACTCTGGAGGTGGTGAGCTCTGGCAGGGTTTTGATGATTTTATGATGGCTTGTGTATATTTACAGTGTGTTTAAAATACTCTTTTTAATTATCATTTGAGTGACAAAGCTTAATCTTTCGATCTTTATCTGCACCTCCTGCTGCTGCATGTTTGTTAGGTAACTAAAAAGCGGAAATTTAGCAAAGCCAGAGCTTTATGCCAGTAATAAGGCTGTGGAGTCAATAGATGATTAACCCGCCTTCCTCCTCTTCCTGAGAAGAAAGCAGTCACTTTATAAAATCTTTGAAGGTGGCCCAGATTTTTCAAAGCAGCATCCTAGAAACATACAATAACTATACAGCAAGGAGCAACATTTGCACAAAGCAAACATGTATGGAAAAGAATATTAGAATATTAGAACATCATTTGAATACCCTTTTCAAACACACTGATGTAACTGTTGATAGCCTATGACACAAACCTTGAAACTGTCCATGTCCTGTGTATTTTATAGATACATATCTGTTTGTTTCTCCATGTATACACACATGTGTATACATATATCATATAGGCAGTGTATAGATTATGTACATATAAATTATAATATGGAGTTAAGCAGCCTGCCTGGTTGGATGCTGATACCTTGTCAGATTTTTAAGGGCTAAATAAATAGGGTATGATCATTATTTAGCCTATCAGAGCTATACCTTAAAATGCCTCCTTGGTATTATTTCGTTTGAAACAGGATGAAAGGCTATGGTTATTATTCCTTGCTGCAAATAAGCAAAGGCATCTGTATTAGTAATGGATGCTTAGGATTTAGAATTAAATATTGAAACTCTATCTTGATTTTCCAGAATGATGAGGCACAACCACTACCCTTCTTGAAAAGTCCTTGTTTCTTATAAGTCAGTCAAAATTTTAAGCCAAAGCAGAGGAAAACAATTTCAGGTAACCGGCCCGTGTGGTTATTGACATCTGTGGTTATTGGCATATGTGATTAACTGATAAAGTTATGAGCATCATCATCGTTATTATAAAGGGACTCCAGGCTGCCTAAGACTCATCTCAAAGAAATCTTAAAAATCAGGGATTGATTTGCAGATTCAGTAGGATATTAAAAGCCGATGTTGTGCCTAAATAAGATAAGCATTCTGTATTGGACTGTAGCGGGGAAGGCCCTTGCGTGGCCGGTGATTTTATTGATCATCTCAGAACTAAGGGCCATAAGTTTTGCTGTCAGGTAACATACTGTCCTGAGAAATGGACGTCACACATGCTGAAGCTGCAGTTGGCAGCCCGGTAGACACAGCATGGAGTCAGATAAAGCATCAAACCCTGGACTAAGCCCCACACCTACAGAGCTGTCACCTGTTTTAGTCTTGATGTTGGTCAACTTGACTCCCATCGGTAAATCGTCCGTTCTCTTGACTCCCATCGGTAAATCATCCGTTCTCTTGACTCCCATCGGTAAATCATCCGTTCTCTTGAGCAGTTTTCCTCTAGCACCACGTACGACCAGTAATGCATCCCTAGCCACCTTGCCCACCAAGCCGCTAACATCAAGATGATGCTTGTCATAGGATTGCCACTTTGAAATTTAGGCAACCATAGGACAATGTGGACTTTGTGCCAAGAGGCCGGCGAGCCAGGAGAAAAGCTTACTGGGTCCTCTTCAGTCCAGCAGGCAAGGGTTCGTGTTCAGAGAAATCATCAAAGGCAGAGCGGACGGTATCTGAAAAAGCAGATAGCAAGGGCGCAGGTAGGTCAGGGGTTTGGTGTGGGGGCTAAGTCCACAGGAGGAGGCAAGCAAGGTCTGGAAGCCAGAAAGGCAGTCGGTTGAATCGAGAGTCCAGACTCTTGGATTTGGGAGGAAGAGATCAAAGACTCAGACCAACGTTCTGGGCCAAGAGGGGTCAGGAAACCAGACCAAAATGTCTTAACAATAAAAAGCAGAAATCAAATTAAGAGATGGGCAGTGATGTACCAAGGGTGGGCAGTGGGATTGGCCCACCCAGCACTCCTTCTCCCCCCTCCATGCAGGCAATAAAGGCTGCATTGTCTGTAGAAGATCTAAAAACAATAATAAAACTGACAAGAGCCAGTCTGCTTTTCATTATCACCATTTTCTGTCAGTTCTAAACAACACCAGTGATAGAGGTTTTCTCTCTACAAAACTCTTTTGTTGATCTCATTTCTACACAATTCCTGAATTACTCATGAAGTTTTCTAATATATACTATGTGTGTGTGTGTGTGGTGCACGCGTGCACACGCACGTGTGTATGTTGGCTACATATATATGTAGCATATATATATATATATATATATATATATATATATATATGTAGGCTTTAAATTAGCACATTTTTAAAAAATGATTTATTTATTTTAGAGAGTGTGTGAATAGGGGGGTGGGGGAGAGGGAGAGAAAGAATCTCAAGCAGACTTCCCACTGAGCCCGGAGCCCAACGCAAAACCCAAGAGTCAGACGCTCAACCAACTGAGCCCCCCAGGTGCCCCAAATTAGCACATTGTAGTAACATATCCTTTAGTAAACACAGTATTCTATGGAGACATTAACTCAGAGGACTCTTACTTAGAGCGTCAGTCGCTGATGGACAAGACTCGGCTATGCCTGTCCATTTCAGACTAAGTTCATAGCCGTTTGGAATTGTTTGCGCTGGCCTTCTGTGTAGTTTCTCGCCAGCCACTATGGTGCCACATATTTCTGCATCCCAACAGTAGATTGAAAATGAACAATCATAGGCAGTGATTAAGACAAAGAAACCACAGTTGGGGATCCTTCAACTCTGTCATACCACATGACCACTGAAGTTTGTGTTTTTCTTTAAAACAGTGAACCAGTTCACAGACGACTCTGGGTAATCATGCACAGACTCTTTGAATTTGAGTAATATTTTTCAGTTAAAATTTATTCTTTCATTGCTAATCATTCCTTTGAAACTAAAGAATAAATCAAGACCATAATTATTACTGAGTATTGTATATGATCATTACTAAGAATAACTTTGTTATATAGAGGAGAGGGGCGTAATAAATGATGTTCTTCTGCTGTCAGGTATGCTAAGGATGTCCCTGGAGACAGGGGATTGTACACGAGTGAATTCAGTATTGCTAACACAATCCACGATTAGAAGGAGATCTAGGCACAAAATGGGCCAAACCAAGAATGAAGCTTGATTCCAAGGTCTATGATCTGACATCTCCCCACGTTCTCTGGGTCTGCACTGGCCTCAAAGTGAAGCCAGGGCTGACCCCACAGAAGGAAATATGTAAGTAAGTGTGCTGAGAGTCAGGAGCGCCAACAAATGACGGACAGACTAGTTGTTGATGGGCAGCCTGGGGGGAGCACGTAGATATCTGTCCCCCAAGTAACTACTGTGGAGGGGGGTGACTCATGAGACAGTACCAAAGCAACTTCAAGGCCCTTCTGAACTAAAACTTCAGAAAGCAAAATGGCAGAATTATAGAAGGAGCCAGATGGCCCACCAGCAGACGGCTGACCATGACGGAAGTCTCTCCTATAGCCCCTTGGACTAGAGCAGGACCTGGTAATACAGAGGACAGAGCAGGCCAAGCACGGGGAGGTGTGATGCATTTCAGACTGGGGCATGGGCATCCTGTCTGAAGAGTGCAGCCATTACTCCCTTCTGGCCAGTGATCCTTGTGGGGCAATATTGGGCCAGATAGGCAGATCTTCCCATTTCTCAAGCCAAGACAGAACTCTGCATTTTTGACCAAAATCATCTCGGCCGTGCCTTTCTTGCCTTGCCTTGCCTTTCTTTTCCATTAAATAACTTTTAAAATTTAAAATTTTTAAATTTTACATTCACATTTTAAAAAGGTTGCAGGAGCCGTATTTGGGCCAAAATAAATATGAGCCAAAGGTGGCCTCAGCCGCCATTCTGAGCCTTCTGGGCCAGCACCTTGCACTGTTGGAGCGGGTTGTCACTCCCAGCCGTTGCGTGGTGTTCATGCTTTGAGGCACTATCGAGAGCTCATCATCGTGCTCATAAGCGTAGTGGAAGCATCCCTGACTCTTGAAGACAGTGATGGAATGACTGGCACAAAACGGTCACAGCTCGTAGTCGCCAAGTGCCAGGGAAGATATTACGCTCCTAAGAGAGGCTGCCATTGATAGAGCTAGTTTCTGTGCGCCGGGCTTTGTGCCACGCCCCGTACATCCGGGATCCCACGGGGGCCTCACGGCATCTCTGAAATAGATATGTGTAGCCCCACGTAGAGATAAGGAAACTTAGCATGGTTTTGTACGTTTCCCAAGGTCAATCACACAGTCAGGATGCCAGCCCCAAGCCTCTGTGAGGTTTCAAAGCTCAGGATCTCAGCTTCTGAGGCTCAGCTGCGGGCGGCGAGGGCTTGTTAGCCACACCAAGAAGCCAGAGCTGGCTTGCCTTGACTCTCAGTCTGCAGGGCCTAACCATGGCCTAAAGAGCCTTGGTGACTGCTCCAGAGACACAGATCGGCAGATAGACTGTTTAGGTGGTTTAGGGGACTGGCTCATTGCTGTTTGAGCACCGACGTTTGCCATCATCCTGGTCCTGTCCGGGAGCATTCTCTTGAGCAAACCCAGGGGTAAAGGGACTGACTTATGTACAGTTTGGCCTAAAGCACTTGTGCCCGCATTCTCCTGGAAGAGTATACTTTGCCTCATGCATTGCTTGCTTAATAGACCACAAAAGTCAACATCCCGCTGGAAGAACAGCTCGTGCTCGGAGGCGCCCCGGGCTCCAGAAGATCCTGTTGAGGCAGGATGTTGTGTGAAACCTGCAAGTGGAGCAAAAACCTCATGTCTCCTCAGTATAAGGTTAATATTTTAAAAAGCTTCAGAGACTGCCTCCGTGCTTTCTGCCAAAAAAGGGATTGGGATTTTCTTTTTCCGCTTTTGGTTTTTTGGACCTAGAAGCACATCACTTTGTGTGTGTGTGTGTGTGTGTATATATATAACAGAAGAATGTGTCTCTTGTCCCTGGGAATGGCGAGGGCTCCTGAGCAGGTGAAGCCAGCTTGTAGAGGGGAGGGGAGGAGGTGACTGACAAGTTAGTACACATTGGGAAGAGACACAACAAGGGCTTGTGTGTGACCCCACCCCCCAGTGCCCCCCAACTACTCGAAGTGGGGTGTGAATTAGATGCTGTTTCAGATAGTTTTCTTACTATGTCCTCATTCCATTTTCCAAGAACCCTGTGGCAGGTCCCCAGTTTCTCTTGTCCTCCAGCCCAGTCTGGGGTTGGACTTGTGTGAGTGGCAAAGCCAGCCATGCAGGTATTGGTGTGGTAGATACAGAAATGAAATCCAATCTGACACCCAATCAGGACACATTCTCGAGTGGCCGATAGCCTCCCACTGGTCACCGGGACAGTAGATCTCAGCAAGCATTTTCGGTCTGTGCCAAGCCCTTGTGTCCATGGCCAAAGAGGAATTCAATTGGAACCCAAAATAACAAGCGCTATCAATCCTTAAATGTCCCCCAAACACTGTGGCATTGTTTGGAGATTGTGGCATGCATAGGATAGTAGAAGGCATCTAATCAGAAACTCACTATGAACAGCCTCTCGGAACAGATGGGCAAACTCTGTGGATTTCCTTCCTTCTGAGAGGAGGGGCCATTATTTAAATTTATATACAGTGGAAGCCACTGGAACCCCATCCCGATGATTAAATCTGGATGATCACAACACCTAGATGCATTAAACAGTGACCTTCTCAAGTCAGACGTGAGCAGAGATGCCACATGGCCCTGGCCAAGGACACAGAGTTCATTCAGTAGGCATTTCAGTTTTGGTGCTGGGTGGGTAGAGGCACCACAGAAAAACAGACTGATTTCCACCAGCTTCCATATGCCCCTTCAGACCAGGGATGTTAGCTCTTCTACCTCCGCTAAACCCCACCCCATCCCTTTGTTTATCTCAGAAATTACTTCAGTCAGATTCTTCTACCTCAAGAATCATGGAAGAGCATTAGAACTCTGGAATATTGAGGAAAGGGATATGGCCAATAGGTAATAGGGTCTGAACCGCTGAGTCAAGGGGGGTGTCCCTCCTCCATGCTGTTCACCTCCTTTCAGTAAACCTGTAAAAAAAGCAAACCACCCGATGCATCATGCAGTTTGGATCTCTGTTCCAAAGTCTCTCACATCTCAGTTCTCTCCACATCTCAGTTCTTAATTCTTGTGCCTCACTGGGAACTTAGCAGCAATTCTGCCTGTTGGGAAACCAGCATTCCCACCCATCCCCAAGTTCTGTGCATAGGAAACATGACCTCTAAGATTTGCCATATTGAGTGAAACCTGGAGCTGAGGACTTCCAGTCTAGAATTCTGCTTTTAGTCAAGGCATTAGAGATTCAGAATATATGCTCAAAATGTCTTTAAATCACCTTCAGATGGGCTATGGGTCCCTCACGCTCTCTTAATTTATTATACTCTTGGACTTAGGCAGGAAAGAGAGCCTTATCATCACTCCAGAGTTTGCTGAGATTCTGGAACAGAAAAATTATAATTGGATTTAACAGAGGTAGGGGACCATCCTGATTCTCATACAATTTTAGGAATCCTTAGAAGTCAGTTTCTCATGATAAGCAAATTATAGTTTAAAAATCTTTATGAGGTGAGAGGGGTCATTCTTCTTGCCCTCATTCAGGTTTGAGGAGCGCTTTTGGTTACAACGGACAAAAAGAAAACCTGTAAATACAAACTTTATGAGAAAGGAGAAAGGGTTGCATTTTGGGGTTGGTTGGTTCGTTTTTTACTGGGTCTGCCTTCTTAGCCCTTGAGCGAGAAACAGAACACGTCACATATATTTTTTTCTTAATTGTAAGAAATAAATACTCTGAATGTATTTTTTTTTAAATTGTGATTATATTACAGTGGTTTCTATGTACCATAGATTAGATTTTTATTAAGGGCTTTATTAAATAACTGGTGTTTCACCAACATCTAATTAAATCTTCTATCTAAATTGAACAGAAAATTATGGGCGAAAAGAAAGCATTTGTAGGAGACTTTATTACAGATAAGACTATTATTTGTCCATCTTAAGAATTTGAGATCAAATTTACAAGCAGCATCCTCATCAAATTTCTTTTCTGGGCTGCTGAGCCTGGCCCCTTGAAAGCAGCCCATTATCTCCACCCCCCCCCTTTTTATTATAGTGTCCTGGTTGTTGGCAAAACGCCCACTGTTTAAGGTTACTTTCATTAATTAACCGAAAGTTAATTTCTTTGCAAGCAAAATCTCTGATCTCATTATGTTGTCTTTAAAGCTGAAAGATTCAGGTTTTCTGGTCTCCTTTGATGGCACAATAAAAAGCATGCCCTTTATCTTAAGGGAAACTGTCTCCAGGGTTTAATTTAATAGTCCTTGAAATAGTTACAGCACAGCCAGATGGACTACGATAATATGCCAGTTCTAGAAAACCTTGGCTTTGTCATGGTTAGAGAGCCCAGTGCCTGGTACAGATGTGGACTGTGAGGCATCTGTGTCCACGTAAGTTCTGCATTTTACCTCTTTAACTCTCCTGTTCGCACGCCCCATTATATATCCTATCTGAGAAGAGATCTAATACCAACACTAGTGTTCCTTCCAAAGCATGCCACCCTCCAGCCATCTTCTTCTCTGGCATTTCGGAGGCTTGGTGGTGTTGACATTTCGACTGTTTGCCTTCACTACATTGGGTAAGCTGTCTTTCGTTCCTCTGCTGGGAACAAGGCAACATGGGTGCTACAAAGAGTTTGGGATAGTGGTTTGGAGCCTGGCAGACCTGAATTTGAATCCCAGTCTTTCTCTGGACAAGTTATTTAACCTCTCTTTCTAAACCTCCAGTTTTCTTATCAGTAAACTTGGGATTTTATGTAGAGGTAAGAAAATTGAATAAATTACCTGGTCCATACCAGGTACCAAGCTAATGTGAGCCCCCTTCCCTTAACAGCCTTGTTCTTGTCTCTGCCAGCTACAGATGTTTCCAGATTGAGGCTTCCTTCTGGTGTTTGGAGCCTGGCCTCCAGATTGCCACACCAAAAGGAGCCATTTGGGGAGATGACCAGGCTGTGCAGGGCATGTGTGGCGTGGGTTTGATCGGCGGGTTCTGCATTGCCCCCAAATGCTCTTTCATAGACTTGGGGACACGAAGAGTGTGTTCTCTTTGTCTCTCTGAATTAGCGTCACCTTCACTGATGACATCTCGCTGCTTTCTGGAGCATTAAATTCAGTGAATTGAGAGGGGCCCAAATGTCTTTTTAGAGTCGCCAGGTACAGGTCACACAGAGGGGACACAACCCTTCAGGTAGCTCCAGTCTCCAGAGCCATCCAGATACACGGAGAAGCTATTTGTATCCCACTGAGTCTGGCGCCGTTGCACACACGGCTGAGATTTACGCAGTCTGACGGGGAGGGCCTCCGGAAGCGGGGAATGGCGTGACCCGACATGCCGCTTCAGATGCCTAGGAGACTGGGCCTGTGCCATTTGCATACGTCACCTGTACCAGTTCCTAATGAAGGATGCAACTGACTCAACCCAAGCAGGTCAAAGTTACTTAGGCAGAAAATCCCAGGTCTTGGGAAGAAAAGTCACATCCCTCCTGGGCCCATGGCAAGAGTAAAAGGTCCCAAGTAATGTATTGGCAGAGATCCGGTCCTCTCTGGTGCCTTGCTTTACTGCTCCCCCATGCTTTTAGGCAGAAATATTGTCAATGCTATTGATTAGTTGATCTGATAATCCAGCGGCTCCCTGATGTGTTAAATTTCCTACTTCAGGATGGCTGTAAGTGTGGGGAGCGTGTTTGCTTCAGTTCAGGGGGCTCTCAGTGGACCTTCCTTAGACACTCCTTCCACGCTGAAATTGCTCCAGGCATGACAATTCCAATTATTCTTTTGGCTGTCACGTTTAACCCTTCCCAAGACAGTTTTTCCCTCGTTCTCCATATTGTCTAGCCTTACTTTAGATTTGGGGGGGAAAAAAAAAGAAGAACATTTTCGTTCCTGCACAGGGCCTCGAGGGTCTCTTGATTTATTAGCAGATACCGCATTGATGTGTTTAGATGTTTATTTCTTCATTTCCTTTTTCTGTTGTGGGCATGCTCCGTCCTCCGCGTCTTCCCCTCCATGGCGTGCCCTCCACGGCCCAAGTCCTAGCTGCCTTTCTCTCTGTCCTCTGCGAATCTTCACACATTCCGTCAGCCCTGTCCCTCATTTGAAAAACACATAGCAGCTCCATGAAAGATACGAAATTCAAAGCATCCAAAGAAAGGTTGACCTCGGGTGAAGGCAGTGGAGTTTTCTAGAAGGAGCCTAGCGAAGCCAAGAAAGCTGGCACCACATTGTCCAAGTTTGTTTCTAATTATTTGGAGCCTGGTCTGGGATGGCTAGAGACTTAAATGCCGTCTGGTATGTCTCTCTTTAGTGGCTGGTCATTCATCCCACCTTCCGTCTGGCTTCCGTCTTCAAGCTCTTCAGCTTTGTCAAAGGGGCACGAAGGTACCCTGGGAAATCCTGACTGCCACTTGGAGAAATCATGCCTCTAGCCATTTGTTCTACATCCGGGCTTACTGGGCTTGACATCAATTACACTCCCCGCCTTGGTACAGAGAATGTGGGATGACTCCCTTAATCCCCTTTGCAAAATAATAATAATAACAGCAACAACAGTATGGCCTCTAAGCAGAGAATGTTAAGCTTAATTGAGAGTTTTTAAGAGTGGAAAATGAATCAAAAATACCTGAGAAATGAGGTTCATAATGGAAGCCCCAAGAAGCCCTTTAACCTAGGCAAAATCCTATAACACAATTATAAACAATTTCACGCGTGACTGGAGCTGTTATTTGAGCAAAGCTAACCATTTTTCTGCATGCACTAAACGAACCACAAGATCCGTGTATCCAGCTGCAGAAAAACAGAGGATCCCTCGTTCGGTCTGCATGTAATCAGCATGCTTGATGGCAAGGGCATCGTAGGATCAAAAGAGTTAATAATTGGATCCTGCCCACAGCAACCACACAATTAAGGGCAAGATTAGCAGAGATGAAAAATTTATTGTAAAAATGCAATGCGAGTCTGTAACACAAAATGATTTCACTGAACATTTGTTCTGTTGCCATAATCCTAATGATCAACTCTATTACACTAATAATAGGAGAAAAACTAATTGCACTGAGGACAGGACAAATCTTTTTTAATCTGCGTTGTCATCCCAACTAAGTCCCAACCCATTTATATTAACCTTTGCTGACAGAGTCACATGATGGACATAATTTCTTATAATTTACCAGCTATGGATCTAACCTTTCTTCATCAAATATTCATAAAGGCAGGATTCTCAATGATTTTCTGTCTCTCTTCATATTTACAGCTTGTTGTCTTCTTCCTTTTTACAGTAATTTGGACACAATTGAAGTCAAATGGAATTAAAGTTAAATGCCTTTAGCAACGAAGGTGCCTAAAAGCAAAGCCTTAGGGGAGGGGGTCATGAACTGAAAGGGGGAGGGGGGAGCTTGTGTTTCCAAGACCCTTCCCATCTCAGAGGTGTTCGAGCGGGCTGCCCTTCCCCAGAAGGGAAAAATGAACTCAGTCAAAGAATAAAATGCCCTTGCTCTCTCTTGCCTTCCTAAGAGTGGCTCTCAGACCTGTTTTGGGGGGTGGTGGGTGGGGTGCAGGAAGGGGCCAGTGGCTCTAAGCGGAGCTGAGGCTGAGAGCCCCAGGCCTTCCTCTGTCTTCAGGGCTTGCTGGCGACCTCCGCTGCCATGGCTGGTCTCTGAGCAAGTGAACCTGCAGGGGTCCGAGAAACAGGCCAGGGGCTGTCATGGCGGACAAGAAAGTCAGTTGGTACAGTTACTCAGAAAACAAACATGACTCTCTGAAGCCATTCCTCAGAGCCCTTTTGGTAGGAAAAACATCTGTTTCCACTTTGCATCTTTGTTGCTTTGACAGTTTTTCCTTGAGAGGCATGTAGTTGAAAGAAGTTTCATAAAGCTTAGGTGTTTAAAGTGGATATAGTCATGGCCCTTTCTTTTTACTCTCCCCCTCCCTAGGCTTCTGTTTCAGTGGGAGGGCAGAAGTTTGGGGAAGGGAAGAGAGACAGCCAGAAGGACTCCCTTTGTCGGCGCCAGTCCTCAGATGCCCCTGCCTTTACTAAAGCAGCTCAGAGGGTTGTAGGCAAATTCTCCCTTAAGACGCAAAGGAACTGGGGCAGCCGGGAGGCTCCATTGGTCGAGCATCTGACTCTTGATTTCTGCTCAGGTCTTGATCTCAGGGTTGTGAGGTGGAGCCCCGTGTCCCCTACTTTAGATGCTCTCTCTCCCTCTACCCATTCCTCACTGCCCCCCACCCACCCCCACCCCCCTTCACGGGCTCATGCTCTCTCTCTCTCTCTCACTCAAAAAAAGGAAAGATGCAAAGCAACTGTTTTACCCGTTTGACTTCAAAGCCCCATATTGACCAAGCCAAGAATTTCCTTCTCGCTGGGTTCCCAGAATTCTGACTGGTAGAAAGGAAATTAGAACGGAAGGCGCATACTGTATGCTTTAACAACAGGTTCACATCCCCATCCCCAGCTCTGAAGTATTTTGTGTTCTTTGCCATCCATTAGCATCTTTATCCATGTTGAATGACACAGGTGCTACACAAACCCAGTCACCCCATTCAAAAATGAAAACTTCATAAAGTGCTCTTAGACCCCTAGCCCCAGTCTCTGACCTTCTTGCGCTTCTAGGCAATTTTCTATGCACTTACAGATAGATGGATATCCTGAGGACGAATGCGTGTTTTCTTTTTTCATTTCCATAAATGGCTATTACACTGGTACAAGTCAATACCCAACTTGGTTGTGTTACTCAGTACATCTGATGTTTGGTCTTCCCATGTGAGAACATATAATATAAATCTGTTCTGTTCTACTTAATTGTTGCAGAGAGGTCCATAGTATGAATATACCATGGTTTAGTATCATTCCCACAATGATGGACATTTAGGTTGTTTCCAGTTTTAATTTTATAAGCAATTCTGCAAAACGTCGTTATCTGTTTGGAACCGATACAGTTCGCGCAGTTATTTCAACAGCACGCTGGCTTTTGCAAATACAGTTTTGAAAAGGCTGATATTGACCTGAGAGCTCAAAACACTTTTTAATTTTCTCTACCAAGCCACATTTCCTTTCTGGTGGTAAGGACCAAAACAGTTATGAGGTATTAGGCGTCCTAAGTACCCCACAAATAAATAGACATTCCAAACGGCGGTGAATTAAATGTTTTTGATGGGGGAGAAGAGTGATAATCGGCCGTCAGAAGGGCCCAAGTGAAGCTTGTTGTACAAGGAAAGCATCATTATGGTAAGGTTTCTGTTACCCAGTTTCAGAGGTACAGGAGGTCAGACTGTGTCCCCTGAGCTGCCCTGCATATGGGAGGAAAGCTCTTACTGTGATAGGATTCTCCTGCCTGTTATTGTGTTCTTCATCTTCTTTATTGGCAAATTATCGTGTCATAAAGAGGTATCACTGATTATGTAAAGGGTGGTTTGCCGAGTAGGCTATGCATACGTACATGGTCTTTTTTTTTTTTTTTTAAGATTTTATCTATTTGAGAGAGAGAGAGAACATGGGGGGTGTGCAGACGGAAAGGGAGAAGCAGGCTCCCCTCTGAGCAGGGAGCCTGATGTGGGGTGTGATCCCAGGACCCTGAGATCATGACCTGAGCTGAAGGTAGACGCTTGATTGACTGAGCCACCCAAGCGCCCCTCCATGCGTCATCTTAATAACCATTCCTTAGTCTCTTACAAATGCCACAGAAGGTATCAGGAAATTCTTTTAACAGATCAGATCATTTGCCAGAAGGTCTGAGGGGTGTCATGAAAAGTTTTACTAGGGATCTCAGATACTGCCATTCCTCTGTACTGAACCTGGTAGTTGGTAAGATGCCCACCAGTTCCCTCCAGGTTGGTGGAAGACATAGGCATCTATACAGCCAGATGCATTTGTAGAAGTACAGAATGAGAATTTCCACTCTGAGTAAGTGTAAATTAAGGATTCTGGACCAGTTTTTAAGTAGTTCTCACTAGGCACTGTTGGAGTTAGGGAACAACTCAAAGTTGGGTTAACGGTGTTGTCAAGGAGAGGTTGGCTTTGGTGAAAACCAGCAACTGACTTGAGAATGCCATGTATATGGAAATTATCCCTCCAGAGTACACGAAACATGGGGTATCTCATATTCCTTCAACTTTATTTCACGCTGTTAAGTGGCTCAGTCTTTCATCCTATGTTAGGCACTCTTATCCTTATCTTATAAAAGGGAAAGTTGAGTAATTCTGCCAAAAATTAATAAAAACCTAAGAAAACAAATAAGCTGGACTTCTCCAAAATTAGAAACATTTGTGCATCAAAGAACATTATCAAGAAAGTAAAGATAACCTGCTAAATAAGAACAAAATATTGCAAATCATGTATCTGATAAAGGTTTAATGTCCAGAATATATAAAGAGCTCCTAAAACTCAACAACAAATAGGCAGACTAATTTAAATACAGGCAAAGGTCTTGATTAGATATTTCTCCAAAGAAGATATACAACTGGCAAATAGGTACATGAGAAGATGCTTATCATCATTAGTTATCAGGGAAAATAAATCCAAACCACATTGAAAGACTACTTCACACCTACTAAAGTACAGGAGAGCTGTACTTTAAAAAAAAATAGTGTTGAGAAGGATATGGAGAAGTTGGTACCCTCCTACAGTGCTGGTGGAAATGTAAAATCACATAGTACCTTTGGAAAACACTCTGGCAGTTCCTGAAAAAATAAAATGTAGAATTACCATATGACCCAGCAATTCCACTCCTAGGTATATGCACCTAAAAGAAAGCAGGAGCTCAAAACAGATACTTGTACACCAGTGCCCTTTGTAGTATTATTCACAACACCCAAAAGGTGGAAACAACACAGGGGTCCATCAACAGACAGATAAGATAGATAGATGGGTAGATAGATAGATAGATAGATGATAGATAGACAGACAGATAGTACTCTATGTGTACAGTGAATTATTCGGCCATAAAAAGAAATTAAATTCTAATACATGCTACAACATGGATGAACCTTGAAAATAGTACACCAGGTGAACTACACAAAAACAAAAGGACACATGTTGGGTGATGATCCCACTTACAGAACTATCTAGAAGAGGCACATTCATGGAGACAGAAAGTAGACGAGAGGTCACTAGCTGCCGGAGAAGGGGGAGTGTGAAATAATTGCTCAGTGGGTACGGATCCTCTGTTTGACGCGATGGAAAAGTTCAGAAATAGACAGTGGTAATGTTTACACAGTGCGATTAATACCACTGAATTGTATACTTAAAAACAGTTGAGATGGCCATTTTACAGTAAATATATATTTTAGCACAATAAGGAAAGTTAACGGAACCAGATATAGAATGTAAGCATAGTATCTATAGTTACAGAGGTACCCAATTAAGGACCTAAAAATACAGAAAACACTATTTTTGGTTATTCGTTGCATAACAAATCACCCCAGAACTAAACAGCCATCGTCATTATTTCTCATCACAGATGACTGGCTTTCTGTGTGTTGCCTGGGGCTCAGCGACGGAAGGTTCTTCTTCTGGCCTCACCGGGAGTCTGGGTTGCAGGGCCTCAATCTCTCTCTCCAATGGGGTCTTTGCAGCCAATATTCAGCCTTCTCGTGTCGAGGCTAGACTTTTGTGACTTCCAAAAGCATAAATGTGGAAGCTCTCAGACTTTTCTGAGGAAGTGTTGGAACATCCCCTGTGCTGCAGTGTGTGTAAAGACGGTGACAGGCCAGCTGACCCAGCGTGGGAGTGACTACTGAAGGCCTGATCCACTGGGGCCATGACTGGAGACAAGTTCCCACCAACCCCACGCGCACATGCACAGAATGAGGGCAAGGCAGGTCTTCATGTACCATCACAGGAAGCCAATAGATAATATCTAGAGTTGAAAAGTCAAGAAATAGCAGTGTGTGCATCTTAATTAGAGATATGGAAGGGAACCACTGTTAGAAACAGGTTGAAGGGTAGGAGACTCTTCTTTTTTTTTTTTTAAGTAATCTCTACACCCATCATGGGCTTGAACTTATGACCCCAAGATCAAGAGTTGCATGCTCTTCTTCCTGAGCCAGCCAGGCCCCTAGATGGGAGACTCTTGCTTTTACATTATAAAATGCATCCCTTGGCCCCGTATCATTAGATGTCAGACTGGGAATGTACACTGTTTCATTAACATCATAGGGTAGTGACTTGAGAACACGGCTCTGGGGCCAGAGTGCCTGGGTTCATATCTCAGCCACATCACTCACAATCTCTGACCTTGGGCAAGTTACAAAACCACCCGGTGCCTCCGTGTTCCCATCTGTAAGGTGGGGATAATAATTGTACCAGCCTCGTAGGGTTATCAGCATTACATGGAAAGACACTGAGAACTCCATCTGGCACAAAGGAGATGCTTCAAAAAAGGTTTGCTCTTAACTGTTAGCACATTAAAAAAGCAAAAGCCAGTAAGCCTACGGTGAACGGAGGCTCCCGGGACCTGGATTGTAGTTTTAGGACTCTGTCACCTGTGTCTTGAGCGAGTCTGTTCACCTCGCCTTTGAAACTGAGAAGGTATGAGTTAATGATGAGTTCCTAAAGGCAGAGGTTTGTCAAACTTGACGTCCATGAGGGCTAGCCATGGCGGTCAAAAATGACCTTGCTGGGAAAGGAAGAGCCTCCCTCCCTTTTTGGAGAGAGCTTCAGGTTCTTTACCGTTGAACCCGTTCCCTCGTCTTCTGGCTGTACCTACCATGGAGAAATAACTCAGGAACTCACTCACTGCCCGTTCAGAGACCTTTCTCCTGGGAAAGAACTTTATAAATCATTTTACGTTAGTTGGCCATAACTCCCAGGTGCTTACACAAGACCGACTGGAAAAGGACATTAACTTGGAACCAATTAAATTGCTTCTCGTCTGCATTTGCTGGCCTCCTGCACGGATCTCTCCCGGTAGGCTGGTCACGTGGTCAAGCCTGGGTGAAACTGTCAAGAAGGTAAAAATGGGCTTCGGAGACCCCCACCTCTCCCTCTCCCCTCGGAGAACACAGAGCTCATGTGCTTCTCCGTCGCACCACGAAGCAGCATGATTTGAGCTATGACTTAAAATATTCTTCTCCTTAAAAATAAGTTGCGCCGTGACATGCCTTCCCCTCCTTTGTCCCCACACACTTGCGAGAAACAGATTCCTGGGGCACTTCTGACATCGGTTGGGAGCCAGAGTGTCCCGGTGCTGTTCCGTTCACACCTCCTGGGCCGGCCACCTGCCCACGCCGCCTCTACACACAGCCCCGGCCTCTTAACTGACTGTTGGCCACCTTTGGGCACTGGAACCTTCATGAGTCAATCTCCAACTAGAAAGTGCAATTTAAATCTGGAACAGCAGGCTTCCCGGGGCCCGTGGTCTCACTTGAGCTGACCTATCCACGGGCGCCGTAGAGAAAGCATAATGGGCCCCTGGAAAGGTATTCCAGGCTCCCTCCCAGGGGGTCATGGCTGTAGAACTGTTCTTCCAAAAAAATGGAAATTCTAACTTAGCAGTCTGCTGAGAAGCTGGGCTCCCTGGCAGGCCGGGCACGGGGCAGGAGGTTACGGCAGCTCATCAAGTCCTCGCTGTGCTGTCCCCACTCACCGCCGAGCCCTGACCAGGTCCCAGCTGACCCCACTCCTGTAACACTCAGTGAGGAGCTGTACTTCTCCATTAATCGGCCTGTTTGCAGGAGCTGGAGAGGTGACTTGTAACAGGCGTCTTGTTCCCAGACTCCTCTATAATGACATTCCGCACAAGCAGATGTCGTCCTTTGATTCCTGATGACCTTCTGAATTTTGGCAAATAAGAAAGCGCCCGGGATCCTCAGTGAGGGCCTAAGGGTGTCATTTCCTGCACAGAGCTGAGTTGGGCTCTCATCTTCCACCTCACCCCCATCCCTAGCTGGCAGGTGGCAAGGACATGACCTCACTCATCTCCCCCGCCCCCCCCCCCGCCCCTGGTAAAAGCCTTCTTCCCAGAGCCAGGGGGCCGTGAGATGAGATGGCCAGTCCTGGTCCCTGCTTGAATATTTCCCAGACGGGATTCTGGGGTTCTGGGGCTATCTCAGCTTAACAGATGAGAAAATGCTGCCTGAGCGCCCTTCCCAAGGTCATCCCACAAGCAGACACCGGGGCTGGGAGAATGAGCTCACCCCAGGAAGGAGCTGCAGCCCCAGCTCTCAGAGCCCTGCACTGTGAGCCTGGGCCATGGCCCCTTCATGCGGTGGGATGCTGAGACCATCAGTAATGGATAGAGAGCGACTCATCCCTCGGCTCGCTCCGTCCTCGGAGATGCCCAGGTGGGAGAGTTGTGGTTGTGATGACTAATGGATAAGCCCACCCCCTTCACCACTGGGTTCGGAGGCCACTCTGTCACCCGGAAGCAGTCTCTCCGGCAACTCGGCCTTCCTTCCGGAGGCTCTGAGGGGCTCCGTCCGCTGGCCGGCTCACCCCCAGCATGGCAGAAGCTCTGGTTGGGGAACTTTGGGGTGTGGCCTGCCTCCTACTGAGTGCAATTTTTTAAAAACTCCTTTCAAACCAAGTCACTTTAGAAGCAAATCTAGCGCTGACTCAGAGGCCTGTTCGGTCTTCCGTGGCTCTCAGCATATAGGATTACCCTGGTTCCTCGGCCCGAATCCACAGCTCCAAGAAGAAAAAGAGCAGCATAAATTGGATGTGAGTTGATTTCTGAAGATACACATCAGGTGACCTCAGGAATCCAGGGAGGGTTAGGGTTATTTCTTCTTTTCTATTCCATGGCAAAGCAGGAACAAAGCATCAAAGGCATTGGGCCGATCAGGTTCAGAGCCCTCCTCCCTCACAGCCCTCGCTGTGGGGAGTGGCCTATTAGCCAGGAAGGAGTCTTTAGGAGGATATTTTGCTTCATCAACCCAATACTGTGGATGGGTCAAGCAGAGAAGCTTACTCTCATGAGTAAAACCCAGTTCTAAAGGAGTCTAGAAGCTCTCTGCCGAGTACTGGGCCAGAGATGCTATCAGTGCCCTGCACAATACCCTCCCAAACTACTTTCCCATCTTACTTAGAGTAAGATCGGTCTTTACCGTGGCTTCTCTGGACTCCTCGGATCCCATCTCCTCCTTCCCTTTGTCACCCTCCTTCAGCCACAGCAGCCTCCTCGCTGTGCCTTAGAACTTGCCTAATGGGTCCCCCAAAGGACTCTTACCCCAGACAGATGGCTCCCACAGCCCCTGTGGCCAGCACCCTTCCCCCATCTCTCCAAAGCATTGCTCTCCAGCAGAAACCATCTTCGCATCTATTTGCTTCCATTCTGTGGCGGAGACTAGCTGTCATCCTGCCCCCATTCTCTCCTCCTTCCTTAGTGTAGAATCTTGGTTTCGACAGAGAAAAGATCGGTAGCCCATCTCCTTAAAAACCTACAATCACCAGCCTCTCTGGCAGCCCAGGGACTGAGTTCTCATCAGTGAGATAGAGGCGGCGGGTGGTTGACTATCCTCCCTAAAAAGAGGATGTAAGCGCACATTTAACCCCTCCCTCCTCTCTCCCGCTCCCCGGGGCTCCCTAGGGCTCCCTGGGGCTCCCTGGGGCTCCCTGGGGCTCAAGCTGCTGTGGCTGGAGTAACCCAGATTCATGAGGTGAGCTCGAGGATGGCCGGCGTCAGCTAAGAACAGCAGAGCCAAAAAGTAGATGGGACGGCCTGGGTCCTAGGTGTCTCCGGACAGCTGTCCCGTGACCTCCTCAGACTCGTTTAATGTGATGGAAAACTAAACTTCCGTCTTCTGTAGCCACCGTTGTTTCCAGGCCCTCTTGCTGGCAGTTCCATGCTAAGTTTATAACTGATACACAAGCTGCTTCTCTGTCTTCCCCCAGCAGACCGTAACCTCTGCAAAACTTGGGATTTTGTCCTAGTTCACTATGGTATTTCTAGATCCTGTACCTCATAAATATCTGTTGAATGAATAAATGGATGGATGGATGGATGGATGGATGGATGAATGGATGAATGAATGAATGAAAACAGAGCAGCAGTAATACACTTTCTGCCCAAATCTGGGCTTTACCCGCCAGCAGGCTCCGTAAGCTACACTGAGTTATCATCTGTCTTGACCCCTGAACCCAGTAACATAGATATTTATGTGGGTAAAAAAATTTTTTTTTTTTTAGTTTATTTATTTGACAGAGATCCAAGTAGGCAGAGAAGCAGGCAGAGAGAGAGAGAAGTAAGCAGGCTCACTGCTGAGCAGAGAGCCGGATATGCTCCATCCCAGGACTCTGGGATCATGACCCGAGTCTAAGGCAGAGGCTTTAACCCACTGAGCCACCCAGGTGCCCGGTAAAATTATTTTTAATTTCTAAATATTAGCTTCAGGAACAGGGTCCTGCAGTTCCTAGGGTGTAAAAGGGGAATCTGCTTGGAATTTAAGACCAAGATATCTCCGACAGCTTTGGAATCCAAGGGCTTTGTTAGCATAGCGGTCTTGTTGCCACAGTTGTGCAGACGTCTTGCCCTTCTACAGACTTCTGTTTCTGCCATGGAACAAATGGAGCAGTTTCTTACCTCCAACCTTGGAATGAGGTGGCGGCTTGGAGAATCCGTGGGTTCTTCCCCATGGAACCTGTGAAACACGAGGGTGTTACCTCTGAGGGGCTTAGGACTTGCTTGCAAAAGTAGTTTATGAATCAGAGTAACAGCGACTGGGAGTACTTTTCAGTTCAACCATTGGAGGAAATGCAGCTAAACAGAAAAATGCTGGCCTAGCAATGACCTCTGCTTCCTTGTCCCAAACCGGGTAACACCCCTCCTCCCAACCATAGTGAAGGTCACAAGAGATAAGGTATATGGAAGTTAACTGTGTATTGGTAAAATCCCAGTTTTCTAGAGATGGGAGAAACCTTAAGGATGGTCTGATTCAACCCTTCATTTTACAGACCTGAGTCCTGGTGACCAGAAAGCCACAGCTTTGCCCCACATCACAGGGTAAGGGAGTGGCAGGGCTGGAGCTTGACCTATGACCCCCCCCCAACATTCTTTCTGCCATCCCTAATCCTCCTTGTCAGTGGCTAGTTGTGGTATTACTATTCCTGCTTTGATGGTGTCTCGTACTTTTACTGTCATTACTAGACAATTGGTTGTGTAGCAGGGAAATCAGTTCTATTTTTAAGAAGTAGGGTTCAGATGTAAGTTCTCAATCATTTCTGTGCACTCCGCTGTATTAAATGTGGATGGGATGTGCCCAGCTCTGCTCGAGGCTTGCAGGAGACAGCAGTGAGGAAACCAGGCAGAAATCCCCGTCTCCGGGGAGCTCATTTTACACACACGCGTGTGCACACGCGCACACACACATACCCCAAATGGTATCAGGTGTTGTGTAGAAAAATAGTGCAGGGGAAGAAGATGGGGAGTGCTGGGCTAGGGGTTGGAGGGAAGGGGGATGTTGCTGTCTTGTGAAGGTCACTCAAGGTAGGCTGCACTGATTGGATTCTGTTTGAGCAGTGGGGGGGCAAGCCACATGGAGCCCTTAGGGGGAAGAATTTTCAAGGTAGAAGAAACAGCAGATACTAATGCCCTGAGAATGTTCTTTGCCTCTTCAGGGAAGAGCAGATGAGCCGGTACAGAGCAGCGCAAAGGGAACAAGGGGACAAGCAGAAGGAGGGAGGGTCAGGGAACCCGGTGCCGAAAGGGTATAGATCACAAAGGGCCTTATGCGCCATTGCAAGAATTTTGACTCTGCCTCAGCTTTTAAACCAGCGGGGAGCATAAGCTCATCAGCAGGCTGGTATGTTCTTGATGGATTGGCATTTCATTTCGACCCCCCATTTTCTAGTTCTGAATTCGACCGCCCCACGGTGCCGGTGTTGGGCTACATAGTTTTCTACTGTGCGCGCTCTTGACCCGTTAGTGAATGCTCTTTAAAGAAGAGAGGAGAAACAAAGGCCCAGTAGCCTCATGTTCAGAATAAGGTTAAAATAAACTTGGGAGATGTTTCTCGGCATCCCAGAACCAATTAAGCGGGTTACACGGAAGTATTTCTAAAAACAGCAGTACAGTGGAGATAGACTGACAGGTGAGCAGATGGGGGAACCATCAACTCAAATTTATTTCACAGCTTACAACTCAAATGAGCATTCCAAAGTCAGAACAGCTGGCCTTTTATTCTGTAAGCCATTGTCCTTTGCTTTTGCTCATCTCTCAGGAGTATGAGTGGATTATGCTCCAGGGGCCGTCTGTCTGTCGGTCTTTGACTTTGTTGGGGGGTGGGAGTGGGAAATCCTTTGTAGGAGCCAGGCTTCTGATGTGAATCGGATTTTTCTGCAGTGCCTGCTTCTTGCGTGGGTTATGAAGTTTCTAGATTCTGCAGATCAATGACATTGACCCTTTGGCTTCTATTGATGACACTGTAATTCTTGACCTACGCGACTGTTACTATCTGATCGGGAATAAATGGAATTTAACCAGATAGCCAAAAAGCAAAATCTTCAGATCTGTAAGAAGAAATATACAATTTTTTTTAATGTGACAGTGCCTCTAAAAATGACAGCGGCCTTGCATTTCTGCTCATAAGTCATTCTGGAATCTTCGTGAAGTTGGAGACTGTCCCATGCAAACAAGTTTCAAGCAACGGGGATGTCCTGAAATTGGGAAGGGTTCTGTTTTGTTCATCATGGTCCTTTCGTGGGGTCCTGTGCTGACCGGACAGGCAGAGAAGCTGTATTCTCAGGCTGAAAGGAGGGCCCGAGACTGGCCGGTGGAGATTTCGTTCCAGTACCGGCATCGAATTGAACCTTCTGCCCAGCTGCAGGGAGAGCATTAATACCACTCATTAGGGCCTGTGCCTCCAAGCTTCCCTCCCAATGGCAGAGTCACTGGCAGAATATATTTTTCTCCAAAGTGTTTGTTTTCATTGTTGCCCTTTAAAAATAATGAGTTCATTCTATTCCCTCGCAAGGAAAGTTACTCTAGACTGCTTTGAAATTGTATATCTTTTGTCAGGCGTATTTCTGCGATGGTTCCATAGCTTTGTGAGCCGGGGAACCCAACCCGGCCTCTCTTAAAGCTCCTGACCAAGCGGCCTCAGACTGGATACATATAATCGTCCAGCATAGTTGACCCTTATATTGTTACCCTTGACCAGGTAGAAGTCATGCAGGTTTCAGGTGACCCTATCATGTGACCAGAGGTCACAGGTCAGCAGCTCCTAAATGTTGAGCTGTCAAGGTAGCCCATTCATCACTGTCATTACGGCACTGACAAGCCGACAAATGGACCTGGGGATGAAATTGTTCTCAACCCTCCACCCCCTGGGTTTATACCCCAGCAGTGGGCCAGGCAGTCGCACGTATTAAGTGGTTCCCCTGGCCCAGCAGAGTCCCTGGAGGAAGGGAAGGACTCCAAGAGACCTGTCCTATGTGCCCCACCCCAGGAAGTCACCTGTTGCTTGCTTAGGGGGCCAGATCTCGTGTCTGCAAGACCCAGCTCTGAGTCTGGCGTCCTCTGAAATGGATATGGGTATAACGTGAGTTCTTTATGGGCCCACGTGTCGTCCCCTCTGTGCCCCACTTCAGCATCTTTGTGGTCCTTTGTGGCATATTAATGTGGTGCAGTGTTCTCGCAAACTGGCCTGATCCGAAGAGTCACTCGTGAAAATTCATACTGACCAGACCCTCCTCTCTGAAGGGTCTGACCTGGGTCTAAGCACCTTTGGAAAACCATATTTTTAACAAGGGCCGAAAGTGATCCTTTTGATGTTGGTATTTTGGAAAAGTGCAAAGATCTTGAAGTTTGGATTCAGGCAATTTTGCCAAATCCTGACTCTGTCCTTTGTTTGGCTGTGAAATCTTGGATGAATTAGTTAATCTTCTGGGCCTCAGTTTCCATTTGGAGGACCAATGTTAATTTAAATAGCTGTATAAAGTACGTGGTACTTGGTATTTGTTACTGGCTCTTTGTAAATTTTTTGTTAGCATTGCTACTATCCCTCCGATCTGAGAAGAAATGACACTGGAGGAGCATTGGCACAAGATAGAATTTCTTCTATCATTCTCTCCCACAGCAGCAAACACGATCTGAAGTTTTTAGACAAGCAGTTTCGGAGAGGGTAAGGAGATGTGAGGCTTACACAGTGTCACTGCGTGGATTGGAGGAGACAGCAGGTATTGGCACTAGAAAGGGAAAGGGCATGGCATTCCCAGGCCTGAAAGAAAGCATGACCATGGCCTTGAGCCATTCCATCATCAAAATGTATCTCTGATTTTTATACCAGCAAGAGGATCTTGTGTCCCATGTCCCTTCATCTCCTAACCTCCTGCAGGTACTAACTGGGCACCTTTATCCTTACCCCCGAGTCTTCTCCTCTTTGGTGAGGCTTTGCCATTGGCCAGAGGAGCTCTTAGCAGTGATTAGAGTGGAAAGAAGCCTTGGTTCGATGAGCCAGAGGGATGGGAAACCCTTATCAAAGGAAATTTCTCCATGGAGTCCCGAGTTAGAACTCTAAATGTTTTGTGTGGTTTGTTTTTCAAATATAACCAAGTCAACAGAATAAAACCCAAAACCCTGATAATCATGGTTATTGGGCTATATAGTATATTACTGTGCTCTTACAGAGAAATCATAGGTAGTAGAAGAATTGGGAATCACGAAAACCACGGTTTATATGGAAAATGCCTTTTGAGTTCCAAACAAAGGTGGAGAACACAAGTCATTTCCAGGAGCTGGGCTGTGTCCTGTGCTGTTCCCTTCTCTTCCCAGTGTGTATACGGTATGGACCCCCGCTCGGTGTTCCATGAATATGCCGACTGACCGACTAAGACTTAGACAGCAGGCTTATCCACGCTGAATGGCACAACAATTTCTGGAAAAATGGCTAGATGGCCATGTGGCTTGATGGCGTGGCATTCACAAGCATGTTGGAGATACTTGATTCTTAACACACCTCAGCAGACTATGCTCTTAGGCTCTTCACATCTTTCCTGAAGTGTAAACTCCAGATAGATTCTTACATAACTAGAAGTTAAGCCAAGCCTTCTCTCTCAAGTGGTCATGGTTGAAAAATACTACCGACTAAAAACGTACATTGACCTGGAAAAAAAAAAAAAAAGGAAAGAAAAAAAAAAAAAAGCTGACCCGTGGGCCAAAGTTTGGCTTTTCCTCACTCTGATGTGTATTGTCTTTACTGATCTGGAAACATTAACATGTGGTACAGAGGCAAGAGGTTAAAAGCCTTTCAGAGAGAAAGTGAACACGTCCTTTGTTGAAATTCATTTAGCCATTGGATTTGCTTAGTAGTTCTGCAGTGGGTAGACTGAGTTCTAGCAATTTAAGAAGCCGATTCTCTAAAGCCAGCTTTGTCAAGGTAGAGTGTTATGGTAGATACGACAGGGCTGCTGTTTGTTTTCAGAGAGGCCCACAGTGCCATGATGGCCACAACGGAAGGTCGGAGAAGACAAATTATAAATGGGTTAGCTCACTTCTCTTGAAAGGACTTGGCGCGTCAAGCGGAGGTTATTAGAAACTGGACCACATACTCTTCTTACCACTGATGAAGACAGATTATTTGGAGCAAAGCATAGTGAGACCATGAGAAACAGCCCAGTGAGGAGTGGCCACTCACTCAAGGTCTGATCTAAAATGTCACATTCAAGGTAGACCTCAAGGAGAGTCAATGAAGTGTGCAAATCCCCAAATTTGTACATAAAGTACCCGTCAGGGATTTAGATGGGATGGTATATGAAAAATACGTGGGTTTGAACACGAGAATCCCCCTGTGGGAAAAGATGCTATGACTCTCACAGTCCCAGAGAGAATGGGAAGAACAGAGAAACTCCATCCCCTCTGTTGGTCTCCTGCTTCCTCCAAAACCTAAAAGCCCATAGCGGAGCTGGTTGACCCCATTATCTCATTATTTCCCGCTGTTTCCATGCTGATCCCGCCATCTGGATTTTGCAACTAAATGTAGATTTGACGTGAGGCCATACCAGTGTGGGCTGCGTGAGCGAGGCCTCCGAGGCCTTCCATGCTGGCTTGTATGGTTAGAGGGAATGCGTTCTGCTGGGGCTGGTAGCTTAAGACAGACTCCTGCTCACCAGCCGGTCAGCTCCTCATTGTAAATTACAATTCTGGAGAAGACTCTGACTTGAAGAGACGTGCACTTTTTATAGTTCACTGGGTATTTTCTGGTGAAGTTGTGAGTTTAAATCACTCCAGTCTTTAGAAGCACGAGCTCTTTCATTTTTACTTCTAAGTGTTACGAGCGCCTGTGGCTAGCATTGCATAATCAGCCGGGTTTTAAAAACAGGACCTGTGTCTGTACAGAGAGGAAAGGGATATTGAGACATAATTATACATTTGTGCGGTATTTTACCTATTTTAAAGGGCTTTTATGGACATATTTGGTTTTATCTTTGCATAACCCGGTGAAGCAGAGAACCATTGGCTTCATGTAACAGCAGAGGAAAGGAAGAGGTTGAGCGATTTTTCTCAAGGTCACCCGGGGAATATAATTAGAGACAGTTTATGCCCCTAAAAGATGAACATGTGCCTTTCATTTCTCCAGACCGTAGATGCTTATGCCGTAAGAAATGCCAAGTCGTCAGAGCGCAAAGGAAGCTTTGTCAAGTTGTTTGCTGTGAAAATAGTTCTAGAACTTGAAGGAAAAAAAAAAGTTTTTCTCTTCCTTTTCCCTAAAATGGTATGGAATCTCCTGGATATCTAAATGTGTCAAGAACAGCTAAATAGTCAGGGAACGGGGCCCATTTTAGTCCCAAAAGAAGCGCGTGAGATTGATGGAACGTGCTAGAAGGGGAAGCCAGCTGGATGCCCAGGACAGGCCCAGCCCTTGCTCCCACACACCCCCCCCCCCCGACCAACCATGGGTAAGACAGCCCTCACTCGAAATGGGGATCAAATACCCACCTCGCCCGTCTCTCTCAGATTGTAAAAAATCAAATTAAGGCAGTGCTGTATATTCAGCGTCTTTTGTTTAAACAGCTACAAAATATAATTGTTTTAAGCAGGAGTTACTCTTTGCTCTCCTGTTTCCCATTAAAGAACTCCCTCTCAGGAGTTTTTCTCTTGTCTCCTCAACAGGGTTTTCCTGGTAATATGTCCCCATGAAGTTCTCGGTATTCTGGTTTTTTTTTTTTTTTTTAAGCTTGCTTATCTTGATGATTCTCTTAGTAAGCATCCTGTCTCTTGAAATCTTTATCATGTCACCAAGAGTTATGGAAATGTTACCTGTCCTCCTTTATTTGTTGCAAAATTTAAGGACAAGGAGGAAGGCCGTATATGTTTTCTTAAAATCAATGGCCAGCACATTACTGTAAAACCTATTGATTAAAAACACAAAGTATAATGTTAGTCATTTAGTCTGTGAAGTGGTGCAATAAGGGAAGAAATTTATCCTTTGACTTTTGCATTAACCTTTTATTGACTGCTTGCATACCCATAATTAACACACACTTTAGCTAAAGTGGTTAATTTTAGCATGGCGACCAGTGTTCACTAATGTGGCCGCCATCCTGATCGCCCAGATGCACGTGTGGCCCTTAGGGAAATCCGGGGCGCAGAGGCACCATGTGAGTCACACCTGTGGGGAGAGAAGAGGGACCAGCCTGCTACCGGGCCAGCCAATGGGACACCTGTCAGTTGCTTCCCGTTAGGACATCAGGTCATTGAGGGAGAACCATTCCTACGTAGCCAGAGTTTTGGGGGGTTGGTTCATATAGTCCTTGGAATCTCGGAATAATGTGAATTTGGGAGGGAGAGAGATGACGTGTATATTATTTTCCTTTTCTCCCTCTGTAATGCTTCATGAAAGGGGCAGGGCTTTCTGGGTAGATCCAAGTCTATTTGCTAGCCAGAGAAGCATGGAAAATAGGATTTGCTTTAGGATGGGAATACAGAGGACGAGATTGAAAGGTAAAAAGAGAACTTTCTTACTGTTAGGTGGGTCCGGAATGATCTGCTGTCCTAGGGAACGCTGAGTTTAGGGGAATTTTTTTGGTAACTTTCTTGAGAAAAGTCATCCAGCTGTGGTCATTGAAACTGGCTTGTTTGCATGCAGAGACCTATTTGGAAAACACCAGCACACCCTTGTTTTCTGGATCGGAATTTGTCCCAAATAGAAATACAATTGGAACCAAAACCAAAAGCCAGTATTTTCCGGCTTTCATACCCAGATGATCCCTGCACACATTCTGCTGTGTCAGCAGCGGCATCTCAGTTTGGAGACAGGACCATCCACATATCCTTGGCAGGCGGGCCCGTGGCAACAGGCGTTGTAGTAAAAAGCGGGGAAGTAACTGACAGGTGGGGAGCGAGGCCGGCATGTCAGCCAGGCCTCTTTGGTTGCAAGTGACAGGAAAACCTAACTCAATCATGGCTATGGAACTAAAAAATTCTTTTTTTTTTTTAAAGATTTTTTTTAAAAAAAATATTTATTTATTTTTAGGTTTTTTCTTTTAAGATTTTATTTACTTATTTGACAGAGAGAGATCACAAGTAGGCAGAGGGGGAGGGGAAAGCAGGCTCCCTGCTGAGCAGAGAGCCCGACGCGGGGCTCGATCCCAGGACCCTGAGATCATGACCTGAGCCGAAGGCAGAGGCTTAACCCACTGAGCCACTCAGGCGCCCCAAAAAAATATATTTATTTAACAGTCAGAGATCACAGGCAGGCAGAGAGAGAGAGAGAGGAGGAAGCAGGCTCCCCACTGAGCAGAGAGCCCGATGCGGGGCTCGATCCCAGGACCCTGAGATCATGACCTGAGCCGAAGG